>NC_088391.1:90747500-91070000 GCF_037993035.2 Macaca fascicularis
TTATTTAAGGCACTTATTTGGGTATGTTTATACTTTGTAGTTTTATAAATAAGCCCAAGGGGCTCCTCTTGGTTGTCACAGTCCCCCTTGAATCTCGTATCCTGTCTGTCTCATCCTATCCGACAGTAGAATTGATGCCGCTCTAATCCCTGGAAGTTTGGAACTAATGAACTGACTGCTGAGCTGCCGCCACGGAGCTTGGTCCCAAACTATACTGTACTTCACACTCGATTTATTCTCCAGATGGCGAGACTGTGCCGCCCTGCCGCGAGGGACCACCTCTTCCACTGGAGTGTAAAAGTGGACGGATGTTGTTTTCTTTGCAGATTTGATCATTCTGAGCTAGAAACTTGCGAGGATGATTAGTTATTAGCTTTAATGGGTGCCAATTGAACCAACTGCACGCATATTTTCTCCTTTAATTTCAGAGTCTGCAGGTTTTGGTGATGGTTGATTTCTCCACTTTCTTACGTCACCAGAGCGTGTCTCTTCCCCAGGTGATAGGAATCCAGTCTCTGAAATCATAGCACGCCTTGGTTCCTGGCCCAGACAGAGTCACATAATACGGTGGCTTATGGATAAGGACAAGTTTATTAGCCACTGGTCCACTGCACTGAGCAGCATGGCACGAAATATCGATTGAATGCGGCAACTTTGGGAACACCATTTTTTAGAATGGGGGCCTGCAAAGATTGTCATCTGTGCCAACTTCCTCTATGACCTGGGCAGAGTCCACCTCTAGAATCAGACATGATCCGGAACACACTATGGTACTTAGTCTCTTCAAAGGTCCAATGTAACTGTTGATAAAGGCCTTAATTCCATTATTCAGTCATTTCCAGCTTGTCAGATCTTGGGGAACAAGTTCATTCCACAGTGAGAGTGGCTCACCAAGGTTGCCCTGTAGCATTAACATATTTAGAACACAGTCCCTCTGAAACCTCATTTTAAGCAACCTGTATTGCTCCCAGAATATAAAAGCCCCCATAAAAGCTCTTTTTGGGGTGGCCTCTTTTACCTTAATTTCCTTTTTCTCCTTTCTCCCGGAAGCACTTACCTCCCAATAATCGTAGGCGATCACCCTGAGAGCCCTTCTGAGAGCCGGCTCAGCCAGACGGCCTGTTGCTAATCCACCTAAGATGGATATTGGAGGGATGGTCAGAGCCAACCAGGAGCCAAAGAAAGAGAGAAAAAAAGAAGGAAAGTGTGAAGCATGAAGGACGAGGTGATGGAGATGAGAGAGAGCTGAGCGCCTTGTTAGCAAGAAGTACAGTGTGTGTTGCAGAGAGAGGGAACAAGTGAGAGAATAAAATGAACAGAATTTGTTTCTTTTCACAACTGGGTGGACTGTGACTCTCTCGAACTGAACGCCCAGAACTAAACTTAATTGTTCTTAGAAACTGCCTTCCTCCCAACCCAACAGATGGCATGGGCGTGTTTGCTAGCACAGTCACATATTTCACCCTGAAAATACCAAAAAGAAAAAAAAAAATTCAACATGCTCGTTGGTTGGGATAAATTCACTGAAGTTGTTGAGTGTTTTGGGATATATACCAGAGGGATGCACACTTGGTTTATGTAAATTGTAACAAGCAACAGCCTGTTAATAAGGGTGTTGTATGGCAATATACCTCAAAAGCCATCCTCTCTTTTTGGAAAGGTACAGAATGATGAAGTGGAAAGAGCTTGGTTTTCATTCTGAGCCAAAATTTTTTAAATGCTGAGTATTCACTGCTCATTATTATAATATGAAAAGTACTAATCAGATTATGCCTAAAATTGGAATTAGGTACTTCATTTGCAGCCAATTTCACAAGGGCCGAATTTTGCTAAGTAAACTGGAATGTGCTGAAACCATGGCAATCTGACTTTAGATAAAAATCGCAAACAGGTTTAGAACATGAGCTTTGAACAAACAGTCCCTTCAAATCCAAGTGAAGCCAAACAGCTTCGAGATCAGATTTTGTTTGACACCAACCAACATTAACAATTTAGGAAGTTGATGTTGCCAGGTATCCCGCATCCTTGAGCACACATGCAAATTAGATGATGGAGAAGATGACTCAAATAACTTAAGCTTTAAAATGCAGTATGGCCTAAAAAATCGAGTGAGTTCCCTTCAGTTTTCCATTCATACTGTCCCAGTAGACTCTTTGCAAGGCTGACTTAGCTATTTAAAAGGGAACCTGAAAGTTATGTTGCCAAACTCCAGCAATTTCGTTTTTTTGTAGCTGCATAGGCTGCACAGAGCAGAACATGCTTTAGATTGTCCACAGCCATGGATCTAAATGTGCCTTCGAAAAAGCTGGAAGAGTTTTTTAGTTTGCTTGTTTTCATTTTTGAGATGAAGTCTTGCTCTGTGTCCTATGCTGGAGAGCAGAAGTGCAGTCTCGGCTCACGGCAACCTCTACCTCTTGAGTTCAAGCGATTCTCCTGCCTCAGCCTCCCGAGTAGCTGGAACTACAGTCACGTGCCACCACGCCCGGCTAATTTTTGTATTTTTAGTAGAGATGGGGTTTCACCATGTTGGCCAAGCCGGTCTCGAACTCTTGACCTCAGGTGATCCGTCCCCTCAGCCTCCCAAAGTGCTGGGATTACAGGTGTGAGCCACCGTGCCGGGCCAGAACTCAAGTATTTCTCCCAGCAGCTCTAGACGGCTTTAGAGCCAAGATACTGAGCTAACTTCTGCCCTTCACCTTCAAGATTTTCGTATTTAGGGCCAGGCGCCATGGCTCACACCTGTAATCCTAGCACTTTGGGAGGCCGAGTCGGGTGGATCACCTGATATCAGGAATTCGAGGTCAGCCTGGCCAACACAGTGAAACCCCGTCTCTACTAAAAATACAAAACTTAGCTGAGTGTGGTGGTGGGTGCCTGTAGTCTCAGCTACTCGGGAGGCTGAGGCAGGAGAATCACTTGAACTCCGGAGGCAGAGATTGCAGTGAGCCGAGATCACGCCACTGCACTCCAGCCTGGGTGACAGAGTGAGACTCTATCTCAAAAAAAAAAAAAAGAAAAAAAAAAAAGAGTGCATGGTAGAGCAAGTGGGCGAGTTTTATATCTATGGAATAAAACAAAGGTATGATGTGGAACCAAGCCATTGTTGGCTACATCATCTCTGATTTAGCTAGTCTGAGCTCTCTGTTGCTTTTGTCTAAGCTTGGCCTAATTATTGGCAGCTGAAGCTCGGTAAATCAGGACTTCACAGAGCGGTCCTAAACTGTCTTAGGTACTCTTTCCATCTGACCTGACAACTCTAAGCTACCGTTTCCTCACATTGTTTAACTCAGACCACATTTGGAAGCCTTCCTTGCGCCTCCCCACTCATACACCCACATCTGTCTGGTTTAAATCTACTGTCCTGGGTTGTCTTGTTGCTTGGACTTAAGACTCAATATTGGCTTAAATGATTCTTTTTTGTCTCTACTTTGGTTTGCTATTTTTCTAGATCAGTATTGCTTTTCAAATGGCTATGTATTGTGGAGACTTTTTTTTAAACTACATTCATCAGCAGTGAGAAGCTTTAAAGTTTTATTAGTATCGTAAAAACGCTTCCCAAATGAAACTACTTTTGATAAGTGTTCATTCTGACAATGAGAATTTGTTGAGGGCTGTTGGCAAGTTGGAGGAGTTTGCTTTTGAAACTGAAATTGGCAGGAAGTAATGACCTCAAGTGCTTTCTTTCTCTTGACTCCAGCCCTCACCCTTTCCATGCACTTCTTTCTCTCCCCAACCCCACCGTCATCACCCCCAAGCTGAAACCAATAAATAACATACTTGGTTTCATATAGTTTTTCTGGGGACAGTTCAAATACTGAAGCAGACTTTCAGCCTTTCAGCTTTTCTGAACTGTGGAGCAGAGCCTGTCAAGTCAAAGAAAAAAATGTATTTGTCAAGCTCTTCATGAAGGGATTCCTTGCCTTCCACCTGAAGAAGTGGGAGCTTTTTTTGTAGTACGCATTGTCAGATTCCTGTGAGCATCTTCTTAATTGAATGTCAAGATTCAACTCAGTTGCAATAAAATAGTAAAAAAAAAAGCATGCTGCATGTGGAAAAAGAAAAATCCTTATTTTTTCCCTAATGTGAAGAAGCTGACAGACGAGACGGCCACAATCTAGATGTTAGCCAATTTCTTATGTTTATTAAATGAGAAAGTGCAGGTAAAGAACATAGAACCATGCTTAGCACTTAGTTAATGCTCAATCAGTGAAAAATTACCCATTAACCATTTTCCCCTTCCAATTGGGAAGTAATACTAATGAGAAAGACGACGCTCCCACTGTGGCATTGCAGTGCGTCTCGGCTGTGTTACAGCTGTGGCGAATGAAGCCTAGAAATCAACTGCTCACCTTTCAGACTGGATGACTTCTTTCAAATATTACTTGTTTGGTGGACAGGAAATGTGTAGATAGAGTAATGGTGCTCAGACTCTGAATCCACGTAACAGTTTCATAAACCATTTGATGGTGCTCCCCTCAGTGATAAAAATAACAATAAACTTTTTATTGACACTTATAGAATGAAGCTCGACTGAGAATTGTAAAAACTCTTGAAGACTTTGATCTGGGCCCTACTGAAAAATGTGTGAGAGTCAACTCAGTTTCCAGCGGTCTGGCAGAAGAAGATCTAGAGACCCTTTTGCAATCCCGGGTCCTTCCTTCCAGCCTGATGCTACCAAAGGTGGAAAGTCCTGAAGAAATCCAGTGGGTGAGTAGCTAATGCTTTGCTTTAAGATTCAGGAGAGGCCGGGCGCTGTGGCTCACGCCTGGAATCCCAGCACTTTGGGAGGCCGAGGCAGGCGGATCACGAGGTCAGGATATCGAGACCATCCTGGCTAACATGGTGAAACCCCGTCTCTACTAAAAACACAAAAAATTAGCTGGGCGTGGTGGCGGGCGCCTGTAGTCCCAGCTACTCGGGAGGCTGAGGCAGGAGAATGGCGTAAACCCGGGAGGCGGAGCTTGCAGTGAGCCGAGATCGCGCCACTGCACTCCAGCCTGGGCCACAGAGCGAGACTCCGTCTCAAAAAGACTCAAGAGCAGCTAAGGAGGAGTGGCAAGAAGAAGGGATCTGGGTGCCACAGGTTTGGAAAATGCACACACAGAGCAGAGAGGAAGGGATTTGAGAAAAAGCAGTAAGCGCAAGAATCCGTTTCTTTCACCCAAGGAAAACTCGCCTTTGCCCAAATGCACTTTTGAAATGATGCTTCGCTTCCTAATTGGATGTGTGGTTTGGCCAGAACAAGCTCCTCAGTAGCCCTCCTAGAGTAATCCCTGGAAACTAGGTTGCCCGAGAATGTCATCCCTTTCTCCACCCTGCCCGGCCTTGAGCCAAGGCCTCCACCTGGAAGAGCAGTGACGTAAGTGGCCCTTACTGAGATTCATCTGAAATCATCCCAGGCAGGGAGGGCACATTTGCTGCATATGAAAAAATGAACCCAAAGAAGGGGAGGAAAAGGTCACTCTTTAGGGCAACTGGAGGAATGAACAGGAAGCTTTTAACTAGTGGTTTTAATTAGCACTGATATTATTTCCTGAGCAGTTCTCTAGTGCATCCTTTTTAAATTGCTGACAGGTGTGTTTGTGTTTCATGACAGACTTTTCAGCCAATAAAAACCTGAAATGTAAAGTGGTTGGCATGTCAAATTACTTAAGAAAACTTTTGAAATGGGCCTAATTACACGATGATTGTTTTAATTGACAAAGGGTGGAGGGGCTAGATTTTATTTGAGCGTCGCTATTCTTCTGCAGATCTCCACTGAATAAAATAACATTTCACTGGGTCATTCTGGGGCAGAGAATGTGTCATTCTGGGGCCTGTGAGGTGTGAAAACTGGAAGCATTTGTGGTCGGGGCGAGTGGTCAGTGGTGGTTTCGTGGAAGGCACCTCTAGTATTACCTCTGAGGCTATGGCTGCCACCACAGCAATAGCCTGAGTTGTCATAGCACCTACGAAACTGCTCACCTGCTGAATGCACCCAGTGTGTCAGGTCTGTGCTGCCCAGTGCCACGGCCACTATGACATGTGGCTTCTGAGCATTGAAACGTGGCCAGCACAAATTGAGATGTGCTGGAAGTGCAAAATACACACTCGATTTTGAAGACTCGGGACTCACCGAGAGGACAAAAAGAGAATGTAAACTATCTCCATAATTTTTATATTGATTACACATTGAAATAACATTTGGGATCTGTTGGGTTGAATGCAAGACACTGTTAAAATTAAATTCACCTGTTTCAGTTTACCCTCTTAATGTAGCTACGAGAAAATTTAAAATTACGTATGTAGCTGCTGCTATACCGTTTCTTTTGGACAGCTCTGTGTTGGATCCTTCCCGAAGACCCGTATTCAAGGACCAGTATTTATTGACTAAGCTGGAGTTCTTCTCTCCAGGGTTACCCTCAGAAGCTGGGAGATACTAGTTAGAGTATGTTAATATCCTGAAGGGCCCTGAGCCCATTCAGATATGTCTTAAGTTGATTGAAATGGACTCTGAAGTCACTGTTCCCTTTTGGTTTCATAGTTAATGCCTATTTATCACCGTTATTACCCTTAATTTCAGACGGGGGAGGGGGAGACCCAGCCAGCCTTCAGCTATGGCTTCTGTTCGCTGTTTTAAATCCTTGGAAGTGAGATACACACAGAAATTTAAATAGGACTTCTAGTTAACAGAAGTCCTTTTGGCTGTTTATTTTTTCCTCTCCGTTTGTATTTATGTGAAGCATAAAACCCAGAGCCTGATGCACAACTGAAAGATGGGCTTACTTGTTTTCTTTTGTGTGAGAATCTCTTGCTCGCCTTTTGTCGCTAGTGTGGGTTCTTGTTTGACTGGCACGGCTTATTGGACTATAACAAGCGTAACCCTGCCTCCTTTGTCATGGGACAATTCTCCCACAAATCCCGAACAGTGTGCATTCTTCCAACACACTATTGGGTGTGCACTGGAATTGAAAGAATTGCTGAGCCCTGCTACTTCATCTCCTCCCCAATCTCTTTGTGATTTCTCCCCCTTCTTCTCCTCCCCCTACCCCAGTCCCCTCCACCTCGCTGAAATGAACACTTTACCAGGCCGGAAACATTTAATCGTCTCCTTTTGAAAAAATTAATTGAAACTTCTCCACTAGTTACCTTTTGTGTTAGTACTTAATGCAATTTTTTAAGAAAGAGCGGGAGGAGGAGGAGGAGGAGGATGGGCCAGAATATTTAATTTTTAAATGCCCCTATTGGCTTAAAAACAAAAGGCATTAGGGGTGTTCTCACTAAGAACAGGGAATATATTGTAAAGCGTTGACTTGGTTTTAAAGTCCATGATTTTTGTAGTTATAACTGTCATCACAAAGAACGGGGCAAGTCACTTCACAAGTTTTCTTTTTTTCATGAAAAAAAAAATCCCTACTACATTTTTAACACCAAAACCACTAATACCGTGCTACCACTTTCTAGCATAAATGAGAAATACATTATGTTTTATTTTCATCTACATCAAATCCTATACATTTTATCCCCTTAAATTGTCGCCCTCTGCTCCTTCTTGCTATTTTGGTTGAGTTATTCCTTCCCTTGAAAAGTTACTAAGGAGGTGATGATGATGTCCTTTGAAGGGGGGGCAGTGGGAGCAACTGGGAATAATTCTTCATTACTGAAAGCTGTGATTTATTTTAGCCTAATTGTAAAGTTACTGCAAATTGCTCAAAAGCTTTTTAAAGATCCCAGTGATTAGATTTTTTAGGGGGGTGGTGCACCGGCAAGGAGGGGGCAGCTAGAAGGGGAAATAACACCTCTAATCCCGCTTCTGGTAAATAGGCTGCCAGCTTTTCAAATGAGTTTCCTTTCTATTAGTCAGAATATTATGCTAAGCCTTAAGCATTAGTTTTTTTATGTTACCATAGCAGCCTTATTCCTGCAGGGTGGTGACCTGTGATGATTACAGTACAAAGCTTATAGGGTCTTGAAACCCCCTTTGAAGATGAAAAGTCTTTGATGGTTTATATTTATGCAAATCTCTTAGATATGATTTACCCAACTGAGACTGAATGGAGAGATGATTAAAATTCCCTTTTCCTTTGATATCTATTAATGGCTGAATATTTCTTAAATTTAAAATGGATATCTATGTTTTCATCTTTATTTACAAAAATATCTTTATCATACCTGTATTTCTTTTCCATCTCCCCACATCTTATTAGATCTAGAGAGACGTAATAGATTTACAATTTAGAGTGTGTTTTTCCCTCTTTTTGAAGAGGGGGAGGAATCTGGGCAAGAGCTTTTGTATGTTTCCAGATGATAGATTTTGGAATTTGGGCTACCCCACTGGCAGCACAGAGCTAGCTGTGAACTGGTCTCATGGAAAAAATTGGCGAGCTTTGGTCTTCAAAGAATTAAACTTCCTTTTTAAGGTCTTCCTAGGTAAGCTAAAAAATTATGAAGAAAAACCTTCTGAACAAAGGGTAATGGTGCTATAATGAATAATATGGAAGGAAGGCTGCTGAACAGTTAGTTACACTGATGTCAGTGCTGGGCACGAAACAAAAGCAGAATGGCAGGTAGAGGAAGACTTCATTGTTTTAAGGGCCTACCATTTGCATTTAACGAAGCGAGGGCAAGAGGCCTTCAGTAAATACGTTTTCAGGGAAAGCGTTTATACTCTCTGCTTCCAGTTCTAACTCCTAGGCCTCAAGGTGCTCCTTTGGGAGAAAAAAATTGTAACGCTTGGGATTTTACTATTTAGTTTAGTGGGAACTTCATTACCTTTTTCTTTGGTCTTCTTCTTTTTTAAAAAAATTCTTTTGTGTCGACGAAAGGGGCTTGGATATTACTTCCTCAGGTCAAAGACTTAAATACTACTTCTGTGTCTACATTTCCGTGATTGTACATTTTTTCCCCACTAATCACCTATGACACTTCTGATTTTAGTTTGCAGACAAATTTTCATTCCACTTAAAAGGCCGAAAACTTGAACAACCAATGAATTTAATCCCTTTTGTGGAAACTGCAATGGGTTTGCTCAATTTTAAGGTAAGAAAGCCATAATATGGTTAATAAGTTAGCATTTTATTTATCACCTAAAGAGAACTTTTGCTTTCAATTTTAACATCTTCTTAAAATGTGTTTCTAGAAAGATTTATAAGCAAAGGAAACGTTGAACACCATTTGTTATCTGTAATAGTCCGAAAACCAAGTTACCAGCATCTTAGAAAACAATGAAATCAGTTAAGTAGAAGGAAAAGCTTCCCTGTCCAAAATATTTAAATGAAGCATTTATATATTCCTAGTAACAATTTTAATTAATCACTGTGTAATTATATGCCTTGAATTATTGCATTTATAGACTAAATGTACATAAAAATTTATTTTGTCACTCTTATGAGTTAACTTTGAAATGTTCTTTTCTATCAATTGTCTTTTCACTGGGAAATTTTCTGCCCTCTCTGTAGCAACATTATCAGTAATGGCTAGCAGAGAAGATTATTGTTTGTAAGTTCATGCACACAAATAATTTGCAGTACATTTTTTCAATTTGCCATATTAGAACATCGAATACCTTCTAATATACATGTGGGAATATTAGCTGAGCCAAGTGTTTTCAACCGCTGTGTGGTTGCACTAAACTACCTGCCTTAACAAATTCAGAGCTAGCTCGTCTTTTCTCGTTTATCAGGGGGCATTTATATTATTTTCCAAAATATGCCTCTCATTCCACCTGACCTGCAAACATCAATCTAGCACCCCCTTTCAGAGTTCCTGGACTCCCAACCCCCACCCCAGCCCCCACAGAAGGCAGGAGCAAAGAAATAACTAAAAACAACAGAAAAAAACATAGTCGAACTATACTGGAGAGAGAACGTGTGAGCGGCAACTCTGAGGCCTTGGGATGTGTGGAAGGGGGTCGAGTGCAAATGTTTGGGGAGCTACTTCAAGACTCGTGAGCTGCTTGTTTACACAACTAACCATAAATTCTTCCAGCCAGCCCCAGAATCCTGAGACTATAATCAAAAGCATATCCCTTAGATGCAACCAGATTCATCCAGTGATTTAATTTTTAAGCACTGCTTCACTATTTTATTCCATAATGTACTTAGAAGCACTTAGAATGTCTGAAATTAATCAACAGTGTCTCCACCGGTTCCTCGTTTCTTTCCCACCCACATATATTAGCAGGTTATATCTCCACCTTTCAAGATTCATGGTTATGTCTATGACAAATGGTATTTGCCTTGACTTTCATATATAAATGTCGAAGTTGCTTTATGAACACATCTTGGATGACTTGTTGCATTTTTATTTTCCCCTCTGGAGTTGCAGGTTTTTGTACTGTCTTTAATCCTGAGACCATGTGCTTGATCCTAATGCAAATAATTCAATTAGTTTGATTTTAAAATTCCTTCCTTCTCCCCTGTGGTTTTATGAGAGTCTCTTAAAGCAAAAACAAATTCTGGAAAGATATAAATAACTTCTAGCGCAAGCAAAATGAGTTAACTCAAAGTTTCTCCAAAAATGAGATGGACTACAATTTGGACATTATAACTATATTAATATAATCCATTAAACAAAGCAAATTTATACAATATACTTATCTTGGATGATATTAAATACCTTTTGAAAGGGGTAAATTTGGGCTGCGTTTTTAGGACTGCCTTCAGCCAAATTGTGTTAAGAGTCAGGTCGTCCTGTTACTAAAAGGCACCATGCCTCTTCCCCCTGACGCACGCGTTTCCGTGAGACTTGGTTCTCTTCTGCTCTTTTACAGGCAGTGTGTGAAGAAACCCTAAAGATTGGGCCTCAAGTAGGTCTGTTTCTAGATGCAGTCGTTTTTGGAGGAGAAGACTTTCGAGCCAGCATAGGTGTCAAAGACCTCTCTCTCTCTCTTTTTCTGTGTGTGTGTATATGTGTGTATATATTTTTTCTTTGCCCCTTGACATTTACATAACAATGTATATTTGCCAACCGTGACAATGGTTTTTCATGACAATGGAATGGACACTACTTCCTGATAATTTAGAGGTCCTCATAGCTGCCCTGCTTCTAGAACACTACATGGTTACTTCTGTTCATTTACAGAAGACACGAGCAATAGAAAGCCCCAGGCATGCTCAAGAATATATGGCATCTCCTTTGCTCCTAATAAATATATTATGTGAACAGCCTCACCGTTGCTTCAGTATTTTGTTTTCACATCCGTCCGTGGGCTGTCTAGATTTCTAATGCAAATTTAAGGCGATTTCACATTTGCCTTAATGAATTGTTTTCCGCAGAATATGCGGTATATAAATATTATTTTAAATGGATCTTAAATTTTTCTTACAATATGTTTCCGAACTCTTAGTATTAAATGTGCTGATTTTCACTGATTCTCACCATCCCTCGTGTGCTGCACTTGAGGGGTCTGTGTGTGTGACTGGAGACCGTGAAGCATTTAGAAAAGAGGCCGAGGCCACAGAAACCAGCCCCAGTGACCTGAAGACAGGCACTTTCCCTGAGCAGGGAGTGGCATACTCCAAATATAAACAGGGACACTTCCCTCCCCTCAGGGTGAAAACACTGAATTTATTTGAATACGAGTCTTTCCAGGAGACTTGTGTATCCAACGGTTCAGCGGGCTACAGAAGGCATATCGACGCTTTCCAGCCCTCCCAAAACAAGTGCCCTCCCGTCTCCCCAAGTTCTGCATCCAGACAGACCCTGAAGCTGAAGCATTTGGCTCAGAACTTCAGTTTGGACAGGGCATGGCAACCACAGCACACACAGTTCTGTGCTTGCTGTGAAACACGAACCATTGCCCTGCATAGCTGCTGGGCCACCTTTTGTGGTGCTGTCTTTGGACTGGCACTTTTTAAGCATTGGTAAGAAGGAAAAAAATATATCAGGAGTCCCTTGTGACCCTGACCCAGCCTCCCAGAATGGGGAAGGGGCCTTCTCTTAATGCAGGTAGAAGGAATTCTATTGAAAGGTGCCTTGTCAGTTAAACAGACACATACGAGATTTAACTTGGCCTCCACATATCCCTGTCTTCATTTATATTTGAATAATTATTTTGCAGAGGAGCAATTCCCAGGGAGGTATAGATATCTGTACAAACTGAGGTTTTATAATAAATATCTGGGTGCGGTTTCCAAAGTTAAAGCCTCCTTTTTCTGTTAACATCCCATTTTCAGGTGCAACAAGTAGTAAAGAAACCCTGGATATTCTCTACGCCCGGCAAAAGATTGTTGTCATAGCGAAAGCCTTTGGTCTCCAAGCCATAGATCTGGTGTACATTGACTTTCGAGATGGAGCTGGGCTTCTTAGACAGTCACGAGAAGGAGCTGCAATGGGCTTCACTGGTATGATTCCTGTCTTAGAAAGCAGTGTCTAAATTAGCAAGCATTCCAGAAAAATAGAAACTTGACCCAAAAACACTTCTAATCTCATCAGATATCTTGTTCCGCTATTTGAAATATGAACAAGCCACACAGGGGAAGAACTTGCCAGACACATTGTCATGGTTTTCTTTGGCCCTGCAAGTCAACAAATCACTCATTTTATTTCCTCTTTATATTAGTTGCTTTTTTTTTTCCTCCATCCTCTTAATCATTTTGTTGTGGTCCTGGCTGACCTGTAGGGAGGGATGAGGCTGTTAAAAGAGTGTTTTTGAATGAACCGCCATAAGAATTTTGGTTGATGGATAGAAGAAAAATCTCCTAGAATATCCAAAATTTAATTCATTTCTGAAAAAATGTTGGTGATATTATCTTTGGTTTTTGTTTTGTTTTGTTTTTTACTCGTAACTAGTTGTTTGCTCTTCTGCCACTCCAAGCCCCTCCTCTCTCTCCCACCTCCCAGTAAGTGTCCGTATACCTGGCGACACCTACGGGCATAGGCTGGCACTAGGCTCAGCCGGTCCCTTGCAGTCCGGTCTGGGGCACAGGCGGCTATCTGTTGATTGGTGTGCCTGGTCACTCAGGTCCCCATGAGCCAGGGGAGCGACTGAAAATTGTGTTTTTACAACAGAGATCTATTTTTCGAAAAACCACGATAGGAGTCTACACACAAACATCCACATGAAGTTGCACACACACAAACTGACGACCATGGGAGAAACACAGTGTGCTCCTTCACTCTTACCTGTTCTTCTGTTGAAAGTTCTAAGAATATTAGTATCAGAAAGGTACCCGAATAATAAGGAAAAGAGATGAGCATCCTGATATTCCCGTTATAACTGTTTTTGAATTGTATCTAGGCAGCGGTTACTGAAAGAAACATTTCATAAAGCAGGCTTAAATGTAAAAAATACCTTAATGGATGATGATTTAGTCCAAAATAAAATTGAATGACCTAAGAAGCTATTTTAGTGTTATATTCGAATTAAATAAAGCTCTGAGTTTGTTCTTGTGTTTTTTACACAAAGAGCTAAAATAAATATGATCCCCCCCAAATTTTTAAATAAATGTGATCCCATATAGGGAAATATTCTTCAATTATCTGAACTATTAATAAACGAATTCTCCCTGCGTTTCATAGTGACTGAGGAAAAAAGGAGTCCTCTGCCACATCCATGTGATTGTGCTTGTTCCTGCCTCTTTCCAACGACTGGTTAAGATGTGACCCAAATGAAAAAGTTGGAGAAAAACTCCATGAAATTTATCTAATAGACCCTGATGTTGTTGGCCTGCAATATATGGCACTGGCTGCCAGGCAGCCAGATGTTGCTCCAAAATGGGAACTAATTCAATAAAAAAGAGAAAGCACTGCATTGACACTGACCCCTCCATGATCACTCAGCAGAATCTGAGTTTCCTCTGCCTCCTCTGGGGTAAATGTCTGCCCCAGAACTTCTCCGGGAGCTGAAGAGTGTCTCCAAGATACAGGACTGAATTAACTTGGCCCCTAATTCAATCGCAGAAGACAGGCTATTTCAAATCAGGTTTAAATTTCTAGACTGTGCCCAACTCAGCACGAGGAGCTTATGGACCTGGCACTATTGTTTCTCCACGACGGGGAGTATTAAATCGCTAAAAAAAGGGGGGAAGCGAGGATAATGGGAAGGCGCAGAGGGCACAGTGCCCATTATATATTCAAGGGAACCAGGCCATAACTAGGGAGCCACACTTCGTAGGCAGTTTGCAATTTTTAGAGAGAAAGTCTTTGTTGTCCCAATTATATTTCTGCATACCAATAAGAGGTAATCAATCTGATAATAAGATAGGAGATTATTTGTAGTCGTTTTTTAAAATAAATGTTTTTTAATGAGTATTTTAGACCACTCAGGATCTGTTTGTCCTAGTTGTTTGGGATTTGATTGCCATACCTTGGGCTTTGCACAAGGAGAAGGAAAAGAAGGAAAGAAAAAAGGAAAGGAAAAGTGGGGAGGAGAGAGGGAGGGATGGAGGAAGGAAGACATGTCTTATCTGAAGCAGGTGGTTGAAAGGTTTAAAATCCAATGAAAGTATTGTGTTATCCATAACACTGGTAAGGAAGACTAAGTCTGTGCTATAAGGATTTCCTGTACATTTAAAAATGATATATATTTGTAATGAGTTGTAGTTTCTAAAAGTTAGCTGTAGTTTCTTTTCTGCGGTCATTTCCCAGAGTCACAGTCCATGTCGATTGATTTTAAATCAATGCATTGGCTGTATAAATGGCCATTAACTTTAGGAATTTTTTTATAAAAAAGAAGCCAAAACTAAATCTTGGAATAAAGCTTTAACAGCTGACTTCGTCATTACAGTTACTCCAGTGCTACATGCTGAGAAGAAAGATTATAAATATGAAGCACTATAGGTTTTCTTCTTTTTTGCAGTCTATTGTAGAAGACAAAAATGACACCATCATACAGTTACCTAAAAGACTTGACAGGTATTGATTTAAAGCACGATATATCAAGCGGTACTGTAAAAAGGATTTCATGGTCATAAATTTTAATGTCTTCCAATTTTGCACCCTCTCAGTAACTTGTCAATAACAACTCTTCTGTATAAAATATTTGCCTGGTTCCCACATGGCATTAAAGTCTGCTGTACAGTTGTTGGAATAGCTAAGATGTGACGAAAGAGAACTTCACATCTGAGTGCCCATACATTTCTAAAACCTAACATGGATCTTAAATTAGCCTCATTGCCAAAATATAGGCACCGGAGGATGGAGAGCTAGCAGTGATTTCACAGTACTTTAAGTAGTTTGTGTTTTGCTCCTCAAATTATAGTGCATGTACCAAGAAGTTCCCATGAAATCTGGCTTTTTACACATTGGTGTAAATTATGTACATAAATTATGAAATTCAGGGCTAACAATTAGTAGGAAATGACTACCAGAACTGACATCCTTTATTAACAATATTCTAACAACTATTAGATTACTTAAATATAATCTCAATACCTACTACTGAAAAAAGCCCTCTTGTCATCCCTCATGTTATTCGTTCCCAGAAATTATTCCTCAGGTAATTTAAAGAATCTTTATTTATAAAAGTGTTTAACATTGTATTAGTATGCTGACAGAAAAGAATGGAATAGCAATGTGAGGATGTTTTAATTATGCCAATGGAAAGAAAAGATATTATTATATTTATCCACTTAAACTCTTTTACATGAAACACTAAAAATATGTTTTTACAAGCATCATTCCTTTTTTCATTCTAACAGAATAATGGCAAGTAATAGGAACTGACAGCAAGATATAAAACATCAAGGATATAATTCGTACTGTCTAAATGTTAAAATAACTATTTCAAAAGCAAAGCAAATTGATGTACCAACAAATATATTTAGCAGAGTAAATGTTCATTAAGTGTACATTATTTTTAAAGAGCCAATTATGTTCATAACTTTATCACATAGCACAATATAATCTCATCATTATTATAACATTAAATTATGTTGCATTTATTAATGATCTGATTGGATTCCACACTTCCCTGATTGTTAAATTGTTTTTTTAACGACTGCATTATTTCACAAAATCCTATGGCTCTTATCTTTGTATGATGTTTTCATTTAAAATCTTTCAACTATAAAAGAATCATAAATCTTTTTGGAAGGTATTTCTACAGAGATAAGATTTCTTCTGGGATATGTAGGGAGCTATAAAGAGGGAAATACCCAGTCTTGATTCTATAAGCCAAAAGGGAAAATCTGGGTATATTTTTGGACAGAGAAACTTTAAGTATCTATTTTTAAATTTTTAAATGGAGTAATCCAGAGGCTGCAGTGTTCAACTCTGCCTTCTATTTTACCATACTGAATAAAATATTTTCATTCAAATCCAATTTTCTATTGGGGGTTAGAAATGACACATAAACTATGTTCGTCTAAAAGAAAAAAAATTAAATATACTATTGTAAGACTGTATTTGATAATAATATAGTTGTAATGACTGCATCTGTAAGCTTTATGAAAACCAGCAGACCATTTCTAAGAGAAATCATGGAAAGAGGTATAATTCTACAAAGAAAGCAAAAGATACCTTATAAAATTTGAGAGAATTCTCATTTAATTTTTTCTACTTCAACTAAAAATAATCCCTCTAATTTGCAGACATTATCCTTTAAAGTCCCAGCCAAAGCAGTTATTCAACAAGCTGCCTCGTCAGCCCACCTGTAACTAAAAATAAGAGATTATCTGCCCTAAGGTGGCATTTCTATAGGATCGGAAACACAATTACTTCCATTGTTGTAGTTTTGCTTCTGTGGTTATTCTGGAAAAGCCTGTCTGATTGCAGGTTTTGTTTTGTTTTGTGTTCTCAATAAAAAGTTTTAAATTAGTTATTTAACATACAGTCTATGAGGCCTTCAGGAACCTCGCGCAATAGAAACATTTTGTTTGAACATCTGTTCGTTGTTTCGTGGTTCCGACGTTATTAATCTTCTTGTAGGTAAGCAGGTGATTCACCCTAACCAAATTGCCGTGGTCCAGGAGCAGTTTTCTCCTTCCCCTGAAAAAATTAAGTGGGCTGAAGAACTGATTGCTGCCTTTAAAGAACATCAACAATTAGGAAAGGTAAATGTTTCATTAATGCCTTGGCTGAAAGTAGTGTTGAAAATATTGTCGGGAAGAATGAAACAAATATGTTGTGTGAATGGTTTAAGAAAACTCATTGTATCTGGGGAGGGGGAAAGGGAGGGAACAACATTCACCAGTGAGAAAATTGCTTGAGGTAGATTTGCCCTGCCCATGTTCCTAAATATTTCACTAACTGGCTCTCAAGTCTCTCATTTTATTCTTTTCATAAAATATATTGGCAGCCTTAGAGAAAATAGAAGTCTGTTTAGTTTTTCTCTACAGACTTCTATGCAGCATTCATATGAAAATAATCTTAGATCAAAGTGAGAACAAGTTGTAATGAAATAAACACAGTTTGACTAAATGGTTCTTGTGGAGGAAAGAAATAAATTTCAAGTTATTTTAATTTGGGGGGGGAAAAAGTACAGACATCTCCTCCGGTTTAGTCATCTGAGAGTGGGAGGTTGTATATGTGTTTGTACCGATTTCTGGACCTGAGATTTGGATGGAATGGAAAGCAAATTAACACTGGAGTACGGTTGTTCCTAATTTAGTGCATCATTGAGCCTCGCGTTTCCTGCTCTGTGGGTTTCTGCTATGTAAATATTGCAGTGGTAATGCACAATCTGTCTCCACTTTGTGCCAGTAACACTTAAATTAGGTGTCGCCTGAAGGAAGATTTTATGCTAGTTGCAGCATTGTCAGTTAATTATCTTAAAGGTTATTTGCAATAATACCGTTTGCCTCTTTTTAAGAGGATAGGAGGGAAAGTTACATTTATAAATCTATCCTAGAGGTAATCTCTAAACTCAGCCTCGTAACTTCCAGAAGGAGTAAAGTTTTGATACCTACAATGCAAAATTACTTAGGAGAAAGAATATTGAAAATTTATTACAGTTCTGAATATTAACCATTCCCCCCTGCAAAAGAAAAGAAAGAAAAAAGAAAAACTGGTTTTTAGTGGTGAACCTGAACCTGTGACATCCATGTGAGACATGTCCCTTGCACTTTTCACTGGCGGCAAGGACACTTGAAAAATCCCAGGACTTGCCAAAATGGGTAACAATATTCAATGGGTCATTCCCTAAGGAAGTCCATGTTCAACCTATGCGGGCACACTCACACACCAGCAGGCTCATCTTTGCACAAACTCACACTTAATATCCAAAGGCAGAATATGTTACATTGGAAATATCCAATTTGGACTTATACCAATTTCATGATAAACAGCATCCTTCCATTTCCCATCAACAGTGGCCATCAGAAAAGTAATGCATTTCATAGAAACAGTATTTTAAGTTGACCTTGTCCATTTTTGTGTCTTAACCCCAAATCAAGATTCCCATGAATAAATCCAGATATTCACCTAGAATGAAGAGCCATGGACTCCCATGCACACGTGCAAATAACTCCATCCACCCCCTTCTCTCGCATACCTGCCCACGCACACCCACACTGAATGCTCTGTACCTCTGCTATGAGCCTTGTGCCAGCTGAGGACATAAACACTTCCTGGTGAAATAGGAAACTGGGGCAACATGTAAACCGTTGAAAGGAGAGAGCAGAGTTCCAGTCTGGACCAGCACTGTGTCTATGACCCATCCTAGCTGGGTTTCACACTGGGTAGCATCAAAGGAGGCCAGTTGGCATTGTAAGCAGACAGGGGTGTGGGAGAGGTTACCCTGAATTTCAGTAGCCAACAAACAGAAGTCAAACCAGAAACACGTGTTTTTCTTAGCATTTACGTTTTTGAATGAGGAAAATGACCCTTTCCCATTGTATCTTGAAAATTGTTGTTCCTTGGGGAAATGCTCCCAAAGTTGCCATACCTTTTGATGACGGCAACTTAAATGTTCAATTCTGGACTTTTTTTAAATAAGAAATGCCCTCTTGTTGGGGCATAAGCTCTCACAACAGTGTGGCAGGATGGCTTTTCTTAACACAGAACCATAGAAATTAGAGCAGAGGGGAGACTAACTATTAGGTAATTTCTTCCCTGCCCCATTTGTGGAGGTTTGTTTCCTACAGCAAATTCTCCTGGTGTTTTGTCCAGCAAGGTTAAAATGATTCAAGTAATGGGGCTTCCAGTAGGGACATATGGTTATTTTATCCAGTTAGCATGTTTCTTTCACTTTGCCTATAAACTGGCCGGTCACAGAAATTGGATCTGCAGGTAGGTGACTCTGGATCTTGAGGGGATCTTGGGGTTTAAATAATGTGGGTTCTGTTTGTAAAGATTTTGTGTAAATGGGTTGCACAATTGTATAAAGTGTTGCTTCCAACAAACATCTAGTCTGTTTTATGTCAAATGTGAATCACTGATGAACACATGAACCCTTAGATATTTTGTCCAAAGCGCAGATGACTCTCTCAAAGATAGGAAACTGGTGGTTTGTGTCCTAGTGTGACAGTCATAAATTTCCAAAAGACCTTTTTCCTCCCTCTGATGAAAATTTCATTCAAGTAATGCTTTTATGTAGAAATGACCCAAGAAGGAAAAATTACGTATCTTTGCTTTTCTCTACTTCTTCCTGCTCTCATCTTAAATTATATCCTGCCCAAACACCAAAGGTATAGCTGAAGTTCACAGTTAGTGCTGAGCCATTTGTGTTCTCTACAGTAATAATCATTACTATTATTCAAACATAAAAGCTCTACCTTTTCTTCCTGTCCTCTCCAAATGGCAAAATTCATGGGACTACTTCGACCATGAGCAGATAAATTATTGGGGATCAGACTTTGGTATCACAGAATTTGGGGGATGTTTATTTTAATTAAAAGTCCTAAGGAAATAGTTTGATATCCTTAGTATAATGTTGGTTGACAATCACTTCACATTAAAAGAAATAACAATCAGCTCATATCATCTGTCCCTGTTTGGCAGGCAGTGATTCTGGTGGCTGCTTTGTTTCAGGAAACTGAAAGGTATTTTCAGGCTAAAAAATTTTGCCTGGCACAGTAGTCCAGTGACAGTAATCAGAGTTAGGGCTAGAGACTGACACTGGGGATTCTAGGTTATCTTATCTTATTAACATCTGCTGGAAAAAGTTTAGACATTATAAGTAATCTCTGCTCCTATGTTAATTCCCAGAAACTAAAATGTCTTCAGTGTAGCCGACATCAGCTGTAAGGTCTCAATCCACAATACTAATCAAACTGACTTTCTTCCATCCTTCCAGAAAAATGTATTTTGAGATCCAACCTGCATACCATTAATTGTTTTAGTTTCAAATTATTTGGTAAAATGCTTTAGCCAGGATAAATCATTTCCACATGATTTGTTTTAAATTTATAAAGGATTTTCTTAAAAGTTAATTCCATTTTTATGTCTTTTTTATAATAATGGTGATTCCATTAATATTGGAAAATTATTCATTCAAAATGAATTTAATATGCTTATTAAAGTAATATGATTTCAATAATTCTTTTTTATCAATAAAGAATTTTGTATAGTATAAAAATTGGATACTTGAAAACATCTGAAGCAAATAATCATTTATATTAATTGATATCAATAGAAATAATTTTATATAAACAAATACATATAGCATACATGTTTATACAGCATATAAACATTCAAGTATGTATGATAACATATATTTGCTCAAATCTGTATTATGAACTTAGTGCTAAAGTTTTTAATCTTTCCATGTTCATCACTTCTTAGGCAAAAATGACAGCTAAAGGAAACAGTTGCTTTTTTAAAACAGTCACTAATCACAGGAAATCTTAATATAGGAATTTACCATTTCTTTCCAAATGGAGACGCTAACAGAAAAATGTGAAGGAATAGCACAATGTGTTATGTGTGTCAAATTTTTAAAGATACTTTGCTAGAATATTCATATTTTGAAGTATCTGGCTACAAATACGGCTTTGCTTCATTTTCAGTTTTCCGAACATTCTCTTTGATTCATATAATGGATGTACGTGCTTTGTTTGGTTTTGGAAGGATTTTGTTTAGCTTTTTCAATATTTCTCCTTTGTTATAGCTTCACAAGTTGGCTAAAGCCTGAGGAAGGGGAAGTGTTCATCTTTAAATTCTGGGTTCAATTAACAATCACAAATGTCAAAAACAAGGTCACTACCTGACCTAACAACTGTAAATATCACAGATAGCCAACACTCTCATTTCACTCCGGAGAGAAAAACAGTGCAAGCTGATAAGTTCACATTAATAAGCACATCTTCTACTGGAATATAAACTGGAAACGTATCTCTTAAGAAAGAAAGAAAAAGGAAAGTAAGAGTTTTCTTCCTTATGTAAGTCTCTCCATCTAGAAACTTTACAAACAGTAACACATCCCTCCTCCCAAAATATTGAAAGTAGATCATTTTCATAGGTGTCTGATTGCCGCTCGCACACCTTTCATTTCTGTTTCCAAATGCAGGGTTTTACAAAAGAAATACTGCTTGGTCCAGATGGCCTTCTAGAAGGCTCCCTGAGAGAACGCAGGAGAAGTTTCTCTAGCCAAAAATATTGTTTCCGCTTATTCAAGTGCCAGAAATCCCACTGCCACTCTTTCACGCAGATCGAATAAACCATCTAAAGATGTGGTTGCTGTCTTTGTCAACTGAAAGGGTTGATTCCCCTATTAGACGACAGTGTATCCTCCCACACCCATCCAGCCCACCACCCACAGCATTCCCTCTGGATTTATGAGCAGGAACACAAAAATCAGAGCTGAGAGGTTTGTAGTGAAAATGAAAGATAAAGGGACATAACTCTATTTTTGAGATTCTTAGTAATTGCACTTTTCCCTTTATTTCCCTGTTCATTTAACATTTTCAGAAAGATCGGCCGTAATTTTGACTTTTAAAAGTCCAGTTCTTAGGAAAGCTGAGTCTGCCAATGATGACTTTAAGATTGGATGGATTAACACAAAATTGCAAAATTTTAAACATTTAAAACAAAGTAATGAAATGCTACAAAGTATTGAAATCATATCATATCTTATTTCACTTTTTTTTTTTTTTTTTTTTTTTTTAGTGGCAAATGGTTGATTTGGTATTTATTAGAGGATAAGAGTGTTTTTAATAGGCCGGGTGCAGTGGCTCATGCCTGTAATCCCAGCATTTTGGGAGGCCGAGGCGGGCAGATCACAAGGTCAGGAGTGTGAGACCAGCCTGGCCAGCATAGTGAAAACCTGTCTCTACCAAAAATACAAAAAATTAGCTGGGCATGGTGGTGGGCGCCTTAATCCCAGCTGCTTGGGAGGCTGAGGCAGGAGAATCACTTGAACCCGGGAAGCAAAGGTTGCAGTGAGCAAAGATCGCGCCACTGCAATCCAGCCTGGGTGAAAAACAAGACTCTGTCTCAAAAAAAAAAAAAAAAAAAAAAAAAAGTATTTTTAATGCGGGTTAAATTGGATAATGTTTTAAATTGGTTGTTTTTTCCTTAATTTATAACACATTCTTAAGGATATTTTAATCAAAGTATTCTTTATCCAGGTTTATATTTTTCAGAGTTTTATTTGGTCAGTTTTAATTTTAAAGATGTCATTATTTTAGCTGGATGAAATCTCAGAAATCTTTTAGTCAGATGCCTTCAGTTTATGACTTAATGCACTGAAACCCAGCAAGGCTTCAGAAGCTGCCCAGTGTCACTCATGGCCAAGGTGGAGAGAGGGCTGCGAGCAGAATTCAGGGCTTAGTTTGTAAGTAAAGATATGAAATATCATAAATGTGGCTTCAGTTGAATTACAGTGAATACCCACACTCATGACCAAAACGAGATAGAGCCTTAAATGCACTCAGTCACAATCAAAGTCTGGATTTGGGTAGTTCCAGTGTATGTCTTTTCTTGAGGATAAGCAGAAACCAATGAGGAAAGAGAGAAACCAGGGTATCCACGTGCCTTTCCCCACACGCCTCCCTGCTCAGTGCTGCCCTGCCCTCGTCCCCCAGCCCTGCCCCAGGAAGCCTTCTAGGCTCTGTTCACTGAAAACTCCACTTCATATTATTAGTTATCAGTCGTTCAGTCTCCCAACATAGAATGGAAACTCCCAGAGCAAGCCTGGGGAGCCTTTGACAGAGAGGCCATATCTACTCCAGAGCCCAGTGTCATCTCAAGGACATCAAAGGACAAGTCCTCAGAGTCACACTCTCAGTTACACCTGTGCTCACACACACCCCATGGCGTTCAGTGCCTATGACAGCAAGATCCAAGTGATGGCCAGGGGAGGATCATTTTGTTTCTTGGACACCTTTCCCTCTTTCCTCTTCCTGTATTTCTCCCTCTAAGGATGGATGAGTCTGTGTGTGTATCCTTCTGTTCCACGCTCATTTTCCTTGCCCTGAATTCTCTGTTTCCCCTTTTTGGTTACATCTTTTTCTTTCTCACCACATCATCTCCACACCCCACACCATCCCTCGCCTTCTCTCCTGTAGCTAATTACAATAGAGACTTTCAGAGCATTGTTTTATTTTGTTGTTGTTGTATTAATTAAATAATTTTGTAATTCTTTTTTTTTTTTTTTTTTTTGTGACAGTGTCTCGCTCTGTCACCCAAGCTAGAGTGCAATGGCACAATCTCAGCTCATGCAACCTCCGCCTCTGGGTTCAAGTGATTCTCCTGCCTCAGCCTCCTGAGTAGCTGGAATTACAGGTGCGCAACATGCCTGGCTAATTTTTGTATTTTTAGTAGAGACGGCGTTTCACCATTTTGGTCAGGCTGGTCTCAAACTCCTGACCTCATGATCTGCCCGCCTCGGCCTCCCAAAGTACTGGGATTACAGGCGGAAGTCACCGCGCCTGGCCCAGAATTTTGTAGTTCTTTTTATATTGAATTTTATTAAAAATATAAAGCAACCATTTCCATAATTCTCTCTTTTTTTCCACTTTAGGTCAGTGGGCCTCAAAAAAAAAAAAAAGGTGAGGCAATTTCTTACCACTACCCTAGGGAATAAAGAATTCTCTGGCCGGGCGCGGTGGCTCAAGCCTGTAATCCCAGCACTTTGGGAGGCCGAGACGGGTGGATCACGAGGTCAGGAGATCGAGACCATCCTGGCTAACACTGTGAAACCCCCTCTCTACTAAAAAATACAAAAAGGCCGGGCGCGGTGGCTCAAGCCTGTAATCCCAGCACTTTGGGAGGCTGAGACAGGCGGATCACGAGGTCAGGAGATCAAGACCATCTTGGCTAACACGGTGAAACCCCGTCTCTACTAAAAAATACAAAAAACTAGCCGGGCGAGGTGGCTGGCGCCTGTAGTCCCAGCTACTCGGGAGGCTGAGGCAGGAGAATGGCAGGAACCCAGGAGGCAGAGCTTGCAGTGAGCCGAGATCCGGCCACTGCACTCCAACCTTGGCGACAGAGCAAGACTCTGTCTCAAAAAAAAATAAATAAATAAATAAATAAATAAAAAATAAATAAAAAAATAAATAAAAAGTACAAAAAAAAAAAAAAACTAGCCGGGCGAGGTGGCAGGCGCCTGTAGGCCCAGCTACTCGGGAGGCTGAGGCAGGAGAATGGCGTGAACCCGGGAGGCGGAGCTTGCAGTGAGCTGAGATCCGGCCACTGCACTCCAGCCTGGGCGACAGAGCGAGACTCCATCTCAAAAAAAAAAAAAGAATTCTCTCTACTGTAGCATGCACCTCCCTGCAGCATCTTGGGCAGAAATAGGTACACGAAACACATTTAGTAAACACTGTTTAGCTAACTGGTTTTCAAATTCCTGACAATGCTAAAAAAATTTATTAGATGTACTTTTAACAGTATATATGACATACTTCTGCTACCTTCTAGAAAAATCGAAAGAAGATGTTTCCATCAATTATTTCATCAGTTGTTATTCATCAATTGTACTTTGAAAAAATGTGCCAGTATTTTAGTAAATCTTTCAGTCTCTTCTAGTTAATGTTAACTCATTAAATCTGTGTTCCAAAGAAAGAATAAGCCTGCCATGTATGAAATAGAGGAATTTTAGCATTATTGGTCTTAGCTACAAACTGCTGTAAGTGGCATTCATTGTCTGCTTTTCTCATGGGCAACAGGAGCTTAAATTCGATGTCATAAATATTTTTAAACAAAGACATTTAAACATTTGGCCTGTTACACATTTGTCTTGGTTTTAAAAATAATTTTTAAAAATCTTTGAACAAAATTTCCGGTTTCAAAAAGAAATCTGAAATGGAGGTGATAGTAGCAGAACGCTACACAATTACTAAAAAATCAACAAATTATACACTTACAATGGGTGAATTTTATGGTATGCAAATCATACCTCAATAAAGCCACTTTAAAAACTGAGAAAATTAAGCACAAAACCTAATTTGATGGCAAATGTGTTAACTCCCTTAGATTTTGATACGCTTATAAATCCAATTGTTTTCACCTCAATACATAGCTTTCTACATAGCATACTTGGCTTTATTTTTCCAGATTTCCTTGTGAAAAGATATCGAAAACAAAGACTTGCGTACTCTTGCCTGATTATTCTGCCTGAATATTTTTAAAGAGAAATCTTGCCCTCTACATGTTTAGGCCCCGAGGAAAGTTTTAAAAATAGAAGGCTACCGTGGTCTCTCTGATCAGTTTTTAAAGTAAGCATGGCTCTGGTCCGTGGAGACCCAGACCTGGGCAAGTAGATGATTCGGGATGGTCATATATTCAGATAACTGGCACACACGTGCACCTCAGCTCTCCTCGCTGCTGTTTGGCCGCCTCTACCTTTCCTGCCCTGCTCCTGCCAAATCCATCTTCCAAGCCTTCTACTGCTTCTTCTTCCCCATCGCACCCCCGACTTCCTGGAATTCTTGGTAAAGTCCCAAATTAGTCTTACCAAGAACAACACACAAATCTTTCTATTTTCTAGCTCCATCTTTCCATTTATTTAGCTAAAGCTAAATAATTTCACCCTTCCTTTGTAAAAAGCAAAATGTTAATGCTGTCCATTCATTTTGCATCCACTCAATTTCCACATTCCAAGAAACGTCCCCCCTTTTGAACAAATGTGTCTATCCATCATCTTTGCTATACCTCTTCCTTTTCTGGTCCATCATCTGCTGAAAGAACTGTGTCCTGTGTTTCAGTACCTCCTCCTCAGTGTAAGCCAAGCTCTGGACTTCAGATCATCTGCATTTGATTAGCATCTGTCCTCTGCTGATATTCTAAGTTTTTAAAATTTTCTAAATTTATTTGTTTTCCTCCTGAGGCTCTGCCAAATATATAGCATCCCTGAGTCTAGTTGCTTAAAGAGACAACTAAATCTGTGATTTATAAGACTTTAGAGGGGACAGGAAGCTTCAGGCATGAGCCTGTTTCTGTTCATTGTATTTTCAAAGACACTGATGTCTCTCAAACTCTTGCAGGTCTTAAAACGACTCTGAAATCATAAAACCCACTTAGAATTCGAACAGTCTGCTTCTCACTGAGCCATTCTGTGATAAGTGGAATTAAATAATCTCTGGCCAGCAATAACAGTAGCAATACCAGTAGCAATGGTGGTAGCAGTAACCAGGCGAGCAGTGGCCATGGGAGTGGTAATAATAACCAGAGGAGAGATCATCACACTCCTAACAGTAGTGGTGGCCGTCATGACAGTGGTGTGGCCACAGTAGTGACAGTGCTGGTAGCATAACTGCTCCCATTTATTGTGAGAGCCTGTTAGGTGACAGGCCATTGTTCATATATATATGCATATATGTGTGTATATATGTGTGTATATATGTGTGTATATATGTGTGTATATATGCATATATATGCATATGTGTATATATGTATGTGTATATATGCATATATACATATATATGCATGTGTATTATGCATATATATGTATATATGCATATATGTGTATATACGTGTGTGTGTGTGTGTGTGTGTATATATATATATATTTTTTTTTTTTGGAGATGGAGTCTTTCTCTGTTGCCTAGGCTGGAGTACGGTGGTGGGATCTCGGCTCACTGCAACCTCCACCTCCTAGGTACAAGCGATTCTCATGCCTCAGCCTACTGAGTAGCTGGGATTACAGGTGCATGCCACTGTGCCCAGCTAATTGTATTTTTGGTAGAGACGGGGTTTCACCGTGTTGGCCAGGCTGGTCTTGAACTCCTGACCTCAAGTGATCCACCCACTTCTGCCTCCCAATGTGTTGGGATTTCAGGCATGAGCCACTGCACCTGGCCCTTGCATATATTATTTTATGTAATCCTCACAACAGCCCTATAGAGGCGATATTATCCCCATTTTCCAGATGAAGAAATTAAGACTGGGAAAGGTCGCTTTATTCATTGTGGATCACACAGCTGGAAAAGGCATTCCTGGATTCAAAGTCAGGTGTAACAGAGCCCAAAGTCCACATCCCTAACCTCTGCATGAAGCTGCTTCTAAGGGAAACACCAAGAAAAGCCAGATCCTTTCTCTCCAGGGAGCTTCGTTACCCTTCATTGCAGCCACAGGCTACTGAGAGCCACCGCAGGCTGTGCCCATCCTGGAAAGTGTCCTGTTTTTGCATAGAGAAGATGATCCCCTGTGCTGCTCAGACCATCACTGACCTGGCAGGTAGAGCTGCCCCAGAAACACAAGAGGCCTCGCTTCTGTGCCCTCCTGGCCCTGCCCTCTGAGTGACAGCCAGAGAGCTACAGGGGAAGGGACGGGAGGGATAAAGAGGAGCTTCTCCAGGCTGCTGCACCTTTCAGAGCTTGGAAAATGAATCCACTAACTGCCCAGGGTACACAATTCTCCCAACCTCCTGCATGACCCCCAAACTCAGGACCCTCTGTGAACCTGTACCTTCTGGGGCCTTCCCCAGCCGCTCAGCATGCTGCTCCCATCTGACTTTTCACCGTGCTTCCCAGTCCGTTGCAAAATGAACACCACCCCAGCCCACCCCAAACCCGATATTCCCACTGTTACATTCTTATGAATTATTTAAAGGGCTTCCCCATCAAAGGCCATGGAGTGTCTTCAGTCTGAATTCCATGATAGGTAACCATAGATTAGCACAATGTGAATTGGTGTCTATGTTGAGTGACTTTAGTTGAACTCTCAGAAATCTCATGTAGAGATACATTAGCATCCGTAAATTATCTGGCAATAGGAACGAATGGCTGCTGAATTTCAATTCAAAATATTATTAAAATACCGATCAAATTATCACTACAATTTAAAGTGTCAAAAAGATGAAAAACACGTTCTATACGTTCTAAGTCTTCAGTCATATTCTTTTACTATCTTCCTGACAGTTGTTTATTTATTTAATTATTGAGACAGGGTCTCACCCTGTTGCTGGGGTGCAGTGGCACGATCATGGCTCACTTTAGCCTCGACCTCCTGGGCTCAAGTGATCCTTCCACCTCAGCCTCCTGAATAGCTGGGACCACAGGTGCGTGCCACCACACCCAGCTATTTTTTTTTTTTAAAGACAGAGTCTCACTATGTTGCCCAAGCTGGTCTCAAACTCCTGGGCTCAGGCAATCCTCCCATCTTGGCCTCCCAAAGCCACTGTGCCCAGGCTTCATTACAATTTTTAAAGATGTTTATTCATAAAACAAAGAGTTACTGATAATCAGATATTACACAAGGACCAAATATCACCGCCTTTAATCCCCCTAACAAATGCTTTAGGTATTTTTAAGACTTAAAATGTCACTCATATATTGTATTATTGAATTCTACTATTTCTAGTATTGTAATAAATTACAGTAAGAACTTTCAAATGGAAGCCCAGGATGAAAAATGTTATATTTTACTCTTTCCCAAATTCTCATTAAAATTGCAATTTCATGCATTTGCTTATCTGCACATTATATGTATTTTTAGCCTCATCTTAAGTAATAATATTTCTGAAATAGCTTAGATATGCCATTTTTATAAATTATATTAAATATAATTTAATACATAGTATATACAAAATAAATATGTAGCTGTATTCGAATTTTCTCTATAATTATCCCAAATACCAGTTATCAGCCATACTTTGGGTTACAATGATTAATAAGAAGAATTTGAGATTTGGGGTGAAAAGCCTTAGATTCTAGTCTTGTCCCCTTAAGTTCCTATATAAGATTAACTAGTACTGAATCTTATTTTTTGCACCTATAAAACTAAATAATCATGCCTTCTGTACTACAGGTGAGAAAAAGTCTTTGAAAATATTTTGGGCCGGGCGCGGTGGCTCAAGCCTGTAATCCCAGCACTTTGGGAGGCCGAGATGGGCGGATCACGAGGTCAGGAGATCGAGACCATCCTGGCTAACATGGTGAAACCCCGTCTCTACTAAAAAATACAAAAAACTAGCCGGGCGAGGTGGCTGGCGCCTGTAGTCCCAGCTACTCAGGAGGCTGAGGCAAGAGAATGGCAGGAACCCGGGAGGCGGAGCTTGTAGTGAGCTGAGATCCGGCCACTGCACTCCAGCCCGGGCGACAGAGCGAGACTCCGTCTCAAAAAAAAAAAAAAAAAAGGAAATATTTTGGGTCAGGCACGGTGGCTCACACCTATAATCCCAACATTTTGGGAGGCCACAGCAGGCAGATCACTTGAGGTCAGGAGATCAAGACCAACCCGGACAACATGGCGAAACCCCGTCTCTACTAAAAATACAAAAAGTTAGCCAGGCTTGGTGGGGCATGCCTGTAGTCCCAGCTAGTCAGCTAGTGGGGAGGCTGAGGTGGGAGGACCACCTGAACCCGGGAAGTCAAGGCTGCAGTGAGCTGTGATCGTGCCACTGCACTGCAGCCTGGGAGACGGGAGTGAGACCCTGTCTCAAAAAAAAAAAAAAAAAAAAAAAAAAGAATATTTTGTAATAGTATAAAGTACTATCAAATGAAACCTCTTTTTTGGGTAATGGGTCTTCCTAATGGCATTACCCTCCTCCAATTTTCAGTTTGGAAACTAATATTCCAGGGCTTACTGAGAGTATAGTTAGCTAGAGTAGAGGTTACAGTTGCCAAGACAATCTTCCTGTTTCCTCCTCAAGGAAACTAACATCCTTTCCCCCAGATCTACCCCTCCCCTGGCGCCCAGAAAGCCGTGCCAGACAATCCATCCATGCTGTCCCACTCGGAAGTAGGGCTGGGCCAGGCCAGCCCAGCCCAGCTCTTAGCTTCCCCATCGGTGGATTCTCGGACCACCTCTGGACAGAGGAAAAACACCCAGAGTGAAGGAAAGGAAACAGGTGGTTCAACTTCCTCTGCTTGGGGTCCAGAAAGGAGCACATATGGGCCCATCAGTGTGTGTAACAAGAACAGAGGAACCCCACTGGGTTTCAGTCTAGCTTCATCTAATAGAGACTGTCTTTATGTGCTTTGTCATAAGAAAAGTCAAGCAGCTAATAAATAGCAGAACCGACTGGGCGCAGTGGCTCACGCCTGTAATCCCAGCACTTTGTGAGGCCGAGGCGGGTGGATCATGAAGTCAGGAGTTCAAGACCAGCCTGGTCAACATGGTAAAACCCCGTCTCTACTAAAAATACAAAAATTAGCTGGGTGTGGTGGCGGGAGCCTGAAATCCCAGCTACTCAGGAGGCTGAGGCAGGAAAATAGTTTGAACCAGGGAGGCGGAGGTTGCAGTGAGCCGAGATCGCGCCATTGCACTCTAGCCTGGGTGACAGGGCTAGACTCCATCCCAAAAAAAAAAAAAAAAAAAAATTCAGAACCAGTATTTTAAAATGTCATCTCTCTTCCAGATTGCTTTCATTTAGGCTGGAGTAGGCTGTGTATCCTCAGGCCTAGGAGACAGCTTTTGAGCCATAGAGAGAACCACAGAAAGATCCAGTGTCTCCTACCACACCCCTTAGTTTTGTGTATCTGTTATGTCACTGGTGACCAGAGACACGAGGCTCCTGCAGAACAAAGAAAGCCAACTCCACGCACACTTCCAGTCCCCACGCCCTTCTCCTGACTCTTCTGGCATCCCTGACCTTCGAAAGCTGACTTTTAAAGCACTGTTCTTTGAAGCCCTTCCCTGGTCAAACCAGCGCCATTGTGATGGCTCCTTCTCTCTGCAGCTCCTTGGCCCTGAAGCACCACAGACGTCATAAACTCACTTGCCCTTTAACTGTTAAGTCACTTGCACGAGTTAACTAGAGCCCAAACCAACATGAAAATTTTTTTTTTCGTGAAAAGCTCTCACTCTGTCACCCGGGCTGGAGTGCAGCGGTGCCATCACGGCTCCCTGCAGCCTTGACCAGGCTCAGGCGATCCTCCTCGCTCAGCCCAGGAGTGCTGGGGTTACACTACCACACTGGCCCCAGCATTACCCGTTTTGAGGTCAGCCACAGTGTCCTACCAGAGGCTCAGCAAGTGTTGGCCAACTGAACAGTGAATATTGCCAGACCAGGGGCACAGAGAGACACGTGCAGATAAAGGAGAGGAGAAAGTGCGCTCAGAACTGGAGAGCTTTGTGGAGACCTGGGGTGGTTCTGTCTTCTCCTATCACTGTCCCCCAGTCAGCCAGCGCGTACCCCAGAAAGAGCCATCATGTGCCCTGCTCTGTATTCCTTTCCTCCTCCTGTCCCTTTCCCCTGCTTAGCTGCTCCTCACCCTTCACATGTCAGTTTAAACATCACGTCCCACAGGACGCCCCACCTGATCAGGTTAAGTCCCCTATTGGTTACTCTTCAGCTCCCCTGTGCCTTGCTTTTTAAACACACGTTCTCATTCATAAGTAATAGTCGTTTCCATCATTGTCTATTTAATGTCTTTCTCCCCATTAGACTGGAAGCCCTGTGAGGTCAGGGACCACATCTGTCTTGTTCCTGCTGTCGCAAGTCCCGGGGCCTGAGGCACGCCAGGCGTGCAGTAGACTCTGCATCCATGTCGATGCAGGGAACTGATAGGCACAGGTGTGGGCCAGGGCATCCGGCACAGCTTGATGGGGTGGGAGGCAGAGCCCCATATCCCTGAGACCATCTGGGATGAAACCTCACTGCACATTCCAGGTGACTTAAAGACCCAGCAGGTATGTGTGATAGCAAAGCTTTGCCCAGACAACTACAGCCCCTTCCCTAAGGTCCCAAATTAAAGAAAAAGAATGACCCAAATCACCAACTATCGAACCTGTGTCCCTCTATTCAGGCAGGTCAGTATTGCTGCTCTTGGCTTTTCATTCAGCCTTTTCCATCATCGCTAGGTCAGCAGTCACAGAGCATCTCCTGTGTTCCTGGCAGGTACTGGGTACTGGGTACTGGGTGCTGGGTGCTGGCTCTTGGGAGTCAAAGGCACGTGAGGCCTGGCACCTGCCCACAGGCGCCTCACGGCATTGTGAGAAAGATAGCAATGTAAACAAATAGATAGGAACACAGGCTATACCAGGATCTGCACAGGGAAAGGGTGGAGAGGGATTTGCTTTACCAAGGAGCCCTCAAACACTTCATAGAGGTGACAACTTGACATCTGGAAGCATCAGGAGGAGTTTGCCAGACAGGGAAAGGGCCTTCAGAGGGAGAGCAGGGCATGCGGCAGAGCTGCAGGGCAGTGTGTTTTGGGGGATGGATCTCAGGGGACTGGCAGGAGACGAGGCTGAGGGGGGCAGGGTCCCATCATGGGCAGGCTTGGGTCTCCAGTGAAGATACTGCACTTAATTCTGCAAGTCCAAAGAAAACCACGGCGAGGTTAAAGCAAGGGGATGATTCCATCAGATCTGTTTTAGAAAGATAACAGCATGCTCCCAACTAGAAAAGTGCCACCCCCTATAAACATCCTGGCACCATGTCCCTGAGAGCTCCGGGAGCCAGCTTTGGAGCCGGGAAGCCTCACTGAGCTGTGGGTGCCTGGCACCCAAACGGACATCCTTCAAATGAATGTCACAACAAAATTGAGAGGGAACCGAGGGCACACGAGGGCCTTTCTAAGGACTCTCCAAGTGGGAGAAGTTGAAAAACAGGAAAGAAGAATGCAGCAGTGCCGGTGAGAGTGTCTCTGGGAGCATCATCTTCTACCTTTTTTGGGGAGTTTCAGGGCGCTGTTGACTTTGTAGGTAAGGAAGAGCCATATCCCAGGAGGCCACAGCTGGGCTGAGAGATTTGGCAAGTGGAAGGCACAGCCAGGATCTCGAGGAGAAATTTGATCATGGCCAACACTGGCTGGAAGTTTAGGAATTCCCTGGGAACGGCTGTGAGGCCAGTCATTCATTCATTGAGCAGAAAGACTTAGCACCATATGGGAAAAGGGTGATACCCCAAAAAAGAAGGACTCTAGCAGCTGTATTCAAATAGTAGTGTTGAATTCTCACAGAGAGCTCCCTCTCAGGGAGCCACAGCAACACCGTCATCAGAATGTGGTGTTGGAACCCCCTCAGTGTCCACAGAAGTTATTTGGAAACATAGTGAATAGGGAAAGACTTAGATCAGTTTGTGGTTTCTAGAAAATTACTCTTTTAGGACTGTGGAGAAAAAAAGTCAAGTACTAAGTGCCAGAAATGCAAAATATATGACAATTTCCCATAGATGTGATTACTGTTGTCATCACGCTGGCATCACCTCTTTCACTGTCAAATTGTAAGTCAGATTATGTCAGTGCTTATCTGATCAACGGGCAATGGCCGAGGTGTCAGAAAAACCACAGTTTGATGGTGACTGTTTCCTTCCTATGCAAAAGACACGTGTGCTGGCCTTCACCTTCAGGAGTCTGAAATCATAGACATATGTGTAGTAAGATGTGCAAAGCAATTGACCAGTGATTTATTACAACACATAACACCATAGGTAACTGTCAAATAAAAGCCCAAGATGTCCGGAGCTCCACGGCAACGCATGGAGATGCCTGGCATTGCTGGTAGGTACCCGTCTGTGTGAGCAGTGCAGTCCCACAAAGATGGCCCAGATTGGGAAGAAGTGCAGCCATTGTAGGCCCTCAGATCGTCCCTGTGCTCACCACCCTGGCCTTTTCTCCAACTCTTGTTGCATCAGGTAGCACCTGCTTCTTCCTTCCCTCTCCCCTCCAGCGAATGGTAAGCTCCCAAAGGGCAGGGCCAAGTCGCATCCTCTCACTGTCCCAAGCGACTGGCACAAGGGAGCTGCTCGGTCCATTCTTGACGGATGAATGAATAAGTGGTGATTAACCTAAGAAAATTCTGCCATTTCGCATCTTGGGGATGCCTTACAAGAGAAAGGCATCATTTACAGAAGGCTGCAAGAGGGCTCCTCAGTTTATAGACCTACATATCCAAGCCGGCCTAACCATTTCTACCTGGGGGAGCTAAAACATGGAAGCTCTCAAACATGCATATGCATTAGAATCACCAGAGGAGTCCCCGTCAACCTCCAGGTTTTCTGCACAAACCTTGTGGGACTGGGCCCAGGAATCTGCATTTTAACAAGCCCCCCCCCCGCCCATTATTCTGATTCAGGGAGTCACAGAACACACTCAGAGAACCCTTTTCAATCACCAGGCCCCTAAGAGCACAGGCTTGGCATTAGATAGAATCAGCTTTATCCCTGTTCTGTTATATATTTCCTAACTACAGGGCCAAGTTGCACATGTTTCTTAAGCTCCTCCTGCCTCAGTTTCCTCAGTTATTAAAAGGGGATGAGTACAAACTCAAAGACAGAAAGGAGAATGGTGGTGGACAGTGGCTCATGCCTTGTAATCCCAGCACTCTGGGAGGCCGAGGCAGGAGGATCACTTGAGCCTAGGAATCTGCGACCAGCTTGGGCAGCATAGGGAGACCTTGTCTCTACATAAAAAATTAGCTGGGCATGGTGGTGCTCACCTATGGTCCCAGCCACACGAGAGGCTGAGGCAGGAGGATGGCCTGAGCCGGGGAGGTCAAGGCTGCATTAAGCCGTGATGATGCCACTGCACTCCAGCCTGGGTGACAGAGTGAAACCCAAGGATTCTACTTTTGGCATCCTTGTTAAAAGTAGAATGGTGGTTGCTGGGGGCAGGGGGACATGGAAATGGAGAATTGTCTAATAGATACAGAGTTTCAGGGATTTGGGTGGGGGGAGGTTTAGGATGGAGTCTCGCTGTGTCACCTAGGCTGGAGTACAGTGGCACGATCTCCGCTCACTGCAACCTCCACTTCCCGGGTTCAAGCAATTCTCGTGCCTCAGCTTCCCGAGTAGCTGAGATTACAGGTGCCCACCACCACACCCAGCTAATTTTTGTGTTTTTAGTAGAGACAGGGTTTCACCATGTTGGCCAGGCTGGTCTTGAACTCCTGACCTCAGGTGATCCATCTGCCTCAGCCTCCAAAGTGCTGGGATTACAGGCGTGAGCCACCGCGCCTGGGCTGCAGAGTTTCAGTTTTGCAAGAAGGAAAAGCTCTGGAGATCTGTAGCACAATGTACATAGAGTTAACACTACTGAACCGTACGCTTAAAAACATCTAAGATGGTGAATTTTATGTTATATGTTTTTGCCACAACTAAAAAACAAAAGTTTTACTGCGGATGGATAATGGTATCTACTTCAAAGTGTTGTTATGAGCATTACATGAAATAATGTATTTAAAGTGCCAGGCAACAGGCCCCAGACTAGGAATTGCTCAAAGAATTATAGCTATTATTATGACAGTAGCATGGGTGTTAAAAAACTTAACCATGAGGCCGGGCGCGGTGGCTCACACCTGTAATCCCAGAACTTTGAGAGGCCGAGGCAGGCAGATCACCTGAGGCCAGGAGTTCGAGACCAGCCTGGACAACATGGTGAAACCAAGTCTCTACTGAAAATACAAAAAAAATTAGCCAAATGTGGTGGCATGCACCTGTAGTCCCAGCTACTTGGGAGGCTGAGACAGGAGAATCACTTGAACCTGGGAGGCAGAGGTTGCAGTGAGCCGAGATTGCGCTACTGCACTCCAGCCCGGGCAACAGAGTGAGACTCAGTCTCAAAAAATATATAAATAAATAAATATAAAATATAATCATTAAGGAAGATTTCAAACCTTCCCCAAAAATCCAAGTAGCTTTTTGATGAACTGCATTTTTCCAAATCCTGACCAATAGACTATTTTCATCTCACCTATAGATCCACATGTTTAAAAAAATGCCACCTAAATTACAAGTGGCTATGTGAGAGCCTGGGAATATTCATGCTAGGCAGTTTCGTTCATAACACTGAAATCATCCATTTGCAGAGATGCAGGACACAGAACAAATATGCTACATGTTGTTTTGTACCTTAAGCTTCATTAAAGAAAATCAAGCAAAACCTGCCACCATAGAAGAAATGATCTCCCAGTCTTGAAAAACTATGTGAAGTGTTTTTCATCTTTGATATGCACATGGAACCCAAAGCAGTTTCGGGAACGTGGCACAGACTCACGGCCACCGTTTGGATTCTCTGTGCACCGTTTTGATTTCATGTGCGTCTATGCTAATTTCGTCTCCCCAGCCTATTGTTTAAACCCTAGCAGGACAGATGTGCTGTTTTACAGGGCCATAATCCACTTGGTGGGCAGATAACCAAGAGGCCTTTGGTCTTCATCATTTACTCCAATAAGAAAACTAGACGACTGCCTTGTAAAACAGCATGTGACCCAGGCCCTGATTTCCACGTAACGCCAACCTACAGGACCTCCTCGGAACTTCCAGCCAAATTAGGAAAATTCCTCCTGGTCATCAGCTCGAGGCTGAATTAAGTTATGGAAAGGACAATCTGGGGGTATAAACAGTAAAAACAAGAGGACTGGGAAGTGACTTGCAGTACAGGAATTTAGGCCACACAGGTGTTCATATGAGTAAGAGTCATCATTCTAAGGCTGAGAAGGTTGGCCACTACTGGTAAAAATCCTGATCCTAGTAGGCTTAGAATCTCTCTCAATCGAAAGATAAATCCCAAAAGTCATTGCTAGGGATTCCCCCCATTTTTCTTTACCTCCATCCTATGTATAACCATAACTTATTACCTCTCAGCCCTCATCATGGGAGCCCAGCACTCCTATCCCAGCAGCCCTGAGTAACATCAGCATTGACTGTTGGGAAGTGGTACTTGTGAAATCCAGAAACAAGCTGCAATAGATGCAAATGGACTGTCATCAATGTGCCTTAGGATTGCCCCAACCACCTCCAGATATCAAAGGACCCCTGCACCCCACTCCCACCAGCATCCTTGCCCACAGGTCAAAGCAGGGTGGATTAGGATGAAGGGCTATCATTGTAAGCAACAAAAGGAAGTGATGAAAAGAACACAAATAACCAGACATTAACTGTGGGTTCTGAGCATGCTGCTTTCTGTCCATTTAATCTGTCTTTTGCTGATGCACTTAAAGAGGCTACCTTGTCTTCTTAATGTGGGGATCTCTGATGAAGGCTTGAAGCTCTGAGACCCAAGCATCAGCCCCAGCTCTGGCTTTCCCTAGTCACATGACCTTGGAAGATCACTTCTTTTTTTCCTTCTTTTATTACTCTGAGCCTCCGTTTCCTCATATAGAACAGGGCTAAGGTTACTTGACACAGTCTATATAAGTATGGTAGAAGTTTTTTAAAAAAATGAGTCTGTAAAATGGGGCTATTCCAGGAGATTTTAGAGATGCCTTCTCATCTTAACATTCAACAGATCTGTGATTCTTTTGTTACAGCTCATGTCCCTGGTATTTCTTTCTTTTTTTGAGATGGAGTCCCACTCTGTTGCCCGTGCTGGAGTGCAGTGGTGTGACCTTGGCTCACTGCAACTTCCGCCTCCTGGGTTCAAGCCATTCTTCTGCCTCAGCCTCCCAAGTAGCTGGGACTACAGGCATGCGCCACCATGCCCAGCTAATTTTTTTGTATTAGAGACAGGGTTTCACCATGTTGGCCAGGCTGCTCTCGAACTCCCGACCTCAGGTGATCCGCCTGTCCTGGCCTCCCAAAGTGCTAGGATTACAGGCATGAGCCACGGCGCCCGGCAGTCCCTGGTCATTCTAATGGTCTGTAAGTGTGCACCAACAGACTCATCTCTTTGTACTCAGTACTATCCTACCTTGCATTTTCTCATCACCTTATCATGTTACCTCTCAATTATGTTACAGCAAGACGGTAAGATTTTTCCATTAGCCTGACGGTACAAATTTTTAAAACAATAATCAGTTGCCAGAATATATTCCTGCTTTTAAAGTTCTACATAATATTTCAAAAATATATAGGGAAGTATTTAGATTTTCCTCCCACAGCTGTTTTCTGCTTGATTTCAAGAGCTAACTGAACAGTTTCCTGTCTTGTGTCCGATGTGTTTTTCCTCTCCATTAAAATGCTGAAGATTTTTATTCTTTTCCCGTCTTTAGGAGAAAAAAGAAATCTCTCCTCTGTAACTTACTTTGGCTTTCTCAAAAGTTGGGTAGGAAAGTCAGTATAATTCAGGTGGAATCTAAAGTGTTCTTGTTGTGCAAGTGTGCACAGAAAGGAAACCTATCATTTGAGCATTCTTTCGGAAAGTTCGCATTCTCTGTTTTCCAGGGAGCCTTTACTTTCCAAGGGAGTATGATCGACATGCCATTACTGAAGCAGGCCCAGAACATTGTTACGCTTGCCACCTCCATCAAGGAAAAATGATCTGTTAAATGAAGCTCTCATCAGGTGGGCTGAACATATACAGTGGGTTTCTTAAAGACAAACCACAATACTCAAAGCAACGTGTTAGGATGCCAGATTGGGACCTGACTCCATTTACAGTTCATGTGAATCACGATTTTGTTGTTGTTGTCTTACTGGCCAGTTATTCCCCTAAAAAAAATGAACATTTTTCCTTTTGGATCCAAGTTTATGACTTTATCATTTTTAGTGTGTTACAAATATGGGCTTATGATTTCACAGGGAGGTAAGATCCTGGGGAAAGATGGGCTGTGAGAGGAAAAGTAGGTCTTTAATGACACGGTCTTTCCCAAATAGACATATTCCCTCCACCCTTCTCATGTTACTAAATGTTTCCTGCTTGTTCATGTGTACAGCTGACACCACAAATAATTTTAAGAAAGCCAGGCCTTTAAAAAATAGCAACAACATTAAGGGCTCATCTCTATTTCACTAGTAATCTGATAAAACAACAGAGATGGCATCAGAAAAGGATACTAAGTACTATATTGGCTTAAAAAGACACTTTCTAAAAATAAACTTTCAAAACTGGTTACTATTAACCTCCAGCCACAAAATGAAACATCCATCTCCTTGAACTGCTAGATGATGAACAGGAAAGCTGTCATCCTGGGTGAATGCTGTGGGTCAACCGTTACTGGCAATTAAAAAATAAATGTGCAGAAACACACGACCATCCATTCTCCCCCTTTATTTTCCCGTTTAACTGTTTGCCATTGAGGCCATTTCCCCCTGGAAATGTATGGCCGAGACAGGACTCCCTCAGTCATAAACTTGTAGCGTCTCAGGAGACACAATGCCCCCGAGCTGGTGCATGTGGCCCCTGCAAGATTTGCATCACATTAGAGATGCGGCTGCAGGTCAGATGGGTGGTGTGGTTAACGGGCTTAGTAAAGCTGTTTTGAAGAGGTTAACCCAGCTTGTAGTAAGGGTAAATAAACATAACAACCAGCCATTGTTCCCTATTCAGCATGTACTCTTATATTGAAGGCTAAAGGGTATTGAAGCTGCAGAGGGATCAACTTGTGCTTGCCAGAGGACGCCAATGAAGTTTGAAACACCAACAATCAGAGATTTTGTTTCTGTTCCTCATTAAATCATGAGCTTTTGTGCCGAGACTCTGGACGACTGTTCCTTAAGAAATTAACAGAATGGGAAGTTTTAAACTCTACACCAACCTTTTCATGACCTACACAGCAGCAACACTGCTACTCTTAGACAAACACCGCGGGGAAGGCTGTTCTGTTTATTTAAATTTGTAAATAGAAAACAGTTGTTTTTTACTTTCATTTTTCACCTCCTCCTACGCCCTTTTGGATTATTTCCTCCGCAGCCCCTAGCGTGAGCCCCAACCAGGCCTCTCCTTTTCCCCACTTCTTGCAATTCCCACAGGAAGCCCGAGAGGTGAGTGGAGCTGAGGTTAGACACCAGGAGAGGCACCATCACATGAAAGCACGGCCGCAGAGTCCCACTGCCACCAGGTGACCCCCACCCTCCCCTCCCCCCCCAGGGCACAGCAGAGAGGGACAGCCATGCGGGGAGTCAGCACTGGGCAAGATGACTCTGGGGATCATCATTCTGTAAAGACAACAACTCATTTCCCAAACACGGGATCCAGGAGACAGAGCGCTCCTGAATAGAGATGGCACACGCTCCGTGGGGTCCCTCATAGAGCAGTGCCACCCTCCACCCTGGCTGCCCTGTGCTGCCCCAGAGTGGCCAGAAAGGAAGGTGGGAGCTAGCCCCATCCTCACTCAGAGGCGGGAAAGAGGAAGATGGCCTCTTACCAACGTGAGAGCAGAACGGCCTCTAACCACACTACTTCCAGACCCCAGACGGGGCAGCAGCAGCAGTGCCTGTAGGAGCACCCACAGCACCCACTGTTGCAGCTGAGACCCACCCAGGATGGGACTCCTGGAGTCAGGTGCGCACCAGGTAACCCAGGACCACGCTGCGCACACCAGGCTGCCCCTCTGCTCGGAACGCAGAGGCATGGGAGGATGGCTTGGCAGTGGGAAGACTAAGGAAGGCCTCTCTCACTCTGCCCCTGCCATACACACCTGCTGAGGGTGTTAGAAACCGCGGAGGCAGGGCTGGTCCTAAGCAAAAGAAGAAAATAAACCCCACCTTGTCCTTCCTATGGGCAGCCCTCACCCCAGTCTGACTACCCTTCCCATCCTCCAGCCTAATCCAAAGAAGCCCTTGGCTTGAGGCGATGAAGGGCTTGCATTCTAGTCTGCACCCTGGCCCCACAGGCAGCCAGCCAGCCCGCCCCACACAGAGGAGCCTCCTCAAGACCTCCCCAGCCAAGGAGCCCTAAGACCTGGGGAAAAGCAGGCCCCTCCGCAAGGTCCCTGGGTGGTACGGAGGCCTGACTGGCTAGGTCTCCCGCTGCTGGCCACTCCCAGGCCATGGTTTCCTAGGTCCCAACCACGTCAGACTGCTAGCCACGCCCCTGCCCTCATCCCAAACTGCTTTGTTCAAACAAAACCACCTTGTTTCAGTCTCCCCAAATGTCCAGTTTATTATCTTCCTCATAATCCATGGTCCCTATTAGGGTAGGATCATAAGACTAGGACCTATGAGAGTCACAAATCTGGACCAAAGTCCCATTCCCTGAACAGAGACCCAAATGACGAGGGTCCCAGAAGAGAGTTCAGTCCTGATCAGAAATCCATGGTGCCTTAGTCCTTGAAGAACAAAACTCCAGGAAGAAGATGCTGGAAGGCAAAGGGTATTCCCCCTCTTTCCCCACTCGCATCTCTGTGGTGCCATGGGTGGGCCCAGGTGCCCTGGGAAAGGTGGGAGAGCAGCCAAGGGTGGGTGAGTGATCTCCACTGAGCTCACCAGGCACCCTGGACATGGGGAAGTGACAGCTGCCTGGCTCCTGAGCCAGGCATGGGTGACAAGAAGAGGACCTTGCAGCTAATCTGACTAATTAGAAACCATACCTGTTTATATTTTGTGTAGCTCATCACAAGCCGTTTAGCCATATCACCCCCCTGTTATTAATTCTTGGGGTCTAAATTATGGGTAACACTATTAAAACATTATCAGAACTAATGAGAAACAATTACTTAGAAAATGAGCCGGGACAAGATTGAGTCGAGAACATCAGTGGTGATCGCTGTAGATTAGTTTAATAAATCATCAGGTGCAAGGCAAGACTGACTGTATGTATGCAAAGCCCCGTCACGGGAAAATGAAATTGAGATTTTTTTTGCATAATTTTTTCATTAATCTCAATAGGACCCGTGTGGTGTAGATTGCTTTATTCCCCTAATACCTTGCCTGAGGGGGGGTGCCCAATAATGTCTTCATTGTTTTACTGAGGTCTTAATGACAATCTGTGACAACCTCATTTTAATGTATAGAGGATTATATCAATACAGTCATGTTTTATTGAAACGGTGGAGGGAACTCCAGTCCGAGTCGGGCAGTGTCTGTGAACACAAGTTAGGAAGTTTCTCGGCATCCGGGAGCCTTCCCGGCTGATGTCCCAGTGTCAGTCCTCCCAGCCGCCCTCCCCTCCTCTCCTCCAGGGGCGGCTGGGAAAACAGTCCTGCGGGATGAAGACTTCACCGCCTCCGATTTCAATCTGAAAGTAACTCCTTCCCTGGCATATTTCGCTGGGCAGATAGAACAAACCATGTCGTTTTCCCCCGTCTCTAAAATAGACATATTATTATTCACACTTTTGCACCCGGTCGTTTTGCAGGAGTTCGGGAAACTGACGTGCTTCATTGGGGACATTGTAATTCTGTAACAATGCCACGAGGAGAAAAAAGGAATACGGGGTTCTTTGTTTTGTTTTAATTGGAAGAACCTTCTGCTTTTACGATTTCGGTTTACCGTGGAAAACCGAATCTTCTGTGTGTTCTTTCTTCTAGTACTAGAAAAGCAATGAATGGCACAAAACAGGTTCTGAGACGGCCTGCGAGGCCCCGAGCTCGTGGACGCGGCTGAGGGTCCGTGTCACCCGCGGAGCCCCTGCCATGCTTCCCGGCTCATCTTCGCGGGGAGCGGAAACCCCAGCATTTCAGCGTGAAAGTCTTCGACTTTCTTTCCGCGCTGTATTTCCCACGGGCGGAGCAGGGTACCTGAGCGCGGCCCCCACGGAGGGTCCGTGACTTTCCCAGACCCCGCTTGGCGCCCGCAAGTCCGCGCGTGGGACCCAGCAGCTCTGCGCCGGCTGGCTTTGGAGGGGGTGGTGTTCGTTTGTTTAAATTCCAGTTGTTACTTGGCAGCATATCGCCTTCCCAGTCAATAAGAATTGCCCACGACGTATAGAGCGACTTGCGGGAAGGGGCCGAAGCCGTCGTTAGCGCCTGGGCGGCGGCGGCCACTCAAACCCCGTTTCCGCCGAGCGCGCTGCAGCCTGCGGGGCGAGTTCGTTCTGTTTTGACAAAATCATTTGGGACTTCTTTGTCACTCATGCCCTTCCTTTTAAATGATTTTTATTTTTTTCCCACTGTAAGTGACCGGCTGGGTTTTACTTTTGCTTCTTCCGACGGAAAGGGCACCGCGAGCCGGGGTGGGCGGCCCCGCGGGCAGGAGGAGCGCAGGGGACACGCGGTGGCCGCAGATGCCGAGCCCTGCGGAGCCCCGAGGCTGCGTCCCCTGCGCCCCGGCTGCGCGCGGAGCCGGGGCCGGGGCCGAGGCCGAGGCCGGGCCGGGGGGAGCGTGGCGGCCCAGGAGGCCTGGACTGTGGGCCCCGCTCGCCCGCCCGCCGTGGGCCGCCCGGAGCCCGCGCGCCTGTCGCGCAGCCCGGCTGTAATGGTGGCAGATCAAAGGCGGCCCCATGTCCCGGTGGAGCCCGAGCCCGGGACAATCCCGCGCCTTTGTGCGCTGTTGCTAGGAGCCCGAGAAACTAAGAGAAAGTGTCAGGAGCATGTTAATCAGACTCGTTACACTGTAACAATAACGTCTCTCTCGGGTCTCCCAGGCCCCAGCACCCCCGTGCACCCCGCTCACAGGCCGGACACCTGCGCGGGGCCCTCGCGCACGCTCTGGGGTCCCGCCGGCCCCAGGGTCCCTGCAGCCCCGAATCCGCGCCCAAGCCACGCGGAACGACGAGCCCCGAGGGGACCCGCAGGCTCCCGGTGCAGCTCCCTGGCTGTGGTCTCCTTGACCAAAGCCTCGGCCTCACCCCGCCAGGCCGCAAGCCCGAGGGACGAATCGGCCACTGTGTTCAGTCACAGTATTCGAATCAAGAGGAAAATGAACATTCCCTTTCTGGTAGCTTTTTGGTTATGAGTTTTTGCAAAACTATGAAGTCAACTTTGCCGATTTCCCTTGGGAATCCCTGGAGGCCACTCTAAGTGGTAATCGCAAGTTTAAGAAGGAAATGGGGAAGTTTTGCTGAGAGTAAAGATGTCCCCGAACTTTTTGAAGGGATTTGTTTCATTCATTCGTTTAGTCATTCAACAAACACCTGTTGAACCCGACTAGGTGCCAGAGGGGCCAGTCACAGGACTTATTCCAGATGAACTTTTCTTTTGAAATTAGAATGCCCTTGTGGAAGCCAAAGGAGGAGCAGAAGCCTAAAATAATGTCAAGTGTCAACGCAAAAAAAGTGCCATTGGCTACTACAGTGTGTGATGATAACAAGAGAGGTGCGAATTAGGAATTAAAAACGTTTGAAAAACTACAGGCCATATGCTTTGAAACCAGTCACTTCTTCCACCTTTCATCTCCCTCTCCCCTCCAGTTTTGGTGGGCAGGAGCTCTGCCAGACTGCAGTCCTCAACCTGTCAGAGGCCAGCCTGAGGTCTGAGGAGTGAGGCCAGGCCTTCTGTTTGTACACAGCCTTTCAAACTTGCAGAGAGACACACTCCATCCTGGCCCCATTCCCCTTTGCTCATACGCAGGGAATTGGAAAACTGTCCTCAGGCTTAGGGCAGAATTTGGCCAAGTTAAGGTGCTTTTCTCCCATACAAGCTCTTGTTCAAGAACCAACCCATTCTGGAAGGTGTAGAAGGGGGCCAGATTTCCAGAGTCTAGCTACCCGCACCTAAGTCACAGGACAAAGCTGGCTGTCACGAGAATGGGTGTAAGACAGCCTCTGAACTCCCCTGTGCCTACCACTGACTGAGGAGGAATCCCGAAACTGCGTGAGACTCCTCTGTTGGTGAAAATTTCTCTCTCACTATTGCATGCAACATGTAAACATACAGAAAACTGCGTCGGGCACAGTGGCTTCTGCCTGTAATCTCAGCACTTTGGGAGGCTGAGGTGGGCAGATTACTCAAGGTCAGGAGTTCAAGACCAGCCTGGCCAACATGGTGAAACCCCATCTCTACTAAAAATACAAAAAATTAGCCAGGTGTGGTGGTGCGTGCTTGTAATCCCAGCTACTCAAGAGGTTGAGGCAGGAGAATCGCTTGAATTCAGGAGGCAGAGGTTGCCCAGGATCCTGCCACTGCACTCCAGCCTGGACAACAAGGGCAAAACGCCGTCTCAGAAGAAAAAAGAAAGAAAGAAAGAAAACTGGACAGGTTCCCTGGGGATTGGAGCCCCAGGCCTGGAAGGAACTTTAGAGATTCCTTTCATTACATAAATAAAAGAGTTGATACGCTGAAAACTCCATCTTACAAAAAACCAAGAGAGGCCGAACGCTGGCTATATGATGATGTTAAAATAGCTGGCTAAAAGGGAGAGCTTCAGTGACAAGAAACTGGATTTCTTTGGTTTACATAACGCCAAATAGCTGGTTTGGCTGGGTTCTGTTTTGTTTTTAAACACTGAATCAAATTTCCTTCATAATCAGACACACTAATAGAATCAAGAGAAAAATGAACATTCCATTTCAGAGAGCTCTGTGGTGGAGTTTCTCCCGAAGACTACACACTCTAGGCATCTGGCTTAATGTGAAAAAGGGGCATGGGGGTGGTCTTTCGAGTTCTGTGAAAGGAAGAACGTAAAAACCAACATGAACTTCTGGCTTCGATTTTCTGGGAGAACTGTGCTGGCTAGTAACCCAAACCCCACATGAGGACAAGGGCACATCCATTTTTCCCCATCCAATTTCCAGGGCCTGAAATTCGCGCAGCGGCTCTCGGGAGATTCTCCCAGGCTGGCAGAAGGGAGCTCCAGCCACTGCCTGCCCCCGCCCCCGTGTACCCACATCAGTGACAGCACAGCTCTCTCAAGAGGCCCTGGCCACTATCCACACTGATCTTTTCCGAAGCCTTTGCACAAGCTGTAACCCTCCCTCTCTGTGACACCCAACAAACGCCAAAGCATTCTTCAAGACACAGCTTGAAAGCCACTCCTGTGAGGTCCTCCCAGCTCCCCCAGAGACAACTTGCTGCTCTTCCCTTAGTCCTTCTGTTGCATGGATTGGATTTTCATTATAGTGGTTGTTTAGATGTATGTGTCCCCAAAAATAGTGTGGATGCCTTGAATATTGGACATTGTCACACATCTCTGATCCCTCTCCTGCTCTTGCCTCTCATCCCCAGCATGAGCTTGTGGAAAATGTGTTCATTAAAATCAGGACCTGAGTCTCCCTCCTCCACTTAGGTTCTGATCCTGGCTTTACTACTAATGGGTTAGGTCACGTGCGGACAGAAGAAGCCATTTATTCTCTCTGAACGTCAGCCTCTTCAGCTACCCAAATAACACCTAATTCCAAGAGTTGCTATGAGGATGTGATAGTCAGAGAGATGCTCCACTTCCAGGATCCCCGCTTGCTAGGCTGGGGAGATGCAGTCAGCAGACAGCTCCCCACCCCGCTGCCTTGCCCAAGACCCTTCCAGGGCCCCCCACCATTTTGGCCAGAGGTGGGACAGTGGCAGGGCATATACATGCCAGAGTTTCCACTGGGGTTAGCCAAGACTTTGTTGGGTCTGCTTGGCCATTCAACTTCTCCTTCACACTAATCCTGAGTTCTCCTTCCTTTCCTGGGCGTTGTTCCCTAGCATCTTGCATCCTAAAGTCTGCCTGAGCATCTGCTTCTAGAGCCCCTAACCTGTGATGGAGGATTAAATGAACTATTGTATTCAAAAGCACCTGGCGTATGGTGGTTGCCAGGGGCTGGGGGTGGGGCAATGGGGAATTACTGTTTAATGGGTACAGAGTTTCATTTTTGCAAGGTGAAAAAAGTTCTGGAGAAGAGGAGGGCTATCGTGGCACAATGATATGAATGTACTTAATGCCACCGTGGTTAAAATGGTAAATCTTGTTTCTTATATTTTACCATAATTTTTTAAAATAATTATTTATTTATTTTTTATTTATTTATTTTTTTTATTTTTTTTTTTTTTGAGACGGAGTCTCGCTCTGTCGCCCAGGCTGGAGTGCAGTGGCCGGATCTCAGCTCACTGCAAGCTCCACCTCCCGGGTTTACGCCATTCTCCTGCCTCAGCCTCCCGAGTAGCTGGGACTACAGGCGCCCGCCGCCTCGCCCGGCTAGTTTTTGTTTGTTTGTTTGTTTAGTAGAGACGGGGTTTCACCATGTTAGCCAGGATGGTCTCGATCTCCTGACCTCGTGATCCGCCCGTCTCGGCCTCCCAAAGTGCTGGGATTACAGGCTTGAGCCACTGCACCCGGCCCCTAAAATAATTTTTTAAAAGAATGAATGTAAAATAAAGAGAAATAAAAACTAGTAAGTAAATACAGTGTTTTTAAAGCACCTAGCATCATGCTTGGTACATAGTAGGCATTCAGTAAAGATCAAGTGACTTCCACCCAGAGGCCAAACCTGCGCACAGTCGAGTCTGGGAATTGCACTGTGCAGAGCTGGCTGGAATATGCATTTCTATTCAGCCAACCCCATTTTATCCTTTATTTTTATTTATTTATTTATTTATTTATTTATTTATTTATTTATTTTTGAGACAGGGTCTCTTTCACCCATGCTGGAGTGCAGTGGTGAGATACTGGCTCACTACAACCTCCGCCTCCTGGTTTCAAGCAATTATCCTGCCTCAGCCTCCTGAGTAGCTGGGACTACAGGGGCGTACCACAACATCCTGCTGATTTTTGTATTTTTGGTAGAGATGTGGTTTCACCATGTTGACTAGGCTGGTCTCAAACTCCTAACCTCAGGTGATCCACCCTCCTCGGCCTCCCAAAGTGCTCGGATTACAGACATGAGCCACCTGGCCTGGCCTTCATATTTACTTTGATTACTAGATGAAGTATATGCTCTCACAGGACAACATGTTCAAATTCTGGGACATACCAGAAAGGGCGGCACACTCCCACAGCCACGTGCATTTTGGGAGCTGCGTTGCTCTTTTGTTGTTGTCGTTGTTATTGACAATCTCCTAGCTCCATTGCTGGCCTATGGAAGTTTCTCTCAGTGCTGGAGATGTTCTGACTGTAAACTCTTATCTGATCATTTTGTCCAGTCCCCTGATTTTATAGACACTGAAGGGCTGGAGGATTATGCAGTACCAATGTCCTGGCTGAAGGGGGCACCATCCACATAGAAAAAAATGCAACGCTGGGGCACCTCCTGGAGTTGTGCGACTACTGCCCTGCTAGGGGACTTGCTCAAGGTCACACTGCTGGCAAAACCAAGACTACCACTAAACTCTCCAAATTCTCTCCACTAAACCACACGGCTTCCTTCCTGCTCGAGCGCCTCAGATTCATGTTTCCACATCAGGTTCCCCCGTTCATCAATTCTGTAGGGTGAGCAAGCTCCGAATGTGTTTTTTGAAACAATGAGAAAAATAACGAAGCCTCCTTTTCAGCAACTGCCTCCCTCAGAGACAGTGCCTGACCCCAGCAAAGATATTCAAATTCATCACAATTCAAACAACCAGTCATCAAAAACACAGCCAGGAAGCTCTGCCACCAGGCCAGTGCCACCTCACAACGCGCCTTGATGTCCCCCGGCCCCTGTAGGTCCCTGAGCGCCTGCCTCCCAGACTCAACATGCCCCTGCACATTTTGCAGGATTTTCTGCTGGGGGCTGGTCTGAATGGCTGGAAAATGTCTTGGGTTGTCTAAGGGAAGAAGGCCCGGTGCAGGCATGGTGTTGATGCCAACCCCAAGGACAGAGGCTGCAGCGCCATGCTGAGCTGGCTCCCTCGACACCACCTCTTGGCTGCGGGCCTCGCTCCCATGCTCCATCCCCCATGGGCACCGTACTTTGCATCACGTCTCCTTCCATCTAGTCCTGCTGGATTCTTCCTTCTGCCTTATAATTTTACCATCTCTTCCTTCTTCCCCTCACAATTCCAAAAGCAAAAATAACAAATGTAGGAAAGAAAACAACAACACGGGCAAACTATGTTTGTCTAATTCTGTGTGTGTTTTGGAGGTAAATCGAATGTCTTAGGCCATGAGCTGCTTGCAGGACATTCCACAATCTTTCCTTGACTGTGGGCTTGGCATAGGACATTTAGGGTGTCCATTTTACCAGAGAGTCCCCAAACGCACAGACAGATAATGCTGTACTTTGGGAATCAAAGTAGCAATGTCAATGAGGCTGCTAATTAGTCAGCAAATTAAATGTTGCTGCCAAAGCTGCTATTTCTTTGTTTTTTATTTTTTGGATTGTTTTGTTTTGGGTTTTTGTGGGTTTTTTTTTTTTTTTTTTTTTTTTTTAGATGAAGTCTTGCTCTGTCACCCAGGCTGGAGTCCAGTGGTGCAGTCTGGGTTCACTGCAACCTCCACCTCCCGGGTTTAGGTGATTCTCCTGCCTCAGCCTCCACAGTACCTGGAATTACAGGTGCGCGCCACCGTGCCTGGCTTTTTTTTTTTTTTTTTTGAGACAGTCTCGCTCAGTCGCCCAGGCTGGAGTGCAGTGGCACAATCTCGGCTCACTGCAAGCTCCGCCTCCCAGGTTCACTCCATCCTCCTGCCTCAGCCTCTCAAGTAGCTGGGACTACAGGCGCCCGCCACTACACCTAGCTAATTTTTTGTATTTTTAGTAGAGATGGGATTTCACCGTGTTCACCAGGATGGTCTCGATCTCCTGACCTTGTGATCTGCCCGCCTCGGCCTCCCAAAGTGCTGGGATTACAGGCGTGAACCACTGCGCCCGGCCATGCCTGGTTAATTTTTGTATTTTTAGTAGAGACGGGGTTTCACCATGTTGGCCAGGCTGGTCTCAAACTCCTGACCTCAAGTGATCCACCCGCCTCAGCCTCCCAAAGTCAAAGCTGCTATTCCCAATATCCTACCTTTGATCACTCTGTCTTAATGCAAAGCCAACATTCAGCTTCTATGTAAGTCACAAGGAAGATGATGATCTGCAAATTAGTGACTGAAACTCATGTGAAAGCCTAGAGTGATGCTTATAAATGAGAAAGTTTAACCTCACATCAAGTTTATATGTACACACAAACTCATAAAGTATACATTTTAGAATGGTGTTAACTTATAAAATGTTATTTCTACCCTATTCTTAACCTTATTCCTTTTGGGGGAGATATTACCAGAAAGGTAACAACAAATGATTAGTAGCAAAACAGGTATTTCCAAAGGATGATCAACATTCCATTTTAGGTTACGACAATGTGGCCCAAGATGGTCATTTTTATAACTTTGCCTCATAAAAGCGTTTTAAAATATGATCAGTCTTCGTGTCATATAAGGAATTTTAAATTGTCAAATACACGAGAATACTTAAGGTAAATGTTTTCAAAATAAATAGCCAATGGATGGGCTATGAATTTGCATGCACTGCCTATGAAAATGAGCATATTTTAAAGTGGTTTGTTCAGAAAGCACCACCGGCCTTTTCCCTTCCTTCTCAAAGGGCATATGTGTTAGATTAGTGCTCAGAAAAGAGAACATGTTTTCATAGCCTCCCGTGCAGCGTTTATAAAAATTGTGATGATTTTAGGACTGCACCTTCATTTTTTGAATTTTCAAAACTTGTCCCTTTTTACTTTTATTTTCTTTCAACAAAACGAAGACCTAAGAACCCCTTTAAGAAATGTTATCCATTCCCACAGAGTCCCAGTTTGTTGACCTTCAGGCCACAGAGTAAAACCTTTCTTTTAAGTCAAGCATTCCCCATTGGGAAGCACTCCAGCTTTTTCTTTTTATGAGGAACTTTAACTGCTGGACTTAATTTAATTATTGTATTTTGTACATACTCCCAGAAGCCCCAGGGCATGAGCTTTACTTTTTTCAAAACTTTCAAATAAATATCTTTTAGGATCGCACATTTCTGATGGCAGTGTTCCGTCTTTGACTTGGATTTCTAATCCAAATACTGAACTTGGATCTTTCTATTTCCTGTGACCTATTGATGGATGGGTTTCAACCTTAGCATCACTTTGCCACAGACCGTCTTCAGGAGCAGACACAGGCATGCAGTCATTTGAGTTCTTAGTGTGGGCGCCTAGGTTTCATAACAAGAAAATAAAAACCATCTCCAAAGTTGAATTACATTTTAAAACCTGGCTAGTTCTGGAGACACGGTCTTCAATAAGGAGGGTTGCTAGGCAGACATTGCCATGAAATCAGGAGCCTGCTGGCCCCATGGCCGCAGCCTGCCACCATCTGTCTTTAAAGTTCCTTTAAGGTGCTCCCCCAGCACTGGCTACTCCTCCCCCATCCCAGCAGAGGCTCATTGCAAACACACTCACACACACACATACACACACATCACACACAGATACACACATCCACTCACACACACACACACGCATACGCAGACACACGCACACAGGGAATTGTCATCCTTAGCAAACAGCAAGAAGTCAATATCTCTATTTCTTATCTCTCTCTATCCGTAAACATTTCTTTTTGATCCTTTAGATTTCCATGATTTCTACCTGGAAATCAAAAACTTTGACATCTTGACTCTTAAAGGTGGAAAATAAATTTGTTTTGGATAACTGGCTTAAAACTCACTTGGGAATATAAAAATGTGAAGCAAACAAAACTTTTCAGAATTCATAAGATCTGCCCAAAATACTCTGTGAAGTTTGTGTCCCTTATGAAGCAAGTTTTTATTTTTATTTTTATTTTTTTTTGAGACGGAGTCTCGCTCTGTCGCCCAGGCTGGAGTGCAGTGGCTGGATCTCAGCTCACTGCAAGCTCCGCCTCCCGGGTTCACGCCATTCTCCGGCCTCAGCCTCCCGAGTAGCTGGGACTACAGGCGCCCGCCACCGCGCCCGGCTAGTTTTTTTGTATTTTTTAGTAGAGACGGGGTTTCACCGTGTTAGCCAGGATGGTCTCGATCTCCTGACCTCGTGATCCGCCCGTCTCGGCCTCCCAAAGTGCTGGGATTACAGGCTTGAGCCACCGCGCCCGGCCTCATGAAGCAAGTTTAATTTGTGGACTTCCATGAAATTGGAATTTAGGAAGATGTTTTTAAGTAGCATTATGGGCAAAATGAATCTGATTTCCTTACTTTTATGTAAAAATTTAAATTACAGCCTAGGCAACAAAGCAAGACCCCATCTCTACAAAAGAAAATAAAATTTTAAAAAATTAGGCTGGCATGGTGGCACACATCTGTGGTCCCAGCTACTCAGGAGGCTGAGGCAGGAGGATCACTTGAGCCCAGGAGTTCAAGGCTGCAGTGAGCTGTGATCGTGCCACTGCACTCCAGCCTGGATGACAGAGTGAGACCCCTATCTCTTAAAATAAATAAACAAACAAACTTTTTAATTCTAGAAAGCACAGCATTTTCTTACCAAAGCAGGACTTAGAGGTCACCTAAGCCAATGGACTGGACCTTGGCTGATATTACAATTATTTCTTGGGCTTTTGGTAAATACTAATATTTGAGCCCCACCCCAAACTCATTAAATCAGAATCTAGTCTAACCCCCCATTTGCAGATTAAAAAGAGAAACAGCCAGACAGAACTCCCTGGCCTCGAAAGCTGAAATGCGGCCTTTCCATTAGCAGTGAAAGGGACACATTGTAACATGATTTGGGAACTCCTGGCTATGCTAAACTTTAAAAAGCAAAGTTCAAACCAGTTTCCATAATTATGTTTGGATCTCATGAATTGATTTGATAAGTAAGAGTTGATTGATTCCTCCCACATGATCTAATTTCTAATTTTACATACATTCACATCCCTGAATGATTGCAGAAGAGGCTGAAATAGCCATCATGTTGAAATGTCTCATGCTGAATTTTCAAAATCAGCCACACATGTGTGGATGGCTGTCCTGTAAATGTCACCTAAAAGAAAAGTGTGGTCTCTACAATGGCAGTGTCATGCTTCATAACTAATATTACATAATTTTATTTTTCTTATATATACTTAAAGCATGTAAAAAGCAGTATTTGTCCCAGTGTCAGCTCAAAACTGTACAGTTTTTATGAAAATGGAAGCAAAGACGTCAAGTAACAGCTCAGCGAAGTGAGTCCCACAGCCCCCCAAGGCAGAGGTGAGCTTAGCTGCCCTCCCTGGGGGTCTCAAGAGAGCAAAAGAGGCCCTGAAAGGGCAGCCTCCCTCTTGTAAGAAGCTCAACTGGGAGCTCAGTGGGCTCTGAGCCATCTTTGCAAAGACAGCTTGTCCTGTCCTGCCTCCCCCAGAACAGTACACCTCCCCGACCTCTCCTGCTCCCCCACATCTGCCTCCTTCTCCCCTTTCCCCACAGGGCTGGCCTGCTTACAGGTCTCAGAGGGAAAGGAGGTGCTTCACACTGGAGGGTCTGGTCCTAGGCTGTTCTCTCCAGCCGAGGACCTCCCGGGAGAGATGCAGAAAGCTTTGATCACAATTATTTGCCTTGGGCTAAAAGACCTCTGGTTGGTCACTCCTCTAGGATCCTAATAAGGCCAGGACCTAGGATCACAGATGCATACCTGTTTTTCTTTTTGTTAATAAAGGGAATGGTGAGATGCAATGACCATTACTGTAGAGTTACAACAAGAGGGTAAAGTTCATACACGGCGACCCCCATCAAGTCCGTCCATTGATCCGCCCTCCAGCACGTATGTACTGAGCTTCTGTTATGTGCCTGTGGTGAGTGACATGACATCACTTTGTTAGTGACTGGCCAAAAGGGTGTCTTGAAGCCACCCTAGGGCCCTTCTGGCCCTGTTCTAGGAAGTGAAAGCTGGGGGCAGTGGAGCCCTTTCTTATTCTGACCACCCTCCCCCACCCCCATTCTGTTCCAATTATTCTTCGTTACCCTTCAAAGCAAACGTGCAAGTCAGCCAAGAACCGAGCTCCAGGTGTGAGACCAAAAAAAAAAAAAAAAAGGAAGAAAAGGGGGAAGCAATCTAAAAGTCTCTTAGATGTAAATTCTCATGCAGCCATAAAAAAGAGTTCTTTTGTTGTTGTTTTTGGTTTTGGTTTTTTTTTAGATCAAACGTGTTTTGTTGTTGTTGTTGTTGTTGTAGCTGTTTTTGAGACAGGGTCTCTCTATCGCCCAGGCTGGAGTACAGCTGCACGATCTCAGCTCACTGCAGCCTCGACCTCCCTGGCTCAAGCCATCCTCCCACCTCAGCTGGGACCCCATTCCAGGTAGCAGGAGCTACAGGCCTGCGCCACCACTCCCGGGTCATTTTCGTATTTTTTGTAGAGATGGGGTCTCACCATGTTGCCCAGTCTGGTCTTGAACTACTGGGCTCAAGTGATCCACCCGCCTCAGCCTCCCAAAGTGCTGGGATTACAGGCGTGAGCCATGACACTCTGCCAGATTAAACATGTTGAATGGCAAGGGAAAATTCTGAGAAGTTTGCCTCCATTTCATTATTTCACTTTGTTGCTTTTCCACTTTCCTGTACATTCCAAATGGAGGACAATGAGCACCCATCACTGTGATCATCAAGAAATAAAATAAACAGTAAAATAAGTAAATGTCACTACAGGGGATTTTGGGGTTTCCCTATTTTCTAAAATGGACACTTACAAGTTTTCAAATCAGAAAAATGTGTGTTAACATTTCATTTTATTGTTGTTTTACATAAGAATAATCAGATGTGAGGAAAATAAGTGTGAGTGAAAATCAGAATTTGAATGGGAACTGAAGGACCTCCAGAGCTTTTTTTGAGTTTTTTTGGGTTTTTTTTTGTTTGTTTGTTTTTTTGTTTTTTGAGACCAAGTCTTGCTCTGTGTCACCCAGTGGTGCAATCTCGGCTCACCACAACCTCTGCCTCCCGGGTTCAAGCAATTCTCCTGTCTCAGCCTCCTGAGTAGCTGGGATTACAGGCGCCTGCCACCACGCCCAGCTATTTTTTGTATTTTTAGTAGAAACAGGGTTTCTCCATGTTGGTCAGGCTGGTCTCAAACTCCTGACTTCAGGCGATCCACCGGCCACGGCCTCCCAAAGTGCTTTTAAAGCATCAAAACATGTTCTGCCTATGAAATGCTTTAAACCTTTCCTGATGATTAAGAAAGAATTAATCCCTCCAAGGATGGGTAACCCCACAGCGGGTGGCTTGGAGAATATTTGGCTTTTATCTGCAGATGTAGTGTTTTCTTTTACCCTTTGCATCTAGATCTGGGAATTTATCCTAAAGAAATTTTGTAATTCAGAATATCAAAAAAGCCTCATTGGCAAATACTACTTTATTCACAGTTGCATCGTGTAAATTACAGAGGTATGGCCAAGTCAACCGCGAGATATTTACTTGATGGAATATTAGACAGCCACTAAAACTGGTGCTTCTGAAGGTGGTAAGAAAATGCTTTTCCTGTAAAGTCAAGTTCAGAAACATACCAAGCTGCGAATGCAAGTCTGGAGCTGAACTGCCTGGCTCTCCCGCTTCTTAGGCTTCTTAGCTAAGTAACCTTGAGCAAGATCCTAACATCCCTGTGCCTCAGTCTTATTATCTGTGAAATGGGGGTAATAATAGTACCTACCTGCTAAGGGCTCTTTTGAGCCTGAAATGAGTTAATACATACAAAGCACAGTGCCTGGCACACTGTAGGCACTGGACAAATGTTGGCTCCTATAATTATTACCTGTGATTATAACCATGTGAAAAAGAAATCACAACACTGGAAGAAAATACCATAAAATGTTAACAATTACAGTGTTTGAGTGATAAGACTACTGGTGATTTTTATTTTTTCTTCTTTTTACATTTTTGTATTTCCACATTTTTCACTAACTGTATATCAGTTTTTTTAATTGGGCATGATGGGTCACACCTGTAATCCCAGAGTCTCAGGAGGCTGAACCAGGAGGATTGCCTGAGGCCAAGAGTTCAAAACCAGCCTGGGCAACATAGCATGACCCCCTTCCCCGCCATCATTTATAAATAAATAAATAAATAAATAAATAAATAAATAAATAAAGCTGGGCATGGTAGTGCTTGCTTGTAGTCCTAGCTACTTGGGAGACTGAGGTGGGAGAATCAGTTTGAGCTTAGGAGTTTGAGGCCAGCCTGGCCAGCATAGCAAGACTCCATCTCAAAAAAATAAAAAAGACCCTGAATAGAGAGCCCCAGCAGGTGGTTTCATAAGATCTGAAATATCCAGGTTTCAAGACTTTGGGCATGGGCTTGCGAGGGACTCCTCTGACTGCGCCCCATGGATACCTCTCATCCCAGGGAGGACGGTCAGGCTGTGCTGAGTGATGGACAGCACTCGGATTGGCAAAAAAGTAACCAGAGCTCCAGTCTGCCACCTGTTCCCTGCAGGTTCTTGGAAGGAGCTTTTTCCTTCTCTATACGGAGGAATCTGATGCAATTAACATCCTCAATAGCTACAGAGAACTTGCAAAGGAGTGGAGAGAATGTCTGAGGTCCAGCCTTGGTGTAGAGAAGCGGCAGAAAAAGAAATCCTGAAAGGTGTCATGCTTGGCTCCAGCTCTGTGCTCTCAGAACTCCCTTCTTCCTGGGCAGAGGCCCATCTGCTCTGTTTACACACCTGGACCTGGTGTGAAGGGAGGTTTGGAGGAGGGTAGCTCCCTGACCATTTGTGGAATCGTTCCTGCTTCCAGGCAGCACGCTACAGGCCAGCCTTCAAAGAAAGACCAGAAGCCAAGTGTACTCTGTCATCACTTACTAATGCTGGAAGCTTTTCATATAACAAAAGGAATGAAGCAGCCCCGCCTCACAGTGTGGGAGCCCGATCATTCTTCCATCGGTTCTGCACCAAAAAGTTTTTCCTGAGCTTTGAATATTAGATCTGACCAATATGGGCAACCAATGCCCTTGGTAAGGTAAAATAGGAATAAAATAGCTGTTTGCAATATTATTTCCCCACACAGTGTGGTAGGGAGGGAACTGATAGGTTGCAATGCAAAGTAATCTAGTAGTATTGTTTGTAGAACAGACAAGTGTGTCCAATTTAAAGAATATCAACATCATTTTTCTATATCATACTCTTGTGAGGCTGGATTCAACCACAGAGGCAGAAAGTTTGTCTACTTTGCTCATTCCTGGCAACTAGTATGGTGCCTGATCCTAATACATTTTCATTGAATGAATGAATGAGTCAATGAATAAATAAACAAATGGGAGGTCTTCTCCTTTATGTTGTGTTAGAGGCTGAGGATATAGAAATAAATAACTCAGGCCGGGCGCGGTGGCTCAAGCCTGTAATCCCAGCACTTTGGGAGGCCGAGACGGGCGGATCACAAGGTCTGGAGATCGAGACCATCCTGGCTAACCCGGTGAAACCCCGTCTCTACTAAGAAATACAAAAAACTAGCCGGGCGAGGTGGCGGGCGCCTGTAGTCCCAGCTACTCGGGAGGCTGAGGCAGGAGAATGGCGTAAACCTGGGAGGCGGAGCTTGCAGTGAGCTGAGATCCGGCCACTGCACTCCAGCCTGGGCGACAGAGCAAGACTCCATCTCAAAAAAAAAAAAAGAAAGAAATAACTCAGAGTCCCATTCCACAAGCACATGCTAGTGAGTCACCACAAAGAGAAAACAACTCAAATTCAATGTGATTAATTCCTAAAATCATAGCACTAACATTCAGTAGTCATGTCGAGCTCTTCCTTTATGTGAGGTACCTAGACATAGCGGAACAGAAAACCCTTCAAAAGTTCAGTCTAGTCTGGAAAACAAACATGAAGCACAGAAGGCACAATACCAGTGGAAAAGCAAGACAGAAATGTGTACATGGCAGAGAGGCTGCACGGTGTCATTTAATCACAAAGACTCTGTTATCAGACTGCTTGAATACACAAAGCTGTGTTACCTTGGACACATTACTTCACCTCTCTGGGCTTCAGTTGTCTCATTCTGTAAAATGGTGATATTACTGGAACTCATCTCATAGGGTTGTTAGTAAGTGAGTGAATATTTCTAAAACAGGATAGTGCCCAGCACATATGAGTAACAGATGTACAATACATGAAATAAATAAATCTTTCCTGTGTCCTCCGAATTTTAAACTCTCATCAAGAACTCTCTGTTTGGCTTTGCCTTTGTAAATGCCTGACTTTTCTCCTGTGCTAGGACTGATGACCCAACACCACTCCAGTGCTGTGGGCTCAGGTTAATACAAGAAGGAACAGTTAGATTGTGATCTGTTTGTGGAAAATAATGAGTATTTGTCAGAAGAAGAAAACTGTCAAAGCTGAAAAATGCCTATGCAGGGATTGTAAATACATTCTAAACAACTGCTACTCCCCTCTGGGTCAAGGGCAGACATTGCTAATTAACCTCAATGTCCTTTCCAACTGCGTCTAGATTCAGGCTCAGTATCCTTTCCAACTGCATTTAGATTTAGGCTCAGTATCCTTTCCCACTGCATCTAGATTCAGGCTCAGTATCCTTTCCAACTATGTCTAGATTCAGGCTCAGAATCCTTTCCAACTATGTCTAGATTCAGGCTTAGTATCCTTTCAAAGTGTGTCTAGATTCAGGCTCAGTGTCCTTTCCAACTGCATCTAGATTCAGGCTCAGTATCCTTTCCAATTATTTCTAGATTCAGGCTCAGCATCCTTTCCCACTATGTCTAGATTCAGGCTCAGTATCCTTTCCAACTGTGTCTAGATTCAGACTCAGAATCCTTTTCCAAACAGGGTCACAAGTAGTGACTACTAATCACGACCTACTGGTGTCTCTGAACTAAACCTTATTTGTATGGTCAGCCTCAGGATTGTTTTCTCCATCGGACACACTGGGCTGCCTTCCAAGCTCCCTGCTGCCAGGAGCTACGGTGCAACTGCCTATCTCCCATGACTGATGCCCAGCTCCCCAAATGCCCTTCCAGGCCCCACTCCTGAGAGAACAGCAATAGGGTAGGTTCTACCTGTAGGGAGAACAGCAGTAGAGTAGGTTCTACCTGGCCTTTCCTTACAGGTTCTTCAGTTTGCAGAAGAAACAGCACAGGCTTTGGCTACAGTCCTGCAGCCACTGTCTAACTCTGTGACCTTAGCCAAGCAAGCTGCTTAACCTCTCTGAGCCTCAGATTCCTCCTAGGTAAATAAGACCTCCCTCTGGGGATTGCTGCAAGGATTAAATGCAATAATGTTTGTACATGGATCGGCTGGAGTGGACTCTCCAGAAATGGCAGAGCCATGATTAATAATCCAGCCCGGCTTCCCACCAGTCAGAAACAAGGCCCTCAAGACTTCCTCCCTGGGGTCCCGGCGTAACAGGAGCCATGGCCAAGAGAGAGCTAGATGCTGCTGGTGAAGCCGTTGTTGCCCCAGACTCACACACAGCATTGGCTGTATAGATGAAGCCAGATCATGGGGGCTCAGGCAGTTGGGAAGCAGTGAAAGCTGGCAGGGGTGGGGAGGGAGGGAACACTGGGTGTGAGGGAGGGAACCTGGGGTGCGGAGGGAGGGAACCTTAGGAAATGATGGGAGGGGGCATTGGAGTGGGCATTTTGCTCCCATAAGTGGAGAGGGTGCCTTTTGGCATGGACTAGGGGCAAGACAAGGTGGACAGTGTCTCTCCACTGGCCTTCTCCAGTTCTTCTAATGCAGGGCCCATTTACCTGAGATGCTCTATCCTGGAGCCGCTCTCATTACCTCCTCCCATTAGAGGAGTTGGCCCTCTGTGTGGACAACTCACTAATAAGTTCCTGTCCCCTCTCCAACTGGAAAGTTGTTCCTGAGAAGCTTTGACTTGGCCTCCTCCCTCTGACTCTGCCTCCTCCCTCTGAATCTGTCTCCGACCCCTAATTCAGCCTCCTCCCTCTGACTCTGCCTCCTCCCTCTGAATCTGTCTCCAACCCCTAATTCAGCCTCCTCCCTCTGACTCTGCCTCTGACCGCTAATTCAGCCTCCTCCCTCTGACTCTGCCTCCTCCCTCTGAATCTGTCTCCAACCCCTAATTCAGCCTCCTCCCTCAGACTCTGTCTCTGACTGCTAATTCAGCCTCCTCCCTCTGACTCTGCCTCCTCCCTCTGAATCTGTCTCCAACCCCAATTCAGCCTCCTCCCTCTGACTCTGTCTCTGACCTCTAATTCAGCCTCCTCCCTCTGACTCTGTCTCTGACCTCTAATTCAGCCTCCTCCCTCTGATTCTGCCTCCAACCTCTAATTCGGCCTCCTCCCTCAGACTCTACCTCTGACCTGACTCTGTCTCTGACCTCTAATTCAGCCTCCTCTCTCTGACTCTGCCTCCTTCCTCTGACTGTGACCTTCAATTCAGCCTCCTCCCTCTGTCTCTGTCTCCTCTCTCTGACTCCACCTCCTCCCTACAGCTTGCTTCTGCCCTCTGACTCTTTCTCCTCCCTGACTGTTTCTCGCTGTGATTCAGCCTCCTCCCTCTGATTCTGCCTCTTCCCTAGAACTTGCCTCCTCACTCTGACTCTGCCTCCCTCTGACCTCTCACTCTGTCTTGGCCTGCTGTCGCCAGGTGTATGCCTACTGTCCCCCACCCCCCGCCCCCCTACATCCTCTTGCTCCCTGTTCCAGAGGAATTGGCCCTGCACTCTTCAAACCCAGGCAATGCTCAAGCACAGCGCTGGCATCTCACAGTCATCCCCAGGACAGCCATGAGAGCCTCCTCTCCTCTCCACGTGAGCTGGTGTAGGATTGACTCTTATCTGCCGGTCAAGAGTCGCCAAGGCAAACACCACACCCAGCCACTCTTCCTGGGCCTAGCCTGCCATTCAACAACTGCAGCCCGGTGCCTGCGTGTAAAAGGCTCTGTCAATATTTCCATTATAGGGTTCTCTTCTGAGAGTTTACAAGCCGACTGGGAAAACAAAATGAGCCCAGGCGGAAAGTTGCCTTACAAGGGAGCAAAAATCTATGCAAAAAGAGCACGGTGCAGCTGCGTTCTTGGAGACCGGGAGACTCTGCATCGAAATCTCGGCCAATTTAATGTCTACATTAGAAACGGATTTGTGTGAAATGCAGCCGCTTCTTTTAATTGCTCCAAATAAATATCCTGGGTAATTTTAAGAAAGGCTTCTGCAGTGGCTTCCCAGCAATGCCAGCCATCTATTACCAGGAAGTGCTTTGGGGTATTGTTTGCTGAGAAAGGTGTTACATAAATTGAAACTCCTTTTGCTCAGAGCTGAGTCCTGAAAGTTCATGCAGTGAGAAACATTTCTCACAGTGCACAAACTGTGAATTGTATATCAAATTAAACTTTCTGATTAAAATCTGCATTGTTGGACCTCCTGCTGGTTGCCACCATTTTGCTGAAATAAGATACTATTTGGGGTAATGGCAGCCAGGGAAACCTGTTATCATTGATTGTAAACTGGCTTCACTCCCTCCACTTGAAAATCTGGTGGGCTTCATTGTGCAAACATTGCATTTTCCATACAAATATTACAGAGCAAAGCTCTGCTACCGATCCATCAGCCAGACTAAGCAGGTTTATAGTCTGACCCCAACAGCCCTTATGTCTCCTACACCCCAACACTGGGCTACAGGAGGATCCTGCAAGGTGGGAGACCCAGCAGGAGAATTCAAGAAGCATATATCAAAGTCTGCTAGTTTTTAATTTAAAAAAACATACAGGGTCTCACGCTGTCACCCAGACTGGAGTACACCACCATGCCTGGCTAACTTTGTGTATTTTTACAGAGACGGGGTCTTGCTATGTTGCTCAGACTGGTCTGGAACTCCTGGACTCAAGCGTTCCTCCTGTCTTGGCCTCCCAAATTGCTGGGATTGCAGGCATGAGCCACCATGCGCAGCCCAGTTTTTAATTTTAAAAATATTTTTAGCCGGGTGAGGTGGCATGCGCCTGTAGTTCCAGCTATTTGGGAGGCCAAGGCAGGAAGATTGCTTGAGCCCAGGAGTTTGAGCCCTGGGTAACATAGTAAGAACTTGTCTTTATAAAAAATTAAATAAAATAAGGTAAATATTTTTTCTTCACAAGGACGTTATTATTTGAGAGAGGAAAGGAGATAAAGGAAAAAATGAGGCCTAGCAGGAGTTCAAATTCACCAGGACCCTGGGCCCACCAGGACACCCTCGGCGGCTCCTTAGAGGGACTCGCTTGCCTTCCCCCCAAACCTTCACCCCTTCCCACCAACCTCTAAGCCCCAGATCTGAGGCTCAGGCTTATGAAAGTCAACTAGGAACTCTGTGCAGTCCCCTTGGACTGACAGAGGGGTCCAAGCTAGTAACTTCTTTTTACAGATACAGACTCTAAAACAAAAAAAACAAAGACTATTTTTGGCCCGAGAGACTGTCCAGCAGAACACCAGGGACTGGCCTCCCATGGCTATTTCCCCAGCTCTCAGTTGACATGCGTGCGCTCTCCAAAAGTCAGCGTCAGCCAGGTGCGTGTAAATATTTGTTATTGCCATCTAACCATTCGAGTAGCTTGTCCCTGTCTCTCATTTTGTAAATCATTTTGTTGCTCGGTTAATGCAAAATAGCTTTGACTTACAAAGACAGACAGGAGTGGGAGAAGGAGAAAGATGTAGTAAAATGATCAGTCTGTAGCGTTGTAGCTCGTATTTTGGTAAATAAAATGAAGACAGCACAGACCAATTTCTGAAAGAACAACCCAGTCTGAATACAACGAACCTCACCAAATCCTTTTCTGGAAAAGAGCACTAAAGGTTCCAGGCAAGGCCTGTGCTAGAGTAGATGCTGCTTCCTCAGAGGGAGCACGTGCTGGGGAAGGTGACTCGAGGTGGCCGGGTGCGTGGGCACTCAAAGCCCAGAAGAAAGGCATCGCCCAGCTGGCGGGCACCTCAGCAAACGGGGGGAATCACCCCCTCCCCGCCCACGGAGGGTGCAGGATATCCTTCTGCAGCATGTTTCCCTTAAAAGCCAACCCTGGACATTCCTAGTCACTAGCATAAGCTGGTCTCACCTGTAGGGAAAATACCAAGGAGGGAATCAGCAAGTGCCTGGTGGAGGTGCTGGCCCGACCCCCTGCGTACTGCCTTGCCTGTAAAATTATTATGGCTGCTTCTCTTTCTGTTGCATGAAAATTAAATAAGACAGTTCACAGATCCATGAATTCGCTATATTTGAACATTATTCTGCTGACTTTCTTTCCTCACTGTAGCATTCCTTTACATCTAGTCTTGCAGAGTTTCCACAACTATAATCTGAACCTATGTTTCCTATGTGGTCATGCAGTTGTTTTTTTTTTTTTTTTTTTTTTTGAGACGGAGTCTTGCTCTGTCACCCAGGCTGGAGTGCAGTGGCCGGATCTCAGCTCACTGCAAGCTCCGCCTCCCGGGTTTACGCCATTCTCCTGCCTCAGCCTCCCGAGTAGCTGGGACTACAGGCGCCCGCCACCTCGCCCGGCTATTTTTTTGTATTTTTTAGTAGAGACGGGGTTTCACCGTGTTAGCCGGGATCGTCTCTCGATCTCCTGACCTCGTGATCCGCCCGTCTCGGCCTCCCAAAGTGCTGGGATTACAGGCTTGAGCCACCGCGCCTGGCCGGTCATGCAGTTTTTTAAAACAAAATCTGTTTTCCCATTTTCTCTTCTTATATACATACCCTCTAGTCAAAAACCAATAACAAAAATCAATTGCAATATTCCATTCATTCATTCATTCATTCATTCAATAACTACACTTTGAATTTACTGAGAGCTAAGTGCTAGACCATTATCCCCCTTTCACTCAAGAGTTCTGTTAGCCTGGGAATTACATCGGAAATCCCAGTTTTAGCTGGGCATGGTGGCTCACGCCTGTAATTCCAGCAGACTTTGTGAGGCCAAGGCGGGCAGATCACTTGAGGTCAGGAGTTCAAGACAAGCCTGGCCAACATGGTGAAACCCCACCTCTACTAAAAAGCAAAAATTAGCTGGGCATGATGAGAGCCTGTAATCCCAGCTACTCGGGAGGCTGAGGCAAGAGAATCACTTGAACCTGGGAGGCAGAGGTTGCAGTGAGTCGAGATCTTGCCACTGCACTCCAGCCTGGGTGACAGAGCGAGACTCCATCTCAAAAAAAAAAAAAAAAAAAAAAAAAAGAAAGAAAGAAAGAAAGAAAGAAATCCCAGCTTTACTGGCTTTGTTTTTTGATGTTGTTGTTGTGGTTGTTCTTGGTTTTAAGACACGGTCTCCCTCTGTTGCCCAGGCTGGAGTGCAGTGGCACAGTCAGAGCAGCCTCCAACACCTGGGCTTAAGTGATCCTCCCTCCTCAGCCTCCCGAGTAGTTGGGACTACTGAAATGTGCCAACACTCATGGCTCTTTACTGGCTTTTGAACTAGGATTTGAAGAACCCAAGCGAATCTACAAAAGAAACTTGCTGCTGAAGGTGCTTCCTTTTCCCAGCTTCACTCCCCTCCAGTGCCTCCCTGCAGCCTCCTTCCAGGAAACCAGGGTAACCAGGTTCCCTCCCCGGACCCACAGGGCTGAGGCACCCAAAGGATTTCCTCCCATGGCTCCATGGTCTCCACCAATCCTAACCAAAGGTGGAGCGCTCTGCCGCCCTGTGCCTCTGCCCAAACTTTGCCCACATTTTTACTCCTAGCTGCCATCAGTTTCTTTGAATAGTCATCAATTGTTTGATTCTTTTCTTTTTTTTTTTGAGACCGAGTTTCACTCTACTCTTGTCACCCAGGCAGGAGTGTAGTGGTGCGATCTCGGCTCCCTGCAACCTCCGCCTCCCGAGTTTAAGCGATTCTCCCACCTCAGCCTCCCGAGTAGCTGAGATTACCTGCATATACCACCAAGCCCAGCTAATTTTTGTATTTTTAGTAGAGATGGGGATTCACCATGTTGGCCAGGCTGGTCTCAAACTCCTGACCTCAGGTGATCCACCCACCTCCGCGTCCCAAAGTGCAGGGATTACAGGCATGAGCCTCATCCCCAGTCAATTGTTTGTTTATATAAGAAAAATTATCGGCCACGCTTGTAATCCCAGCACTTTAGGAGGCCAAGGCGGGCAGATCATGAGGTCAGGAGATCGAGACCATCCTGGCTAACACAGTGAAACCCCATCTCTACTAAAAATACAAAAAATTAACCAGGCGTGGTGGCGGGCGCCTGTAGTCCCAGCTACTCAGGAGACTGAGGCAGGAGAATGGTGTGAACCCGGGAGGTGGAACTTGCAGTGAGCCAAGATCGCACCACTGCACTCCAGCCTGGGCAACAGGGTGAGACTCCATTTCAAAAAAGAAAAAAAAGAAGAAAAAGAAAAATTATCAACAATTTTCCACAGACTTGCCATAGTTTGTGGCAAGAAGATGTAATGCCTGCTCTTGTGTAGGGCATCAAAAGTCAATGACAGGATAGGCACATCAGAAGATGATACAAGGTGTAATAACAGGCTGGTTGGGCTCACCGCACCCTGCTACCCCAGGTTCCTGGCAAACATGGCAGAGCCCAGACACGGGCCCAGAGTGGGGGAGCCAGGTGCCTCAGGCTAGGCCGTGAGAAGTACATTTGGGGTTATTGGTGGGGCTTCCTAAAGAGAATGAAAATCCTGGTCTCCATCCTAGGCACAGGTGGGTCCTCAGGCAGTAGCTGCAATTCTGAGGGTGGAGGGCTGGACTCAGTTCCCTGTGGGGGAAGAAACTCCCTCTCTCCATTGCACTCTCTGGGGCTGCCCTCCTGGCAGGATGTTCTTGAGAGAGCTCCCGAGGGCCACGGTCTAAAATGGCCACTGCTACTAGGTGTCAAGACCCCTGCAGTGGACAACCAACAAATTCCCCTTTGCCATCCCTGTACTTTTAATAATGTCATAACCGCCAAGAGTTTCCCCCCAGGACAAGGGCTATTTCCCTCCCACTCCCAGTCCCAGGGACATTCTCCTATTCGGCCAAACCTGAAGGATGGGACTATGGGTGGCCATCACTCAGCTCCCTTCCCCAGCGGTTCCCTACAGAGAACGGCCAGGTCCCACCCCCCGATGAGCCTACTTCCCCATCACAGATCACAGAGACCCCAGACTCATCAGGCGAATAGCCCTGGAGGTGTCACTTTCCTCCTCAGACAGGAAGAGTAGTTGGAATCCTGTCACTCATCCAAGAGAAGAAGGTCCAACGGGTAGAGGACGCCAAGCTCATTCTCTTCCTCCCTCTTCATCTCCCGACCTCTTCATCTTCATCTTTCTCTCGATGGGGAGCACCCTCTACCTTCCTTCATCTCATCACCTTCCTGAGTTCTAGTTCTTTCTTTTGGGTTGGCAGACACCAGAGGGCAACATAATCTCACCTACTTGCCATTTCTCCCATTTCACCAGTAGAGGGAAGAATTTGAGAGAACCTACATCCACCAGGAGTATGTGGAAATTCTTTAGAAATATGGAATTAGCCAGTGCAATAGAACAGCTCTGTCAAAGGCACCCCATGCCAAAGTATTCTGTTCTGGTTGGTAAATAATCTGTTATAAAACTGTTTAAATGCATATTAACTCACCAGAGCAAGACACTGGCAAAATTTCCCCCCAGGCTGTATTTTACAGAGACAGCACTTGCGCGTGATGTCAGACCTGAGATTAAACTAACACAAGTCACATATTTTCTAAGGTGGCACTGACGCTCCGTCCCTCACTCACCATTTAGTCTTTTGAGATCGGGTTTTTATTTTGGTTCACAAATAGCTGGTAAGGCATTGAGCCCGCCCTGTCTCGTTGTTTTTGATACATGTCATTTCAGCAATACAGGTGCTTCCAGGGGCATATGGGCAAGGGAAGAGGAGTGGCTCAGAACTGATTATGCACCGGGTGGCAGAGTCCTTGAGAAAACAGGTACCCAGGCAGCCCCTGTCAATGTTGGAAGTCCGTGCAAGAGCACACCTCACCACGTGCTCCTCAATCCGCCACGCACACTGAGAAAACTAGAGAAGGCTCACTCGTCGGAAAAATGTCTGGAAGGAGGGATTCAGAAATAAAAGTTGTGCCATTGACTATTTACCAAATTATCATCCTGACCAAGTTAAGATCAAGACCTTTAAAAAGTAGCCACACGGAGCCAAGCGATCTGCTCAGCCATTGCAATGTGCTCGATTGTTTGGATCTAATTACCTGACCTGGGTATTTTCTGCTTGGTATCCCCAGCATTTGAACCACTTCCAAAGCCAGAGGTTTGTGGAGTCTTTGAATGCCCTAAGAGTCTGTGATTCTCTCCTTCTTTAGATGGACTTCTAAATCCTGGTTGCTAGATTTATTCATGTGAATTGGCCTTCATTTCTTCATCAACATCCTTTCTTTAATAATCTCAAATCAGGGTTCTTATCCTAAGATCCAAAACTAGATGAACATTTTGGCCGGGCACGGTGGCTCATACCTGTAATCCCAGCACTTTGGGAGGCCAAAGTGGGCGGATCACTTAAGACCAGGAGTTCAAGACCAGCCTGGCCAACACGGTGAAACTCCATCTCTACTGAAAATATAAAAGTTAGCCAGGCATGATGGTGCACACCTGCCATCCCAGCGACTCGGGAGGCTGAGACATGAGAATCACTTGAACCCGGGAGGTGGAGGTTGCAGTGAGCCAACATCACACCACTGCACTCCAGCCTGAGTGACCGAGTGAGACTCTGTCTCAAAATAAAAATAAAATAAAGAAGTAGATGAGCATTTTCGTAAATCCCTTGAAATTGTGAGCACAATGTATGTGTGTGTCACATTTGTGGGCTTTCTGGGGAGAAGGCCCATAACTTCCATCAGATTCTCAAAGGGCTCCATAACCCCGTCTTTTCGCTGTGTATTTCTGACGTTGACTAGACCAGATCTTCCCAGTCAGTGTGCAGGGGTGGGTTACAGGTGTGTGCCTGAGCTGCGGATCCCCGCAGCCCTTGGGTCGGGAGTGGCAGGGACTTCCAAGCTGGTCATCTCCTGCCAAGAGCTGTCCAGTTGCCATCAAATATTATTTTCTCTGTGTGCCCCACTATAGTAAACTCCTCACTTCTAGCCCCTCTGGCATCTTTGCTGTCTGTGTCTCTTCCCTCATCTCCACGCTGGCATCAGCCTGGCTGCCTCTAGTGTAATCTACTCTCGGTATACTTTGCCAAGAAAGGGCAGGGGTGTGCTGGTCTCCCCTTCCTAGAAACGCTGCTACCCTCATCTTGGGGATCTGCCTCACCTGCCATATGGTGGTACAAGAGACCCGTTCATTTCCTCGCCTGGATTACCCCTCTCACTCTAATCCCACACATCTGCCCGTTTCCTGCGGTAGCTATCCTTTGCCCATGTGTCTAGAAGAATCTCTATGCCAGTTCCCTACTTGGCTCCCAGCTTTGTTACAAATATTCCTCAGTGCACGTTCGTGCGGAGCCTCTTTCCACCTAAGACACTGAAATCTTATGCAGAATCCACGCAGAGCCAAATTCAAACACAAATATGACAAACCGGCCGGGCGCGGTGGCTCAAGCCTATAATCCCAGCACTTTGGGAGGCCAAGGCGGGCGGATCACCTGAGGTCAGGAGTTTGGGACCAGCCTGGCCAACATGGGAAAACCCCGTCTCTACTAAAAATACAAAAATTAGCCATGCATGGTGGTGGTGCCTGAAATCCCAGCTACTCCGTAGGCTGAGGCAGGAGAATCGCTTGAACCCAGGAGGCGGAGGTTGCAGTGAGCCAAGATTGCACCACTGCACTCCAGCCTGGGCGACAGAGCAAGACACCGTCTCAAAAACAAACAAACAAAAACCAAATATGACAAACGGGGCAGGCAAATTCCCATGACTTCCTGGCTAACAGAGCACCCCCAAAATACTGTCACCTTCCAGGCCCTGCCCGACCTCCAAACACACAGAGTCCCCATGTTCCGTGACCAGACAGGCCACGCAGGGTTAGTCTGATCACCAGATGCTCAGCTTACAGCATTTTACTATCAGCAATTCCATAATTCTGGCAAGCCAAAAAGCATGTCATTCATTTAGAATTAATTTATGATTCAGATTTGTATATGAATGACTTCAACAAAATGTTGGCAACTGTCTCCTGCACTTCAACTGTCCATGTCAAAGGCTGGATGACTGAATCTTCGGTATTCTTCTAACCCACATCACAATTTGGTGAGAAAAGGCAACTGTCTTTCTTCATTTTTCCAGTAAACCAAGCTGATAGCCCAAAATGTCAAAGTCGGGTTTCTAAACATCATCAAAACTTTCTTCCTTCCTTCCCACCTGAACAACCTGATCCTAGACACAGCCCTGACCCATCACTTGCTAGTCAATACTTCCTTTCAAAAATATCTCACCTCTGAGAGAACGAGGTTGCTGCTCAGCCATGAGGAACTATAAGTGCATGTTGCTTTTTTTTTTCTTTTTGAGACAGAGTCTCACTCTGTCTGTCACCCAGGCTAGAGTACAGTGGCGCAATCTCGGCTCATTGCAACCTCTGCCTACCGGGTTCAAGCAATTCTCCTGCCTCAGCCTCCTGAGTAGATGGGACTACAGGTGCACGCCACCATGCCTGGCTAATTTTTTGTATTTTTAGTAGAGATGTGATTTCGCCATGTTGGCCAGACTGGTCTCGAACTCCTGACCTCGTGATCCACCCGCCTTAGCCTCCCAAAGTGCTGGGATTACAGGCATGAGCCACCGTGCCCAGCCTAAATGCATGTTTCTTAAATGTGTAAGTATTGTGTTAACTAGACAGGAGGCCGTGTGAAATAAAATAAGAAATTTGAGGTTGAGAAGGTTGAGAAGAGAGCCCCATGGTTTGCGGATTTCACTTTGCTACCCAAGAAAAATCACAAGCCCACAAAGATGTTTTACCTTAAAACCTACCACTAACTCTAAAATAGCATTAATTTTTCTTAGAATATTTCCAGCTGTCGTTAGAAAGGTCTTCCATCTGGGCGCTCGTTGAAAGCATGACTGTCCGCGTTACGGGGCATTGAAGAATATTTAGACCAAGATGAGCGACTTCCTTCCTAATGAAACTGACAACCAGGCTGAGTTCAGGATCACTTTACTCAAAGGATATAATCTCAGTAAATCCTTTAAGAAAGCAGTCATGTCGCATTTTTATGTATTTTTGAAGTAGGAGGAAATATTTGAATAAATGCCTGAAAATCACTCATGTTTAAAACCTATTTTTAAGCCAATATCTGGAGTTACAAAAAACTACATGATAGGATCCCCCAAATTTTAAAAATATAAAATGTTAAATTTTCTTTTCAGAACAACAAAATAATATGTGGATTTACAAGTTGCAAAATTTTTAATCTTGTTTTTAAAAGATTTGCCAAGTTGAAAGAAGATGAAAGGCTGAACTCCTCTCTGCAGCCATTATAATAGCATATTTCACTGTTATTCCTAACCTTAAGTATGTACCAACTTTCAAGGGAGAGAGGAAAACATTTGGGGGGAAAAAAAAAATATATATATATATATATATACAGCAGAGATTTGCGGGATGAAAATAAAACCTTCTATAAGCACGCCTCGAAACCAATGTCTTATTCAAGTCATATATAACAAATATCACACTGTTTTCACTTGATTTGGATATCCAGACCCCAATTTTTCAAGGACCTGAAAAATTATATGTTAATAATACTAACAGTTAACAATATTCCTTATTTTGTCAACGGAAACCATTTGCATTGAGATCCTGGTGATGTTTGTTTCCATTTCCTGTCATTTTAATGGCAAAAGTTTGTCCATAGTGTAACTTTCCTTCTCCTTTGGTATTTTTTGTTTACTCAAGAGTTTAAAAGTATTACTTTTTACTCATGAGTTTTTGTTGTTGTTTGTTTGTTTGTTTGTTTGTTTTTGAGATGGAGTTTCCCTCTGTCACCCAGGCTGGAGTGCAGTGGTGCAATATCGGCTCACTGCAACCTCCACCTCCCAGGTTCAAGTGATTCTCCTGGCTCAGCCTCCTGAGGAGCTGGGATTACAGGCACCTGCCACCATGCCCGGCTAATTTTGTATTTTCAGTAGAGACAGAGTTTCACCATGTTGGCCAGGCTGGTCTTGAACTCCTGAGCTCAGGTGATCCACCCACCTCAGCCTCCCAAAATGTTAGGATTACAGGCGTGAGCCACCGCACCCGTCCTGTTTGGCCATCTCTAAGTAAATAAGAAGTGCTTCCTACTTGATACTAACCTAAAACATTTTCAACACTGGGTTTTCCAAGCTCCATAACCATCAATTTGCAAATAAATCCCCCAACAATCCCATGAGGAAAAAGCCACAGGGACACATGGCAAATGACAGCTAAGGCGGGAGACTCGGCACAGTGGAGGTCTGCAGGAACCCCTGCTAATGGCTCTTCATTTGCCAACAGATTTTCCTCTTCAAACATAAATGCAGCGTAGGAAAATGAAGTCGAGGAATAATTCTGTGTATTGAATGGTATGGTGGGTTCCTAGACTGTGGCAGGACCCGAACCCCAATGATGTCATGTTATTCCTGGGTTGAGTAAGCTGCGTATCACCTCCTCTTTGAAGCCTTCCCTGACCACCCTCCCCAGCCACTGCTTTGTGCTCCCACTGGACCCCGTGCAGCCTTCACTTACAGAACCTTTAGCTGTCAGCACTCATTGGCTTCTATATGTTAATCCCTGGCTATACAGCAAACTCCTCAAGAGTGGCAGTGAGTGCCTCTGTCACATCATGGTCACTCCCCATCCACTGCCACTCCTGGTCGCCCTTATAGAGCATGTTGAATGAACAGATGCTTGGGTTCCCCAAAATCCTTGTTTTGTTCTCTAAATCCCATTTAGCACATTTAGCCTGGAGCTACTTGCTATTGCCAACAAGGATGAATCAAGCCTTTGGATTTTCTAACGAAGACACGTGCGGTGGGAAATACAGGCCTCCGACACCCAACGTCAGGGAGGAAGCCAGGAGTGAAGAAGAGCATGCGCGCGCTAGGGAGAGGGTGGAAAGTGGGCAGATGGGAGGAGGCAACGCTGAAGATGTCACTGGAGCGAGTGGGAGTCGTGCAAAGGTATGGGGAAGCCACATGGGGATGGGAGAGGGAGTGGGGGACGTTTCCCCCTTTTGCAGCTGGTGCTTCAGGAACACAGGTGTTGGTCCTGAACAACCCATACTCGGGCTGTCTCGGGCCTTCCCTTCTACCCCGGCCTGCCTGACCTCTGCTGCCGGAGCAAGGTCTGCAGCTTCCGATCTCCCTGCCTTTCCCAAACATGCACGCCCTGCATCGCCTTCCCAGGCTCCGTGCCAGGCGACAGCAGCCACTGTGCTCACACTCATGTGTCGTGTCTCTCCTCCCAGGTAACTTGTTTCCATGTTAACAGGTCACCTTCCTGCTGGGGATGTCAGGCACCATGCCAACCTGGGAACGACCACCTTTGGGGGCAGATGGACATTTTGGTGCCCATGCAATCCCACTGCCAAGGTTACCACCTGTCTCCAAATGGGGTCCACCCTACAGAGTGAAGAGTGTAGAGAACAACCGCTTGGTCCTACACACTCGAAGTGTGAGTTCCTTAACAGAGGGACAGTTATTCACACTGGTGTCTTTTGTTTAGAGAGGGACACTTTAATGATGCCCTTACAGCCAGCCTCCCTCAATAAGTTACCGTTTCGCACCCATTCAGGTGGCTAGTTTCAGAAAAATAAAAAATAAGTGTTGGCAAGGATGTGGAGAACTTGGGATACTTGTGCACTACTGGCCAGAATGTAAAATGGTGCAGCTAGGCCGGGCACAGTGGCTCATGCCTGTAATCCCAGCACTCTAGGAGGCCAAGGTGGGAGGATCACTTGAAGCCAGGAGTTTAAGACCAGCCTGGGCAACATAGCAAGACCCCTGTCTCTGCCAAAAACAAAAGCTGCAGCTGCTGTGGAGAACAGTGTGGCAGCTCCTCAAACAATTAAACATAGAATTACCATATAATCTAGCAATTCTACCTCTGAGAATATACTCAACCGAAAGCAGGGACTCAAACAGATATCTGTACACCCACATTCACAACATTATTCACAGTAGCCAAAAGGTAGAAGCAACCCAGGTGCCCACTGATGGACGGAGAAACAAAATGTGGTACACACATACAATGGAATATTATACAGCCTTAAAAAGGAAGGGAGGCTGGGCGCGGTGGCTCAAGCCTGTAATCCCAGCACTTTGGGAGGCCGAGACGGGCGGATCACGAGGTCAGGAGATCGAGACCATCCTGGCTAACATGGTGAAACCCCGTCTCTACTAAAAAAATACAAAAAACTAGCCGGGCAAGGTGGCGGGCGCCTGTAGTCCCAGCTACTCGGGAGGCTGAGGCAGGAGAATGGCGTGAACCCGGGAGGCGGAGCTTGCAGTGAGCTGAGATCCGGCCACTGCACTCCAGCCTGGGCGGCAGAGCGAGACTCCGTCTCAAAAAAAAAAAATAAAAATAAAAATAAAAATAAATAAAAAAAAGGAAGGGAGTTCTGATGCACACTACAACACAGATGAGCCTTGAGGACATGATGCTACAGGAAACAAGCCAGGCACAGAAGGACAGAGACTGTAGATTCAATTTATATGAGGTAACTGTAGTAAGCAGATTCATAGAGACAGAAAGTAAGATAGTGGTTGCCAGGAGCTGGAGGAGGAACGAATGGGGAGTTGTTTAATGGGAACAGAGCTTCAGTTTGGGATCATAAAAATCTTCTGGAAACAGATAGTGAGGATGGTTGCTCAACAGTGTGAATGTACACAATGGCAATGAATTGTACTCTTAAAAATCGTTAAACTGGGTTTTTTGGGGGTTTGTTTGTTTTGAAACAGAGTCTCACTCTGTCACCCAGGCTGAACAGCAGTGGTATGATCTCAGCTCACTGCAGTCTCAACTTCCAGGATCAGGTGATCCTCCTGCCTCAGCCTCCAAAGTAGCTAGGACTACAGGTACACACAACCATGCCTGGCTAATTTTTCCATTTTTTATAGAGATGGCGTTTCACTATGTTGCTCAGGCTGGTCTCAAACTCCCAGAGTCAAGCGAGTCACCTGCTTCGGCCTCCCAAAGTGCTGGGATTACAGGTATGAGCCACCACATCTGTCCTAAACTGGTGATTTTTATGTTATGCCTTTGTTTGTTTGTTTGTTTTGTTTTGTTTTTGAGTGGCATGATTATGGCTCACTGCAGCCTTGACCTCCTGGGCTCAGGTGATCCTCCCACCTCAGCCTCCCAAGTAGCTGGGATCATAGGCATGCACCACCATGCTCAGCTAATTTTTTAAATTTATTTTAGAGATAAGGTCTCACTATCTTGCCCAGGCTGGTCTTAAACTCCTGGACTTGAGCGATCCTCCCACCTCAGTCTCCCAAAATGCTAGGATTACAGGTGTAAACCACCATGCCTGGTCTGTTACAAATATTTTATCACAATAAAAAGAAATTTAAACATCAATCCCCCTTCTTTGCAGCCCTAAACCCAATTTGACTGTCCATGTGCCCCCCAGAGAAATCATCAGGGGCCTGACACTCCACCCATCCACCCACAGCCCTCCAGATGCCCTGCCTGCCTCTGGCATGGAGTGGGCCTCTCTGCCCCGTGATTCTGGCCATCACCGCTGGGGTTGTTGCCCATCTCTGGATGGTTGAAACCTCAGCCTTCCCCAGGGACCTCGCAGTGGCCTGGGCTTCTGCCTCTGTGGCCTGCGCTCGTGCTCCAACTCCAGCCCCCAAAGCCCAGGAGTAGACCTTATGAGACACTCAAAAACAATTTCCATTTTCATCTTCATAATGCCCCAGACATGTGTTCAGTGCTCAGTATGGATCAGGGACAGTGCTGAAACTCATTTAATTCTCACAATAATCCAACACGTTCGTTCTTATTGTTACCATCATCCCATTTTACAGATGAAAAACCCGAGACTTGGGGACTCAGTAATTTGCTCAAGGTCCCAAAGCCAGGAGGGGGCAAGTTCGAGATATCAAACGAGCATTCTAATTCATGGCCCGTGTTCAGCTAGGATCCCATACTATGAGAAATCATTCACAAACTCAAATCCTGATGGGAGCATCTTGATGCTTGCCCCCACTGATGCTAAAATACACATTTAAGAGAAAAGAGAAAATGTTTGCTATACTCTGGCCGGTGCTCACTCCTGAAAAAGAGATTGTAGAAGACCAGATGCAAATTAGAAGTCCCAATCTGTATAGAAGTACCAAGTCCCCACGTGACCAGATCGTAATAGTGTGCTCTAGGAAATTCCAAGGCTACAGGCTCAAAGCTGCCTATTTCTGAGGTTTGAACAACAGCTTCATCGGCCTGTTAGCCTGAAACCCCAGCATCTAATTTGTGATCTTAGGAAAGCTTGTTAGAGGGTTTCCATAGGAAAGCAGCAAGTACAATCCAACTCCAGTCTTTCCCAAACACACATCAGTGTGACCCCGCTGCCTCACCAGCGAGCAGGCGGCACACAGGTGTTTAATTTGGAATTTGATAGCTGCCTAAATTTCAAGGTCTCCCGTAGGTGCACAAAGAGTATTCAATGGCCACTGGCAGAAATTCTTAGAAAAACAACCCTCCTAGTTGTTGGAATCACAACCGCCACTTTCAGTCCCCGCCTCCCTGTCAGTGAAGAGGCTGTTTCGACTTGAATTACAGGGGCCCGTGTGGACTACCTGCGGTACCAATGTGCCTGTGACAATCGACACTCTTTTGCTGGCCATCCGGTGTTATTTCAGACACTGTTGGACAGATGGGCTCTGTTCCGAGTGGGGAAGAGTGGAAATGTTTTATAGGGCTTGTCAGCTCACTGCACACAAAATGTGCTCTGCCGCGTTTCCAGGGTGGGGGCTGATTTCGGGCAGAAGGCTTCTGGATACTGAAAAATGGTTTATTCCCTGGCGTCTTCTCTGTGGTCTCTGGGCCTGGGCATCGCTGTGGGGGTCTGGTTTTCTGCGGGGTCCCCGCACAGCCCGCGTCTCTGCCGGGTGCAGGGCACGTGTTTGCGGCTTGGCGGCTATTGGACATCCATTCTCTACTGACAAAGCCCAATGACTCACAGGGGCTGGGCGAGGAAGCACAGAGCATTTGACAAGCAGAAACAACTGAATTCCTTTTGGAGGGGTGAGGAAATGACACCCCAATGGGCTTGATCTCACCATTTGGTTTGAACTGGGGAGCCCCCATGAGCTCACCATGGGAGGCCACCCAGATGTCATCCCAGCCAGCCACCATCATTAATTCTAAGCAGAAGAGGAGCCAGGCAGGTGTTCAGGGAGCGGCAGGAAGAGTTATAAGGAGATGATTGTTTTGAGACCATACTGGATGTGAAAAAAATAAATCATTCAAATCAAAGACTTGAAGGGAGAGGCAGTCTCGTTTGTAGTCAGGAGCATGGGCTTTGGATTCAGACAGAACTGTGTTCAGATTCCAGCTCCACCACTTATGCTATGGCCAAGCTATGTAACTAAGCCTGTTTCCATTTCTGCAAAATGGGGGCAAAAACAAGACTCCTACCTGAAGAGGCTGTTTCAGGAATGAACAGATGATTGTATATAGCACATGTGTGTATAAAGCCTGGCATAAACCATTCATGACAGGTATTAATCATAACAGTATTCTTTTGTAGAGATGGAGTCTCACTCTGTCACCCAGACTGGAGTGCAATGGCATGATTGTAGTTCACTGCAGCTTCCAACTCTTGAGCTCAAGTAATCCTCCCACCTCATCCTCCCAAAGCACTGAGATTACAGGCATAAACCACCATGTCTGGCCAATAATAGTACACTTTGTTATTTTATTTTATTTTTGATAAAATAAAATAAAATGGGGTCTCACTCTGTCACCCAGGTTGGAGTGCAGTGGCATGGTCATGGCTCACTGCAGCCTCAGTCTCCTAGGCTCAAGTGATCCTCCCACCCCAGCTACCCTAGACTCCCAAGTAGCTGGTACCACAAGTGCATGTCACCGAGCCCAGCTAATTTTTTGTATTTTTGGTAGAGATGGGGTTTTACTATGTTGCCCAGGCTGGTTTTAAACTCGTAGGTTCAAGCAATCCTCCCACCTCAGCCTCCCAAAGTGCTAGGATTACAGGCGTGAGCCATCACACCCAGTCCAATAATAGTACATTTTATTTATTTATTTATTTTTGAGACAGGATCTTGCTCTGTCGCCCAAGCTGGAGTACAATGGCACCGTCTCAGCTCACTGCCACCTCCACCTCCTGGGTTCAAGCGATTCTCCTGCCTCAGCCTCCCAAGTAGCTGGGACTACAGGCACGTGCCACCACACCCGGCTAATTTTTGTATTTTTAATTGAGACGGGGTTTTGCCATGTTGGCCAGGCTGGTCTCGAACTCCTGACCTCAAGCGAGCTGCCCACCTCAGCCTCCCAAAGTGCTGGGATTACAGGTGTGGGCCACCGCGCCCAGCCTAATAGTACATTTTAAGTAGAAGGAGATGAACTTTTCGTTTGTCCATTGTGCAGATAAGTAACACAGAATTCACACTGCAATAGCAAACCTAGCTCCTAAAACAGTGTGGAATCAAAACAAAGTACGGGAGGAATAAGTCCAAGTGCTGTGCTGAAGAGCACAGTGTCCACAGTCAACAGCAGCCACTGCAGCCCTAAAAATCACTACCAGAGTAGATTTCAAGTATTCTCACCACAAAAACTGATGACTACGTATCAGCCGATTTAACCATTCCTCAGTGTATACGTATTTCAGAACTTTGTGCTGTACACGATGAATATATACAATTTTTGTCAAAAATAAGTTTTTAAAAAACAAAACTCGATGACACCTACTGCCTCAAAACATACCCTCACCAAGTCCCCCACGACTGTGACCGCCTGCATCAGAATCCAGGTACCTGTGACACAAGATGCATTAGAGAACCATCGAGGGCTGCCAGGTGCCAGGACCTCACCAGACATTTTATTATTATTATTATTATTATTATTATTATTATTATTTTGAGATAGCTCTCACCCAGGCTGGAGCTAATTTTTTTTTTTAATTTATTTTTGAGAAACAGGGTCTCCCTATGTTGCCAGGCTGATCTCAAACTCCTGGCCTCAAGGGATCCTCCTGCCTCAGCTTCCCAAATTGCTGGGATTAGAGGATTGAGCCACCACACCCAGCCCCCACCAGATTTTGTGTTCTGAATCAGACTTTAGGGAACACTGCCCTACCTAATGCAGAACACTTTTTTTTTTTTTTTTTTTTTTTTGGTGAGATAGAGTCTCACTCAGTTGCCCAGGCTGGAGTGCAGTGACTCAATTTCATCTCACTACAACCTCTGCCTCCCAGGTTCAAGCCATTCTTGTGCCTTAGCGTCCCAAGTAGCTGGGACTATATGCACCCGCCACTGCAGTCAGTGGATTTTTGTATTTTTAGTAGAGACGGGGTTTCCCCATGTTGCCCAGGCTGGTTTCAAACTCCTGACCTCAGGTGATCCACCAGCCTTGTCCTCCCAAAGTGCTGTGATTACAGGTGTGAGCCACCACGCCAGGCCTTAATGCAGAACACGAGTAAGCCCATGTCCCCACGTCATTTGCCTGAACTATACAGCATCGCCATGCGCTATGCATGCATCTTCAGCCACTGTGTTTGGGATATTTCATCCCAAGAACCAACTGGACTGGATGTTGTGAAATATTCACTTGAAATAAATAACAGGTATCGTATGCTACATCAAATATAAGGTGCACTCATCCCTAACAACAGTGAGCTCCATTTGTGAACTGCACCCACTGACCAGCTTCCGTTCCATTTGGACACCTAAAGTCTGCCTATCACAACCCCCACCTAGCCTCCTCCTTTCACAGGAGGACACGGAGGAACGCCTTGTTCACTCCAGCCATGTAAACCAGTACATCACCAGTGAGTCATGGATGGGGCACTTTATTAGCAACATGAATAATGAGACCCACTGGGTCTGGCCAGCAGGAGACCACAGCTAACCTCTTTTTTTTTTTTTTTTGAGATAGAGTCTTATTCTGTCAGCCAGGCTGGAATGCAGTGGCATGATCTTAGCTCACTGCAACCTCTGTCTCCCAGGCTCAAACAATTCTCCTGCCTTAGCCTCCCGAGGAGCTGGGATTACAGGTGTGTGCCACCATGCCTGGCTAATTTTTGTATTTTTAGTAGAGATGGGGTTTCACCATGTTGGCCAGGCTGGTCTCAAACTCCTGACCTCAGGTAATCTGCCCACCTCGGCCTCCCAACGTGCTGGGATTACAGGCGTGAGCCACTGTGCCCGGCCAACTTCTGTATTTTTTGTAGGGACAAGGTCTCGCTATGTTGCCCAGGTTGGTCTCGAACTCCTGGGCTCAAATGATCTGCCCGCCTCCACTCCCAAAGTGCTGGGATTACAGGCCTGGGCCACCACCTCTGGCCCACATTTTTTTCTTCATGACACAAAAAAATTGTGGACATGCAGCATGGCATTCTCCGTGCCAGAGTATGCCAGCAAACCTCAGAACTCGCCTTCTTTCAGGGCCCTGGTCTGCACCAGCTCAGTCTCCACCACTGCCACTCCTCACCTGCTCTGGCAACCCTACACCCAGGGAGACTTCAAATCCTGCACTGCACCAGGGTAACCAGGAGCACACTAAACCCAGAGTCTCCAGCTTGCCCTTCAGCTTCCTCTTCCAATCCCCTCAACCCCATTGACTATTTATAGACACCAGTCAACACCAAGCTGTTTGAAGACAACGGGCCAGAAGAAATTCTAAGGGCTGCTGTTTCCTCCTACCTTCCTGAGAGCTGCCTTCCAGAACTTCAAGCAAGAGAATTATTGAAACACATCTCACTGATTTATTATTGATTGTCTCTTGGGCGGGCACAGGAAGTACCAAGCAGAGAAGGCAGGCATCACTTTGTGGTCACTCGAAAACTTGCATGCGTCCACCCAGGTCCCAACTTTATGCCACAAACAGAGGAATCAAAATGAGAAAACAAAAGTTCTGAGGCTTAGAAGTGCACTGGAGGGAAAGGGCCCGCTGAGACAGGGGTGTGGGCAGGAGTGGCAGCAGGAATGGGAGCTAAATTGGAAGCTTGCTAGGAAGGTGGTGGCCCAGGGAAAGAGGAGGAGGCCTTCTCGGGAACGAAGCCAAGGTCTGTTGTCAGGGTGTGGGGTCCAGAAAAATCTCACCAGTCCACATGAATAAAAGCCCGCCAGCAGAAAGACGAACATGGCTCTCAGCCCAGGAAACAGCGACAGGGATGACCAAGATAAGCAGACTCTTATCCTTTGGGCAGAGGCCCAGCGACACACCTATGCAAAAACATGTCACCAGAGAAGGGACACTGGGCAGCCAGGATGTTGCCACCGCCAGCGAGGCCGTCAGAACCACCCATCCATGGGAGAAAACAAGACATCTTGGGGAAGAAAAATCAGCACACGCATCCACACACACACATACACACACAAAGACACACACACACACACATAAAACACAGAGACACACACAAAGACACACATACATAAACACACAGACACACATAAAACACAGAGACATACAAAGACACACATAAAACACAGAGACACACAGAGACACACACATAAACACACAGACACAGACACACACACACACCCACCATGAGAAAAGAAAAACGGCAACTTGCTGCCTGACAACCCCCAAATAAGGCAGAGACGATGCCTCGTTCAACCCGACCTAGGAGGCCTCTTCCCCAAGACCCATTTGTTGTGGGCTGATTTCTATTTCCTGGTGCAATTTATTTGGGAAAAGAGGCCTTTCATTGTGGCTAGTCTAGGAACTGGCCAGAACCATACAGACAATAATGAGCGATACGAGCCTGATTCTGCAGAATCTGGAAAACGCCCCCAGGCTGTCACTCAGTATTTCCTTCCTGCTCAGCCAGGATCCTCCATCTTTTGTTGATTAGCATGGATGAGCGGCTTCTTAGGATGAGGGATTCAATCCAGCAGGAGATCCCGCATGCCTCTCATGCCCTGAGAATCACACAGGTGTGTTTGGGCGGCGTGCCCTCCACGTGTGCTGGGGGAGGGGCATTGTTTTTCTCTGTGGCAGACACAGTCCAGGTGCTTGTGTTTTTCCAGTGACTCCTACTCTCCCATCCCCAGCGAGGCATCACTCATACTTTGCCTGACCTGTGTATGAAAGGCAGTAACACCCATCTCAGGGAACTTGTCAAACCCAGGGCACTTTCAGACCACTGGATAGACATGAGATAAATCAAATATTCAGGAATAAAAAACATTTGCAGTGTCCATACTAAGTTAGCATCAATAGGGTGACCTCCTGGGAGACGGGGACCACCAGGTTGCCTAAGGAAGGGTGATGAACCGGCCAGGTCAGAATCAGAGCAATTCCAAAATCCCACTCTGATCAGTAATGGGATGGTGCCTGTGAATACACCCTGCACTCCAGCCTGCACAACACAGTGAGACCCTGTCTCTTAAATTTAAAATAAAAATAATAATAATAATAGATTTGGATATTCTGTGAGATATATGTCTTTGAGTAGTATTATCAATCTTCATCTCCTCTGAATACTGTTTTTTTTTGAGACAGAGTCTCTCTCTGTCACCCAGACTGGAATGCAGTGGTGCGATCTCCGCTCACTGCAGCCTCTGCCTCCTGGGTTCAAGTGATCCTCCTACCCCAGCCTCCTGAGTAGCTGGGATTACAGTCACCCACCACCAAGCCTGGCTAATTTTTGTATTTTTTTGTAGGACAGGGTTTTGCCATGTTGGCCAGGCTGGTCTCGAACTCCTGACCTCTCAAGTGATTCGCCCACCTCAGCCTCCCAAAGTGCTGGGATTATAGGTGTGAGCCACAAGGCCCAGCCTGAATACTAATTTTTTTTTTTTTTTTTTTTTTTTTTGAGACGGAGTCTCGCTGTGTCGCCCAGGCTGGAGTGCAGTGGCCGGATCTCAGCTCACTGCAAGCTCTGCCTCCCGGGTTTTTACGCCATTCTCCTGCCTCAGCCTCCCGAGTAGCCGGGACTACAGGCGCCCGCCACCTCGCCCGGCTAGTTTTTTTGTATTTTTTAGTAGAGACGGGGTTTCACCGTGTTAGCCAGGATGGTCTCGAACTCCTGACCTCGTGATCCGCCTGTCTCGGCCTCCCAAAGTGCTGGGATTACAGGCTTGAGCCACCGCGCCCGGCCTGAATACTAATTTTTTTAAAAAAAAGACACAGAGTTCAGCCATAAAAGAGGAGATCCTGCCATTTGCAACAACTTGGAGGACATTATGTTAAGTGAAACAAGCCAGACACAGACAACAACTGTATGATCTTACTCACAAATGGGAGCTAAAGAAGTTGAACTCATGGAAGCAAAGAGTAGAACAGTGGTTGTAAGGGGATAGGCGATGGGGAAATGTTGGTCAAAGGGTACGAACTTTCAGTTACAGAAGTTCCAAGTAAGTTCTGAGGCTGTAATGTACAGCATGAGTAGCGATGGATGTGTTCATTCATTGGGTTGTGGTCATCCTTACACAATGTACACATGTATCAAATTGTTACAATGTACCCCTCCAATATATGCAACCTTTATTTGACAAATAAATATTTTTATTTCTTTCTTTTTTTTTTTTTTTTTTTTTCTGAGATGGAGTCTCGCTCTGTCGCCCAGGCTGGAGTGCAGTGGCCGGATCTCGGCTCACTGCAAGCTCCGCCTCCTGGGTTTATGCCATTCTCCTGTCTCAGCCTCCAGAGTAGCTGGGACTACAGGCATCTGCCACCTCGCCCAGATAGTTTTTTGTATTTTTTAGTAGAGACGGGGTTTCACCGTGTTAGCCAGGATGGTCTCGATCTCCTGACCTCATGATCCGCCCGTCTCGGCCTCCCAAAGTGCTGGGATTACAGGCTTGAGCCACTGTGCCCGGCCTTTATTTCTTTGAGACAAGAGTCTCACTCTGTCACCCAGGCTAGAGTGCAGTGGTGCGATACTGGCTCACTGGGCAACATGCCAAAACTCCGCCTCTACAAAAAATAGAAAAATTAGCTGGACATGGTGGTGTGCACCTGTAGTCCAGGTACTCGGGAGGCTAAGGTGGGAGGATCGCTTAAGCCCAGGAGGTGAAAGCTGCAGTAAGCCGAGATCATACCACTACACTCCAGCCTGGGCAATGGAGTGAGACTCTGTCGCCAAACAAGAAAAAAAGATGTTAATATTTTTAAAAAATAATAAGATGGGCCAGGCGTGGTAGCTCACAACTGTAATCCAGCAATTTGGAAGGTCAAGGCGGGCAGATCACTTGAGCTCAGGAGTTGGAGACCAGCCTGGACAATATGGCGAAACCCCATATTTACAAAAAAATACACAAAAATTAACCAGGCGTGGTGGTGCATGCCTGTAGTTCCAGCTACTCAGAGGCTGATGTAGGAGGGTCACATGAGCCTGGGAAGCATAAGTTGCAGTAAGCTAAGATCACGCCACTGCACTACAGCCTGGGTGACAGAGTGAGACCCTGCCTAAAAAAAAAAAAAAAAAAAGATGACCACATGAGAGCAAGCGTGGAAAGATGTAGAAATTGTTGGGGGCTGTATTCGTTTATTTTTATAGTGTTACAAAGAAATACTCAAGACTGGGTAATTTATAAAGGAAAGAGGTTTCATTGACTCAGTTCCACATAGCTGAGAGGCCTCAGGGAACTTACAATCATGGCAGAAGGTGAAGGGGAAGCAGGCACCTTCTTCACAAGGCAGCAGGAGAGAGAGAAGTGAGAATGCAGTAAAAAAAAAAAAATTACCGCTTTTAAAACCATCAGATCTCGTGAGAACTCACTCACTATCACAAGAACAGCATGCGGGAAACCATCCCCATGATACATCACCTTCCTCCCTTGAAACGTGGGGATTACAGGCCCCTCTCTCAACATGTAGGAATTACAATTCGAGATGAGATTTGGGTGGGGACACAGAGCTAAACCGTATCAGGGACTATTTTGCTTATTTGCTTCCATGGACAGTTTTCACAGCAAACTCAGGGGTACTTTAATAGAAAGGGAATTCTTTTTTTTTTTTTTTTTTAGAGATGGTGTCTCGCTCTGTCGCCTGGGCTGGAGTGCAGTGGCCGGATCTCAGCTCACTGCAAGCTCCCCATCCCAGGTTCACGCCATTCTCCTGCCTCAGCCTCCTGAGTGGCTGGGACTACAGGCGCCCGCCACCACGCCCGGCTAGTTTTTTGTATTTTTTTAAGTAGAGATGGGGTTTCACCGTGTTAGCCAGGATGGTCTCGATCTCCTGACCTCGTGATCCGCCCGTCTCGGCCTCCCAAAGTGCTGGGATTACAGGCTTGAGCCACCGTGCCCAGCATAAAAAGGGAATTCTAAAGAAAGGGTGTTATCACCAGCAATGTCCTCATAAATAAAGTGGTTTTGCCAATAGATAGCTGTTGCCTGGTTCTCCCCAAACCACTGCCCTCTAGCTCAGAATAGCTGATCAGAAATGTTCAGAGACAGAAGGAGGAGAGGAAGGAGAGAAAGAGGATGGCATATACTGAAGGCTTACAGGTGGCACCAGCTGTTTTCCATGAATGTCGACATTTCATACAGGAGGTGACTTTTTAATAAACTTTTTTTTTTTTAAAGACAGAGTTTCACTCTGTTGCCCAGGCTGGGGTACAGTGACGCAATCTCAGCTCACTGAAACCTCCGCCTCCCGGGTTCAAGTGATTCTCCTGCACCAGGCTCCCGAGTAGCTGGACTACAGGTGCGCACCACCACACCCGGCTAATTTTTGTATTTTTAGTAGAGATGGGGTTTCTCCATGTTGGCCAGGCTGGTCTCAAACTCCTGACCTGAAGTGATTCGGCTGCCTCGACCTCCCAAAGTGCTGGGATTAAAGGTGTGAGCCACCATACCTGGTTATTAAACAATGAAGAAACTGCATCTCACAGACAGCAAATACTTATGTCCAAGGTCATGTGATGAAGACCTGATTTGTCTGTCTCTAGAGCCCATGCTTTGTGCAAATCATTTTGCCCCTCGACCTACAAAACCACGAAAGTGACAGCCAATGTTCCAGAACGCTAAAGTACACAGAATTTTTCTGCCTCCTTTTGAGTGTTTGACTGCAATACAACCAGGTTGGAAAAGCAACCTCAAATGTATTCCCAGAGCTGAGATCCACGTGCCGCCCTGGAATGCTGTGGAAATGGGCCACGGGTTGCCAAGACCCTGAGCACCCCCCAACCATTAGGGTGGCCAGGGTGCAGCCTGGGACACTGGAGTCCCTGGACCCACACCTCTCAGAGTGTGAGCAGCTTTGTCATTTCCCTGTGGTGCCAGAAAGCATCACTTCTCTGGGTGCCTCAGATGACAAACATTGGGGAGCAGTCTGCCTTGGGCTCCAAAGGCAACTGCCCAGATGAAAACGCCAGTGCCAGCACTTCAGAGCCACATAAGCTCACTTTGTGCACCTCAGTTTCCTCATCTATAAAATGGGAATGAAAATAGAACTTACCTCCTGGGGTAGTTGTGAAAATTAAATAAGGAAAACATAAGGCTGGGGACAATGGCTCACACCTGTCATCCCAGCACTTTGGGAGGCTAAAGCAGGAGGGTTGCTTGAGGCCAGGAATTAGAGGCTGTAGTGAGCTACAATTGTGCCACTGCACTCCAGCCTGAAGGAAAGGGTGAGACTTCGTTTCTAAAAACACATTTAAAAATTTTTAAGATAAAATTTAAAAAATTACCCATACACGGTGGCATGAACCTGTAGTCACAGCTACTCAGGAGTGAGGTGAGAGGATCACTTGAGCCCAGGAGTTCAAGGCTGCAGTGAGCTATGATCGCACCACTGCACTCCAGCCTGGGTTTCAGAGTGAGACCCTACAGCTGAAAAAGGAAAAAGAAGATAAAATACCCAGGGCTCTCAGAATACTTTCCAGCAGCAATCACTCAATGATCATTAGCTGAGCCAATGGGGACAGTCACACAGCTATGCATGCTGCAACTCCAAGGCACCGTTCATATATTTGACTATGCTGTGAACAGCGCCCCCTGGAGTTGTGCAACTGCATCCTTGACCATTAGCTTTGTGTTTTCACCAGGTGCCCTTCACAGGTAGGCTCCAATTTACTTCTCCTGCCTCATTACCTGCTGTTAGCTCCCCAATTCTCAGCCCAGTAAACCTGTCACCCTGTGCTCAAACATAAGGACCCATTCATTGACAAGCCCTTGATCTTTACAAGGGCTCCTTCTGCCCAGAACGTTCCTCTGACTCCTGCCTGGTACCACTTTTATTCATCCTTTAAGGCCCCGCCTAAAAGTCACCAGGTCTCAGAAGCTTTCTCACAAGCAGGGTTGCTCTGTCCTCACTGTCCTGGAGCACTTGGTAAATATTAGAAACTGAGCAGGCAGGGCGCGGTGGCTCAAACCTGTAATCCCAGCACTTTGGGAGGCCGAGGCGGGTGGATCACGAGGTCAGGAGATCGAGACCATCCCGGCGAACACGGTGAAACCCCGTCTCTACTAAAAAAATACAAAAAACTAGCCGGGTGAGTTGGCGGGCGCCTGTAATCCCAGTTACTCGGGAGGCTGAGGCCGGAGAATGGCGTAAACCCGGGAGGCGGAGCTTGCAGTGAGCTGAGATCCGGCCACTGCACTCCAGCCCGGGCAACAGCGCGAGACTCCGCCTCAAAAAAAAAAAAAAAAAAAAAAGAAAGAAACTGAGCACAGTTTTGTGCGGCTCACACAGTTCATCTGCATACAAGCCTCCTTTGCTGAGCTAACTGTGAGTTCCTTGTGGTGGGATGGAATCTTATTCCTCTTGGCATGAGCTTGGGCTACTTGTGCTTGCTAGAAACACTTATGTCAAAGCCAGGTCGGAGCAGAACTCAATATCCTCAAAGACAGTTTGGGGCTGGGCATGGTGGCCCACACCTATAATCCCAGCACTTTGGGAGGCTGAGGCAGGAGGATCACTTGAGGCCAGAAGTTTGAGAACAGCTTGGGCAACATAGTGAGGTCCCCATCTCTATTATTTAAAAAAAAAGAAAGTTCAGAACACCAGGCATCCAGACCAAATTCAGGGTGCAGAAAATACCCTTGCCCACATCTGAGTACATCTTAGTACCCTGAGAATGGCATTAAACACACCAAAAGGTGACAGGGCCTCTGAAAGATTGGGGTGTGAATGTATGTTCCCTGACATAACCAAGACAACAGACCATAACAATTATCTGCACTGGGCTTTGATATGTGAGAGTAAAAACCAGAAAATGTAGCCCAGTTTCTCTTTTGAAATTCCTCCCGTCATTCAATTTGAATCTCATGTCTCTATGCTTTGTTTAAAACTAAATATCAAAAGTCTTCACTTCTGTTATCTCCCTGACAGTTCTTCAATACACTGTATTAAAAACTCTCTGAGGACCAAAAAAAAAAGCACTTTTATTTTTTTTGAGATGGAGTCTCGCTCTGTCTCCCAAGCTAGAGTGCAGTGGTGCGATTTCAGCTCACTGCAAGCTCCACTTCCCGGGTTCACACCATTCTCCTGCCTCAGTCTCCCAAGTAGCTGGGACTACAGGCATGTGCCACCACACCCGGTCATTTTTTTTTTTTTTTTTTTTTTAAGTAGAGACAGGGTTTCACCCTGTTAGCCAGGATGGTCTCGATCTCCTGACCTCGTGATCCACCTGTCTTGGCCTCCCAAAGTGCTGGGATTACAGGCGTGAGCCACTGCACCTGGCCAACCTCAGCACTGTTGATGTTTGGGGTCGGGGTTGCTCTGTAGGATGCTCAACAGCATCTCTGGCCCCTACCTGCTACAGGTACCTCCACCCACTAGAGATGCCAGTAGCACCTCCATCCAAATGTGACAATCAAGAATGTCTCCAGAAGACAGTAAAAAGATTAGCGGTTGTCCAGGCTCAGTGACTCACACCTGTAATCCCAGCACTTTATGAGGCCAAGGTGGGAGCACTGCCTGAGCCCAGGAATTCAACACCAGCCTGGGCAACATGGCAAGACCTTGTCTCTGCAAAAAATAATGTTTAAGAATTAAATAGACACGTTGACATGTGCCTGTCAACAGGAGGCTGAAGTGGGAGGATCACTTGAGCCCAGGAGGTCCAGGCTGCAGTGATCCATGGTTGTGCCACTGCACTCCAGCCTGGGTGACAGAGTGAGACCCTATCTCAGAAAAAAAAAACAACAAAGATCAGTGGTTGCCAAGGGTTGGGGGGAGGAGGGATGAATAGGCAGAGCATAGAGGAATTTTAGAGCTTTGAAACTATTCTGAATGATGCTATACTGGTGGATACATGGGACATATATATAACTGCCAAAACCTAGAGAAAGTACAACACTGATGGTCAGCCTGAATGTAAACCGTGCTCTGTGGGTGACAGCGATGTGTCAGCGCAGCTTCTCCAGTTGTAACAAATGCCCCACTCTGGTGGGGGATGTTGATAGTAGGAGGGGTTGGGGGTGGTGCAGGGGAGTATATGGGAACTCTCTACACCTTCTGCTCAACTTTGCTGTGAACCTAAAACCACTCTCCATAAATAAAGTCTATTTTTAAATGATTAATTTTAAGCGAGAGAAAGGTCTCTAGACAGTGCCAAATATCCCTGGGGGAAAGGGGGCAAATTATTTTTTACCCTGGGATAGACATTATTCTGCTCACAACTACATTTTTTAAACTGTGGTAAAATATATATAACATAAACTTACCGTGTTGACCGTTTCAGATGTACATTTCTGTGGCATCAAGCACATTCACAATGTTGTAGGGCCATCACCACCATTCATCCCCAGAACTTTTTCGTCACCCCAAACTGAAACTGAGTCCATCAAACAATCATTTCCCACTCCCCTCATTCCTCAGACCCTGGAAACTCCATTCTACTTTCTGTTTCCATGAAATCGCCTACTCTAGGTACCTCATATAAGTGGAATCATACAGTATTTACCCATTTTATTGTGACCGGTTTATTTCACTTAGCAAAATGTCCTCAGGGTTCACCCGTGTTGCAGCGTGTCAGAACCAGAATCCTTTCTAAGGCTGAGTAATAATACTCTGTTGCATGTGGATAGACCTCATTTTGCTACTCCCTTCATCCACTGATGGACACGTGGGCTGCTTCCATCCTTGTCTGTTGTGAATAGTGCTGCAACAAACATGAGTGTGCAACGATCTGTTGGAGGCTCAGCTTTCTTTTTTTGAGACGAGGTCTCATTCTGTCACCCAGGCTGAAGTCCAGTGGTGCGATGACAGCTCACTGCAGCCTCGACCTCCCGGGCTCAAGCAATCCTCCCACCTCAGCCTCATGTGTAGCTAGGACTACAGACGCACATCACCAAGCCCAGGTTTTTTGTTTGTTTGTTTGTTTGAGATGGAGTCTCACCCTGTCGCCAGGCTGGAGCATAGTGGCACCATCTCGGCTCACTGCAAGCTCCGCCTCCCGGGTTCCCACCATTCTCCTGACTCAGCCTCCCTAGTAACTCTGGGACTGCAGGCGCCCGCCACCTCGCCCGGCTAATTTTTTTGTATTTTTAGTAGAGACGGGGTTTCACCGTGTTAGTCAGGATGGTCTCGATCTCCTGACCTCGTGATCCGCCCGCCTCGGCCTCCCAAAGTGCTGGGATTACAGGCGTGAGCCACCGTGCCTGGGATCTCGCCATGTTGCCAGGCTGGTCTTCAACTCCTAGACTCAAGCAATCCTCCCAGCTCGTCCTCCCAAAGTGCTTGGATTACAGGCATGAGCCACGGCCCCCAGCTTGGAGTCCTAGCTTTCATGTCTTGTAAGTATGTACCCAGAAGCGGAATTGCTAAATACCTTGAAATGCGATCGTTTTCCCATCACTTTTTACAACGGAACGTGCGAGGTCAGGGTGAATTACTTGGCTAGCGGCAGACAGAGGGCAGCTGCCCTGTGGCTGCTCAGCTCTGGGCCGCAGCAGACGACAATCGAGGGCTCCCATCTGCCCTCTGCCGCGCACTGCCTGGGGCAAATTACTAAATCTCCCGGCCGACCACTCAGTTTCCCACTGTACACAAAGAGGATGATGAAAACGGCTGGTTGCTTTGAGGCAGGACATGTGGTGCTCAGAGCACGGCTCCTGTTCACGGTGAATGGTGCATCAGCACCAGCTCTCCTGAGTCCTAAAGCAGCCCTGGCACACTCCCAGGCCTGGCCGCCTTCTCCTCAGGACACATGGTGGCCACAGTGGACCCCGAGCAAAGCCAGCCCAGGGTCTAATCCTTCCTCTTCAGCTGCCCCATCCTGACCGAGTCTGCCCAAGAGAACACTCATCTCCCACTGCCCTTGCCCTTGCAACTCGGCCTGGCAATGCCTCCCAATTCCAATTCCAGCCAAGGAACCGAGAGAGAAAATGGCTAGGTGCTGCTTTTCTTAAGACAGTATTGGGCCGGGCGCGGTGGCTCAAGCCTGTAATCCCAGCACTTTGGGAGGCCGAGACGGGCGGATCACGAGGTCAGGAGATCGAGACCATCCTGGTTAACACGGGGAAACCCCGTCTCTACTAAAAAATACAAAAAACTAGCCGGCCGAGGTGGCGGACGCCTGTAGTCCCAGCTACTCGGGAGGCGGAGGCAGGAGAATGGCGTGAACCCGGGAGGCGGAGCTTGCAGTGAGCTGAGATCCGGCCACTGCACTCCAGCCTGGGTGACAGCGCGAGACTCCGTCTCAAAAAAAAAAAAAAAAAAAAAAAAAAAAAAAAAAAAAAAAAGACAGTATTTATTTCAGGTTTTTTTTTTTTTTTTTTTTTTTTTTTTGAGACTGAGTATCACTCTGTTGTCCAGGCTGGAGAGCAGTGGTGCGATCTTGGCTCACTACAGCCTCCTCCCAGGTTCAAGTCATTCTCCCACCTCAGCCCCCTGAGTAGCTGGGACTACAGGGGTGTGTCACTACACCCGGCTAATTTTTTTGTTTCATATTTTTAGTACAGATGGGGTTTCACCATGTTGACCAGGCTGCTCTCAAACTCCTGGCCTTAAGTAATCCACCCCACCTCCCAAAGTGCTGGGATTACAGGTGTGAGCCACCACGCCCCGCCTTTTATTTCAGTTTTTGAATAGGAAAGCATACATTTCAAAGTCCCAAGTATGAAAGGAGGTACGTGCATAGTTGTCCAGTTTCCCACCCCCCTCCCTTCTACCTGTCTCTCTCCTCTTCCAGCTTCACTTAAAGGCAAATGTTTGCTTTTTTGTCTGCTTCCTTGCCTTGCAAATACAACCAAATGTGTGTGTGTCTGTTTCCTTCCTTATTTTCTTACCCATGAGGCTGCCTATCAATACAGCTATATACTCTAGACCTATACGTGTTGTTCTTGTTCTGTTTTACTTAATATCCTTGACTTTTGGAGATCACTCCATACCTGTATGCACAGTGCTCCTCATTTCTTTTTTACTGCACGGTATTTGGGGATTTTTAGTTTTTAGAGAGAGGGTCTCACTCTTCACCTGTTCATAGTCCCACTGTGTTCCTCTGGCTGGTCTCAAAGAACTCCTGGGCTCAAGCAATCCTCCAGCCTCGGCCTCCCCAGGCACTGGGATTATAGGCATGAGCCACGCACCTGTCCTCACTGCACATTATCTGATTGTGCAGCTCTATTATAGATGCTCCAAACAGTCCCTTGTTGACGAATACTTGGGTTACTTCCAGTGTCTTATGATCATAAATAATGCCACAGTGAATAATTTTGTGCATGAGCCATTTTGTATTTATGCCTGATACCACTGGGGATAGATTTCCAGAAGTGGGATTGCCAGGTTGAAGGGTGATGATAAAATATGACTGGACTATATATTGCCAAATTCTCTGCAATGGAATTGTACCATTCGCCGTTGGGAAGCCTTTTTTGTTTGCCCTTTGCTCATTTTCCATCTCCCTTCTTCCTGCCTTCCTGCCAGAAGTTGATACTGGAAAGTACAGCAGCCATCCCACAACTATCAGGCTGCAAGTCACTCCCGTGAATGTCAGAGCTGGAAACCAGAAGAGCTCCCCAAGGCCTCTCCAGCCCACCGGCTCAGCCCTCCACTAACTGCCACTGAGCTTCTCGCCAGGGGAGGAACACAAACCCCTCACCCGTACGGCCCCAGTTATTCAGCTGCCTATTACGTACAGCCAAAGGCAATATAATAATTTAAATATTGAATAAGTTTAATTGAATTAAACTTGTTAAACAATGCTAACAATGTTTAAATTAGAGAATGTTAATGGGAAAGCCTGTAGCTCATTCGTTAGTTGGTACTTTCTACTGCAAGCTGAGCTGTCCAGTATGGTAGCCACTAGCCAGGTGTGACCGTTTAAATTCAAGTTAAATAAAATTAAAAATCCAGTGCCTCAGTGGCACTAGCTACATTTCAAGAGTTCAGGGGGCAAGGATTCTTGTGGTTGCTGTATTGGACAGCGCTTTATAGAACATCATCATCATGGCAGAAGGTTCCGCATTGCTATATACAATTCAAGGTAGCACTGAGGGGTCACTCTAACTATTAACATTTAAGAGGGCAGGCACGGTGGCTCATGCCTGTAATCCCAGAACTTTTAGGGGCTGAGGCAGGGGGATCACTTAACTCCAGGAGGAAAAAAGAAAAGAAAAAAAAAAAAAACATTAAAAAAATCTCCATCCTGATGACCTCCTATGTCTTCTGAAGTATTGCTAGAAACATAACTCTTTGTGATATTAGGCTTATCTATCAATTGGTAAATCCAAGATGTGATCCACGTCGGCTTCTTCTTTTTTTTTTTTTTGAGATGGAGTTTCACTCTTGTTGCCCAAGCTGGAGTACAATGGTGTGATTTCCGCTCACTGCAACCTCTGCCTCCCAGGTTCAAGTGATTCTCCAGCCTCAGCCTTCCAAGTAGCTGGGATTACAGGTGCCTACCACCATGCCCAGCTAATCTTTGTATTTTTAGTAGAGATGGGGTTTTGCCATGTTGGCCAGGCTGGTCTCGAAGTCCTGACCTCAGGTGATCTGCCCTCCTCAGCTTCCCAAAGTGTTGGAACTACAGGCGTGAGCCACCGCACCTGGCCAGCTTCTTCCATTATTAAAAAAAATAAATTCCCTGCAATTTGTTCCATCCTCATCAAGGGCATCTGTGCTGCAAAACCCAGCCCTGCCAGCATTGCTCTCAAAGGTGTGGCTGTAACACAGTGCGAGTGCATCTTTCAGAAACAGAACTTACAGGCCAAGAGTATACATGTATGTGTAGACAAAACCAGAAAACACAATCCCCAGAAAGGACAAGCAGTGTGTTATAAAAAAGAGATGACTCCATCAATAAGGCAGAAAACAGCTTGGGACTATGAAAACCACCAGAGGACATTTCGGGGTGGAGAGCTCATAGCGGATGAGAGAGGGCTTCCCATCTCCACTTCAGTTCTGCAGGGAAAGGCAAGAGCTGAGATGTAGAAAGCAAGGAGGACGTTAGCAAGTTTCTGAAGCTTTGGGGGTTTTCACACAGTGAGGATGCCCATATTGTGTGATGAGATAAAGTGAAATCATCTGTCAGCCTGTCTGTTCGCATAGTTATGCTATTCATAGAAAATGTACCTCTTTCCCCATATAAAACACCATATGCCTCTTTTCTTACCTAATTAGGTGCAGAGTGTGTGGGTATCCTAGGGACCCATAACGTTTTCCCAGGTCTACGGCATGTAGTAGGAGGAAGCTCATGCCAGTGACTCAAGTGGCCGTTTTGGGTCCTTCTGTAGAACATTCTTCAGAGATGTCAGAGCAATTAGAAACCATATTAATGAATAAATAAAAAATGAGTTTTGACTCCTGCCATCTATAGCACCATGAGAAAGGAAAGGAACAAAGATATCAACATTTTTTGGACTCCAAAGACACCACTGCACACCTCTTCCTGCTTCCACCTGCTTATAGAGCCCGAGTTCCATGATCTGCCCTTGTAATCACTACCTCACAACCACCCGTAATGCCCTTGCTGCCCCCTCCCTCGACAATCCTGTGTAACTCAGCCATCACCCACTCCATGTCTGCATCTGAACACTGGTAGGGGAAACCACCTGTGGCTGCAAGGGGCTGCGGGCGGGAGAATTGGCGCTATTGTCTAAGGAGGACAGAGTTTTGGTTTGGGAAGATGGACAAGTTCTGGACCTGGATGGTGGTAATGGTGGCACAACGAGAATGTACTTGATGCCACTGAACTGTATGCTTGAAAATGGTTCAGGGCCGGTCACGGTGGCTCACACCTGTAATTCCAGCACTTTGGGAGGCCAAGGCAGGTGGATCACCTGAGGTCGGGAGTTCGAGACCAGCCTGGCCAACATAGTGAAACCCTATCTCTACCAAAAAATACAAAAATTAGCCGAGTGTGGTGGCACACCCTTGTTATCTCAGCTACTCAGGAGGCTGAGGCAGGAGAATCTCTTGAAACCAGGAGGCAGAGGTTGCAGTGAGCCAAGATCAAGCCACTGCTCTCCAACCTCTGGGTGACAGAGTGAGACTATGTCTCAAGAAAAAAAAACAAGATAAATTTTATGTTATGTATATTTCACCACAATTTGTAAACAGTGTTTAAAAAGACACTTGCGGCCGGGCGCAGTGGCTCAAGCCTGTAATCCCAGCACTTTGGGAGGCCGAGACGGGCGGATCACGAGGTCAGGAGATCAAGACCATCCTGGCTAACAAGGTGAAACCCCGTCTCTACTAAAAAATACAAAAAACTAGCCGGGCGCGGTGGCGGGCGCCTGTAGTCCCAGCTACTCGGGAGGCTGAGGCAGGAGAATGGCGTGAACCCGGGAGGCGGAGCTTGCAGTGAGCTGAGATCTGGCCACTGCACTCCAGCCTGGGCGACAGAGCCAGACTCCGTCTCAAAAAAAAAAAAAAAAAAAGAAAGACACTTGCCAGGCATGGTGGCTCACGCCTGTAATCCCAGCACTTTGGGAGGCCAGGGCGGGCGGATCACAAGGTCAGGAGTTCGAGACCAGCCTAGCCAACATGGTGAAACCCCATCTCTACTAAAGATACAAAAACTTAGCTGGGCATGGTGGCACACACCTGTAATCCCAGCTACTTGTGAGGCTGGGGCAGGAGAATCACTTGAACCCAGGAGGCGGAGGTTGCAGTGAGCTGAGATCGTGCCATTACAATCCCGCCTGGGCGACAGGGTGAGACTTCATCTCAAAAAAATAAATAAATAAAATAAATAAATAAAAAGACACTCACCATTGTTGGCTGGCCTCATTTTAAATTCTGGTATATAAATAGGTAGTGGACCATTGGCCCTGGCCATCAATACTAACACATTTCCTCAGTTTTTCACTTCTCCACTCTCCAGATGTTTCTCCTGTCTCCCTCCTACACCCTTATCTCTTTCCTCCAGCAAGCTTTCAGTGAGAATACTGGAGCAATCCCACAGAAGCCCCCTTATCTTCCTATCCACAAAGCTACAAGCCCACCCTTACCTCCAGCCTTAGTCTATCCCTCCCTCTTGCTATTAGGGCTGAAACGTCCTGCTCTTATAAAAAACCAGCCTGTGGAGGCCGGGCACAGTGGCTCACACCTATAATCCCAACACTGTGGGAGGCCAAGGTGGAAGGATCACTTGAGCCTAGGAGTCCGAGGCTGTAGTAAGCTATGATTGTGCCACTGTGCTCCAGCTTGGGGAACAGAGCAAGACCCTGTCTCAAAAAAACAAAACGAAACAAAACAAAAACCCCGGCCTTCAAGGTGGTGGGGGTAGGGGGACAACTGCTTACTGGTCACAGAGTATTTGGGTTTGGGGTGATGAAAAAATGTTGGAACTAGCACAATATGGTCGTACTATATTGTGAATGCAATTAATGCCACTATTGTGTACACTTAAAAACAGTTAAAATGCACATTTCATATTATATATATTTTACCACCAAAAAAATATATATATATTTAACCTGAGCCCCTTGACTTGGGCTCTGATCCCACCGTGCTCAAGGACTTGATTCCTACACAGCTCTCTTTTGCTCCAGCACCGGCAACCTCTCCATCTCTCTCTGCCTCCCCGTGACCCTTCAAGGCCACTTGGACCAGGACCAGCATCTGAACACACCCTGCATCTCTTGCCTGTAAAAAACTCCTGCAACCTGCTTCCCCACAGGCTCCTGCTTGGACTCTGCCCCTTCCCAGCCCTCTGGGACACTGTCCAGGTTTTACTATCCCTGGCTTCACCCACCCACCCAATCAGCCTTCCACCCTCACCTGTCCACAAACCGTGCATAGCAGTGTCATTGGAAAACTCTGTGTCCCTCCATCAAGCGAGCTCTCAGCCTTCCAGATACACTTTTGACTTCCATGACCTCAACCCTCCCTAGTTTATCTCCTGCCTCACAGACGGCTACTCTGGATCTTTCTCTGGTCCTTCCACTTCCTGCTAAAATGCCTCCAGGACTCTCTGCTGGGCTGCTTCTCTTGTGGGCTCACACAATATCCCTAGGTAATGTGAGTTTAAATACTCATGGTTTTAAATATCAATAAAACCCAATATGCCCTAAAGCTTCCAAATCTACACCTCTAGCCCTCACTCTTCCTGGTCTCCAGATTTTATATCCTCCCATCTACCTGGCATCTCCACATAAATAAATAACTTCCCGTCCCAAATCAGCTCCTGCCCCTACTCATGGTGCGGCTCCCGCCACCAGCTGCTGGAGTCAGGTCAGGGTCCTTTCCTTCATCCTTCTCCACCGCACCTCTCTCTGTGGATTCAGCAAGTGCTGCCAACTGCTCATCTAAAACGTGGCCCGGACTTGTGCGCTGTTCTCCGTCCCATTCCCCCATCATCTGGAGCACTGCAATGGCTTGCTCCCAGGACATCCGGCCCCAACTCTCATCCCACAGAACAGCCAAACCCCTCCTCCAAATATTAAATAACATTATTTCATGCCCCAGCTTAAACCCCTCCAGTGGCTTTCCCTGGCCCTACAGTAACATCTCAACTCACAATATGGTCACAGTCCAGTCTCCATCTCTCAGCCTCATCTTGAACCACACTCTTGTTCCCTGTGGTCTGGCCACACAGGCCATCCAGCTGGCCCCCTGACTCAGTGGTTTTCAATCAGAGGTGATTTTGCCTCACAGAGGGCATCTGGCAATGTCTGGAGAAATGTTTTTTCTTTTCTTTTCTTTTTTTTTTTTTTTTGAGGCAGAATCTCATTCTGACATCCAGGCTAGAGTGTAGTGGCGTGATCACAGCTCACTGCAGCCTCTACCTCCTGGGCTCAAGCCATCCTCTTGCCTCAGCCTCCCAAGGAGCTGAGACTACTATTTTGTAGAGAGAGGGTCTTGCGATGTTGCCCAGGCTGGTCTCAGACTACTAGGCTGAAGCCATCCTCCCACCTCAGCTTCCTAAGGGATTACAGGCATGAGCCACCATGCCCAGCCTGGAGACATTTTTGACTGTCACAGTTTGGAAGGGAGGAAGCTGTTGCTGGCATGTAGTCAGCAGGGGCCAGGGATGCTGCTAAACATCCTATAAGGCAGAGGAAAGCCCCCCCTTAAAATGTTAGGTCAATCTAACATCGATGTAACATATTATTATTATTACTATGATCATTTTTCTAAAAATCCTACCTAAGGCTTTACTCAGAAATATGATATGCCTTTTAATATAGATGAAAGGAGTTAGAGAAGTCATTTTTTACCTACATGTTTCAGAGAAGAGAAGGCAGGAGTGTGGCTGAGAGCTGGGTCCTGGCACTGGGCGGAGCCAGTCACACATCTGTTTCTGCAGCAGTTCAGGGAAAAACAGGCCTTAGCCTAGGCAACATTCGTCTCTACAAAAACAATTTTAAAAAGTAGCCAGACATGGTGGTGTGCACCTGTGGTCCCAGCTACTTGGGAGGCTGGGCAGGAGGACCGCTTGAGCCCGGAAGGTCGAGGCTACAGTGAGCCATGAGCACGCCACTGCCCTTCAGCCTGGGCAAGAGAGCAAGACTTTGTCTCAAAAAAAAAAAAAAAAAAAAAAAAAGTAAAAAAGGCAGAGCCAGAGGCAGCGTCCATCCCCAAAAGGAAATGCCAAGAAAACAGCCTGTCCTCACTTATTGAAAGGAAAAAATGATTTCCTTTTACTGTTTAGTCTAATAAGCAGGAATCTGGAAACCTCTGGCTCCATGCTCTGCATTGTGATGTTGGGGAAATTCTGCAGGACTTTCAAGCCATCAAAAGCCAAGAAAAAAAAAAAATCCCAGAGAGGCAAAATTGGGGTGAGCTGTCACTAAGAATGTACTTAATTTGTGGTTATTTCAAGGTATGACATTCCATATTTTCTTAGCCTCATCCCAGCTTTCTTTTCTTCCCTCCCAATTATAAGACTAAGCAGAAGAATGAGACTCTCCTAGAAACAATAACGAAAGGGATTCTGAATGAACTGAGCAACTTTCACAGGAAAAGCACTGTGTTAACCATTGTGTGGTCCCCGAAGCGGAAATGAGGTAGGGAGGCCCGTGTCCTGCCTGAGACGTCAGCCCCTCTCACCTCCATGGGCTTTCACGCCCCTTACATGTATTGATTCATTATCCACACAGTGGAATATTACTCAGCCATAACAAGGAATGAAGTTCTGATGCATACAACAGCATGGATGAACCTTGAGGACATTATGCTGAGTGAAATAAGCCAGACACAAAGGAACAAATACTATATAATTCCACTTAAATGAGATCCCTAGAGTAGTCACATCCAGAGAGACAGAAAGTTGAACGGAGATGGCCAGGGGCTAGGGGAGAAGAAATGAAGAACTATCATTTCACGGGTAAAAAGATTCTGTTTGGGAAGAAGAAAACATTGTGGTGATGGATGATGTGATGATTGCACAGGAATGTGAATATACTCGATACCACTGAATTGTTCGCTTAAAAGTTTTACTCCTCGCAGGTGCCCCAGAAGAGCATTCCCGTATAAAGGTCAAGGTCAACAATGGCTGAGCACCAACACCCAAAGCGGCCTCTGGTGTATAAGGAGACCACACCCAGGGGAGGAAGGGCAGAGCTAGGGCTGGGAAGGACTGAATTTGGAACCCAGGGTGGAATCAAGCTGAAGAAGGCCAAAGCTTCTGCTATCTTCTGGTCAAGAACACGATTAAGAGCCCAGGAGAAAAAGAAAGGAGGCCCCAGCGTCTCAGCTCTGTGGGGTAAAGAAAGCGGAAGACAGAGTGGGTGAGAGCTCGCCTGAGCTAGGGAAAGTGTTGGGAAAAAAGTAGAGTCCAGAGGGGACAAAAGAAAGAAACTGTGGTGCAGTGGTGAGTGGGGGCTGAAAAGCTCCTGCTGGGGAGGGGAGGAGGCTGGGAGAGAAGAAAACAAGGCTGTGGGCTGTAGCAAGTGCCGCTGTTGGCAGGAGGGGAGGAGGCTGGCTGTATGCTTGGCTGGCTACCGCCCAGAAAAGTTGAACTCAAAGGAGTCGTTTGAGTTTAATACTCCCTCAGGACTGTGGAAGAGGAAAAAAGGAAGGGAGAAAAACGTCAAAAGTCTCCAGAGGCAGGAGCATTTTGTTTTAAAGGACTACCTCTTCGGCCTGTCCCTAATTTTCTGGGGTTTGTTCCTGGTTTAAAAGGAGAAGTTTTATGTCACCTGTGAGAGTCTGCATTTTTGTGGGATTCAAATATTCCTTAATTAGGTGTTGTCTCTTTACAGAAAGAAAAGACGCCTTTTATTTCCTTTTACTTTGCTATTTTAATTTACTCCCTTTCGTGTCTAATAACTAGGTAGGGGAATGTGAAACAGCTGCTGTAAAATATGACAAACCCTGCTCCCTGGGAACACTGAGAAGGAACTATCCTCCATCCCAGGGAAGAGCGCCTGCCTCCCTGCCCAGTCCCAGACCCGGCAAACCCTGTACAGGACAGTGCTCCCTCTCCCTGCTCTTTTGGTTGGGGGGTGGGGGGATGTTTGAATGAGAAGGACAGTCACTGGGTTGCTGGGAATCATACATCCACCTCCCGCAAGTGGCCTGTCTGTCCCTTTCCTTAGGCGTCACCATTCCCAGGAGGGTTGAGACTACTTTATCCAAAACTCGGGAATTTGCCCCTGTGAAACTCCGGAAAATCAGGGGGAAAAAAATCAGAACAAAAAAAAAGCAGCAGAAGTGGCCAGGAAATGTTTGACCTTGATCTACTGGGTCCTGACTGGTGTTCTTATTGTGTTCTCAGTTCGAGAAAAATGACAGAAAAGGGAAAGGGGTTGTATGCCGCTTTTCTACTGCCACAAATGTAAGGGTGGGCATACACCCTGTCTAGTTCGCGGTCAACCCTTCAGCAAAGCATCAGTAGTTGTCTGTGAATTGCAGAAGCTTCCCAAGGGATCTGGAACACAAATTTGCAGGGCAGCCCAGGGCACCGGTTTCCGTCTCCTGAGCTGAGTATGATGCTTATGCGCTCATTTTGCTGGCAAAAGAGCCTGTCATAAAATGTAATACTGACTATAAAACAAATCAGTGCTTTGAAACGACTTGCTTCAGATGTTTTCATAAATCCCTAATGGCTCAGGCACTGCCTGCTATTGATAATATCAATGTGTTAATAGTTCCTCTGAAGCAGGAGCACTGGGTAGGTCTGAACACACACACACACACACACACACACACACACACACACACACACACACAAAGATGGGAAGGCCACGAAACTGGAAGACAATGGTTTGGCTCTCCCTTGAATTCTAGCTGCACTTTGCTGACCTTGGAAAGCCAGAGCCAAGTGAGAAAGCTGATAGTCTAAATCCATGGCTGGAGCTCCCCCTTTAAAGTGTTTTAAATTCCTTAATAAAAAGTGTATTATATAGGTACACATGTACACATAAAAGCATGTAAGCACATCAGTGTTCACAGCACCATTATTCACAGTAGCCAAAAGGTAGAAACAACCTGTGTCCATCAGCAGAAGGAGGAATCCACAAAATGTGGTCTATACGCACAGTGCGCTACTACTCAGCCATAACAAAGAATGAAGTTCTAGTGCATACTACAGCAGGGATGAACCTTGAGGACATTATGCTGAGTGAAATAAGCCAAGCACAAAGGGACAAGTACAGAATGATCCCACTTAGATGAGATCCCAGAGTAGTCACATTCAGAGACACAAAAAGTTGAATGGAGATCGCCAGAAGCTAGGGGAGAAGAAATGAGGAACTATTGTTTCATGTACAAAGATTCAGTTTGGGAAGATGAAAACATTCTAGAAACGAATGGTGTGATGACTGCATGGGAATGTAAATGTACTCGATGCCACTGAATTGTATGCTTAAAAATAGTTGAAGCCAGGTGTGGTGGCTCACACCTGCAGTCCCAGCTACTTGGGAGGCTGAGGCAGGAGGATCACTTGAGCCCAGGAGTTTGAGGCCAGCCTGGGCAACACAGTGAGACCCCATCTCTTAAAAATGATTGAAATGGTAAATTTTATGTTATATACATTTTACCACATTTTTTTTTCTTTTTTGAGACAGAGTCTCACTCTGTTGCCCAGGCTGGAATGCAGTGGCGCAATCTCAGCTCACTGCAACCTCCACCTCCCGAGTTCAAGGGGTTCTTGTGCCTCAGCCTCCCGAGTAGCTGGGACTACAGGTGCAGACCACCATGCCCGGCTAATATTTTGTATTTTTAGTAGAGACCAGTTTTCGCCGTGTTGGCCAAGCTGCTCTCAAACTCTTGGCTTCAAGTGGTCTTCCTGTCTTGGCCTCCTAATGTGCTGGGATTATAGGTGTAAGCCACCATGCCTGGCCTTACCACAGTTTTTTTAAATGATGGGGAAAACATGCAAGCAATGGATATTAGGCTTGTCTACAACTTCCTGTGTCCTCTTCTACTGTGCCCCGAAATAAGGCCCACAGCTCTGCCTCTAGGGCCTCAGAGCACCCAGCTCCCAGGAAAGTTGTTACTCAGTTGAGCCTAAGAAGTTTTGTGTCTGCCGTTCCGCAGACAGTCATGGAGCCAAAGAAACCTTCCTATTAAAACTTTGAAACCCCGTCTCTACTAAAAAATACAAAAAACTAGCCGGGCGAGGTGGCGGGCGCCTGTAGTCCCAGCTACTCGGCAGGCTGAGGCAGGAGAATGGTCTAAACCCGGGAGGCGGAGCTTGCAGTGAGCTGAGATCTGGCCACTGCACCCCAGCCTGGGCGACAGAGCAAGACTCTGTCTCAAAAAAAAAAAAAAAAAAACTTCATTCCAATCTCAAAAGAAACTTAAGGGCCAAGCAGGATATTATACTTTTCATGATGCAATTTCTTGGCTTCTTTTTTTGTTTTTTTTAAACCAAGTCTAGTTCTGTCACCCAGGCTGGAGGGCAGTGGCACAATCTTGGCTCACTGCAGTCTCTGCTTCTTGGGTTCAAACAATTCTTGTGCCTCAGCCCCCCAAGTAGCTGGGACTACAGGCTTGCGCCACCATACCCGGCTAATTTTTGTATTTTTAGCAGAGATGGGGTTTCACCATGTTGCCCAGGCTGGTCTTGAACTCCTGACAAAAAACAATCCGCCGGCCTTAGCCTCCCAAAGTGCTGGGATTACAGGTGTGAGCCACCACACCCAGCTTCTGCTTCCTTCTTAACAGGCATCACTCCAATTGGAGGAGTCGGAGAAAAATAAATACTCCAATCTTGCCAGGGGCCAAAGACACTAAAGTTCTTGGAAGACACATTTCTGTCTCTGGACGACTCCAGTCCTCTGCTTTATGGAGTGGATATAAAGGATCTGGGCGTTGAAGGCTAGAAATCGCAGGAGGCGTGGCCAAGGAGGGGTGGCTAACAGGCAGTGGTTTTCCTGGACTCGCCTTGTGTCTCTAGGTGCTCTTTCTCCCTGAGAAAAGATGCCTGGAATCACTTCATGGTTCTGTCCTGCGCAGGTATGAACAAGGACCCAGCAGTGCTGCCGGTTCTGAGAACACGGAGCAGTGGCCTAGCAGCGGCCAGGACTCGCCCAGAAGTTTCTGTCAGGAACACAACAGACTCTTGCCCTAGGCCACAGTTTGTTCTAATGCGTGCTCTTTCTGGTCAGTTTACTTAAAAAACGGCCAGAGCAGTCAAACCTTTGCCCTCGCCCCTAAAAGGGGACAAACATTGGCATAGTTCCTCCCTTCCAAGGCTCCCCTGGGCCCTCCCTGAAATATCCCATACATGTCATTATCCGAAATCGCCCTGCTACAAACTCCAGGCTCCTGCTGCATGGGCTTTTATGTCAGTGCCAAACGTTCTTCTTTGCACCAGGTCAGGAGGATGAAACTCATGACTGGTGACAAGACAAGCCCTCCCAGAGAGAGGAGGACAGTCTGTGAGCATGATCCTGTTAGTTTTCAGACTGGTGAGTCCAGTGGCAAGGACCCTGGAAGGGTCCCATACGCCCTGCATGGGGAGCTCTCCTGAAAGGGTGCAGGGAACACAGCTCCGGCCTCCCACTGGTCCAAGGAGGGCCTCAGGTGGGACTGCCAAGGGGCCTGCAGTCCAGTAAAGAGAGAATCAGAGCAGAGCCTGATTAATAAACAGAACCTAGCCAGATAATGGCTTAAAAGCTGTTAGGACTTGGATTGGGAAGAAAGACGCATAATATGAATATGACTAAGAAAACTTCGCAGTCAGTATCCAGATTTTCTAAATCAACTACTTCAACAAATTCTCTGCCAGCTCATAAAATGTCCCCTGACGTGCCTTCCTTTCTCTAAACGATGCTATTTTATTAAATGGTGTAGGAGGTGGGAGAGAGGGGAGGAGTAGAGAGAGAAGTCATGGGTGAACATTTCAATTTTATTTTCAATGTAGCTTTTCTCAGTCTTGCTTCCTTCACCGCTGTCCTAAATTTGGCTAGGTCTGATAATTTCCAAGGTGGGATTTAGACGTGCTATAATTTGTGTGTGTGCACCTGTCTGATCAATATATATTTAGCATAGGTATTCTGTACACTGGAGCAGAAAGATGCACAACAGACTCAAAGGAGTATTTGTGTTTATCATGTTAGGCTCCCAGGTATTTTTAAGAAAATCATATTTGGCTTTATGCTTTAAGATTTCCTTTTCCTGGTAATTCTTCCTGAAGCCTGACCATTGTAACTTCTTCAGCTCAGACTCACTGGGGATGGGGGAAGAGGATTATGCAAAGCTACAAACCACTTTTTATATTTTAAAAGGTGCTCCTCCCAGATTGTTGACTGGCTGGTTGATGGTCCTTATCTGGATCTATTTCCTGTTTTTTAGGCTGACCCAAACTCTCAGACCATGGCAGGGTGAGCTGCAGCTGGGCAGCTCAAGGAGCTCTGCCATGCTGGGGAGGGGGGCTGGAGGGAAGCTTTTTTCTTTTTTCTTTTTTTAGACTGAGTCTTGCCCTATCGCCCAGGCTGGAGTGCAGTGGCGCCGTCTCGGACTGCAACCTCCACCTCCCTGGTTCAAACTATTCTTCTGCCTCAGCCTCCCGAGTAGCTGGAATTACAGGCATGCACCACCAGGCCCAGCTAATTTTTGTATAGTTTGTAGAGATGGGGTTTCACCATGTTGCCCAGGCTGGTCCTGACCTCAAGAGATCCTCCCGCCTCAGCCTCCCAAAGGGCTGGGATTACAGGCGTGAGCCACTGCACCAGGCCAAGAAAGCCTATTTTCAAAGAGGATCCTAGTTGCTTCTGCCTCTCCCATCCTTGTGTCCTGCAGGCAAAGGATACCTAGGACCCTGGGGTAGAGGTCAAATGACCTGGGAATCAACTTTGCAGAAAATGAGGCTAGGGAGAGGAACAGATTGGATGTCTGATGGTGAGACCTGAGGAAAGGTCGAAGCAAGAAGACTAGGAGAGTGAGACAGCTGCAGGCTTAGGACACCCTCCTGAGAGCCCAAAGCACTGTGGTGGAGTTGGCTCCCCAGACTGGAGGCCTCAAGAGAGCTGGCAACAGGCTCCCCAGCAAGCTAAGCTCCCACTCCTGGGAGTACGACCGCCCTCGCCCACGTGTGCACCCAAACACAGCCAGAGCCAGCGGACTCCAGGTCTGGGGCTGTCCAGAGAGGCCTGGGGGCCACACCCCAGCCCTCTGCCTCCCCACCCCCGCTCCAGGATGGACCCTGTCTCACCATAGGGCCACAGAACCCTCTTCGGGCCCACCAGAGTACAAACACTCCAGACACTGATTAGATCTTTACTGAAACCACTGGTTAGAAAATCCGCAAGGCAACCACCGCCTTCACACATTCCCTGCCTGCAAGTATTAACCCAGATCAGCCAGGCCTGGCCGTCAGAACCAAGGAAGAAATTCAGGACCCGGTCCTCAAAAGCTCACAGCCCCAGGAAGTCTAAGAGACTGACCTCAAGGATCCCCAGGGGCCACTGTTTCTTCTGGAAGCCGTCTCAAGGGGCGTTTTCCCCCCACGGCCTTTCCTCACCTCACAGTTGTTCACATTCGCCTGTTCCTGGGGAACCCAGGCCGGGTCATCAATGACCCCTCGCCTCCCCGCCCTCCTCCATTTCCTGAGCTGGGATAACCCCAGAAGTTGAGCGTTTCCTGTGCTGGAAGGACTTCCAGCTTGGAGCGGAAATCGGGGCCAGGGCAAGGACGCAGGGGCGTGTCGCCCACGTTTCTGGCCCGGCGAGCGGCATCTCCTTGGATGTAAACGAGATTTGGCCAGCGCTGCGGCGTGTGGGGAAAGATGATTACACTCGAAAGGAATCACGACTCCTTGCGGAGCCATTACTCGTGCCGCTCCGCACGCGCAGGTTCTGGCCCGGCTTTCGCAACTCCCCCCTCCTCGCTAACCACTCGCTAGTAATTTGTGGGCCGCAGTGGAGCTGCGCCCGGGGCTGCAGCCCCCCAATTAAAGCACTTTTGCAGCCCGGACACCCAGCGAGCTGCCTCCGCGCACCACAGGCCGGCACCTCCTGCTCCCACTCCCCTCTCTCCGCCCAGCCCTGGGTAGCTGAAAAGGATGGATTTCACGCACTTCCTGCGCGCGCACACACACGTGCACACATGGACATACACTTGCACACACGGACATACACTTGCACACACGCACAACGCGCATTCCCCCTCCAGTGCCGCCCGCACACGTGCGCGAGCCTGGACGTTTCTTTTGTGCTCGTTTTGCAGGCCCGGCGCTCCTGCTCCTGGTTTTCTCCTTTCTCTCCTTCATCTCTTCTTCCTTCGCAACTTTCCTTCTGGACCCCCCCGGGCTGGCTCCTGCCCCTCTGCCCCGGTGGCGCCCTCGCCTATTCCGTCCGGGAGGAACGGGGACCGTGGAGTTGCGCCCTGCACGCCCAGCGAGGGCCGAGTTCTGGAGCGGTTGGGACCAAAGGGCTGGCCTCCGGCCTGCGCCCTGTTTGTTTTCCTTTCGCCCCCTGAATACTAGATTGAGACGTAAAGATTACCCGGGCCGAATAATGCCGGGAGTCAACACTCGAGCAAACAAAAGTGCTTGCACAACTAGTCAACCCCGCTGGGACCCGGGCCGCAGGCTGGGGGAGAGAACGCGCTCCTCGCTGCTAATTACAAATAAATGATGATGTGCTCACTAAGTAATTGATTTAATGAAGTTCCTATGAAACTATTAAACCCGGGTGGAGGTCAGGCTGGAGGCGCCCCAGAGCGCCCATTGTGGGCTGTTTAACTCCACCAGGCTCCTCGGAAAGACATCGGGGCTAATAGGTGAAGTCACAGCTGCTCGCGCTGACTTCTCGGAGCGCCCGGCCGGCCGCGGGCACCCTCGCGCCCTCTTCCTGTCGCGCCCTTGTGCCCCGCCGCCCGCGCCCCGCGCGGGCCAGCTTACCCACGCCACTCCCAGCCCCGTCGCCAGCTCCCGAGGGACTCTCCAAAGGGATCCCGGATCTCGTTAAGAGCGGGAAGTTGAGCACTGAACTTGTGCGCTCCGCCAGCAGTCGGCAGCGTGCACCGCCGCCCACCCCTCCCTCCTCACTCCACCCCCGCCACTTCGTGCAGGAACTCCAACCAGTGTGCCACGCAGGGTGCTCGCGAGCTCTTGGCAAGGTGCCTGAATCCCGAGCGTGTGCCCAGTGCACTGGCTGGGGAGGGGCTGGGGGGGCTGAATTGCGCGTGAGTGTGTATAAGTGTGTGTGAGGTGGGTGTATGCGCACGCCAGAGCGTGCATTCCGGGCCAAAAGGCCATCTTTCTGCATTCGTTATCCTGGCCTGGGCCCTGTTCATGCAAAAAAGTAGAGGAGGTAGGGAGAGCAGAGAAGAGGAATGAGGAAAGATGTGCAAAACAGATCACTCAGGTAGGCGGTTGGGCCTAGGAACTCCAGTCCTAGACTATGCGAGAGTGGGCTGCTCTGGCGCGGCCCTCTCTGGCTGCCCCACCGCCCACCTCTGCCCGCGTCCTGACCCGGCCAGGCGTTCCTTGGCCCCGGAGCGACGCCTCCAGCTGCCAATGGGGCGTAGGGCCCCAGGCCCGCATCTCAGGGCCGTCTGAATGCGAGCTCCCGGGCCACCCATCGCGCTCAGATTCCAGTCTCTGCAGGAAGGGTAGGGACTAGTTCTCCTGCAGCGTGGTTCTTGGTGGAAGCATGACCCGCCCCTTATCCAAAAGGCCAGAGGGAGCCCTGAATGGACACATTTTAAGATGCAGAATCAGACATTGCAAATGGGTCAAAAGCTAAGGGTGCTCAACCACACACACACACAAACACACGGGGTTGGGGGTGGGGAGGGCACTTTACTGCATCTCCCCCCACCTACAAGGGGTCGTGTGGCAAAAGAGAAGACCCACATCCAGGTGAAACGCCACATAGGGAGACGGGGGCGCCTGTTGGGCTTCTGGCTGCAGAAATCAATCTGCCGGGATGCCCTTCCCCCTCTGCCCAGCCAAATCTTGTCTCTCTTCATCAAGAACTGATAGTTAACACAGTTTCTCCGAGTGTGCATTTCATTTATGCCACAGTCAGTTGACAGTAAGCTTCATTCCTTTTTTGATGTTAGGAATTTTCAACTGCTGAAACCAATTTCCATTTGACTTTGAATCAAACACTTGCAATGGGGGTCAGGGGAAAGGGACATTTTGGCGTGGTTGTTGGCGACTTTAAAAAGAACTCCACTCCCGCCTGGATCTTTGGTCTCAAAGAGGGTCTCAACCTCTGATTTCGGGGAATATTGACAAAAACCATTTTGAGTCTTGCTTGAGGTCTCAGTTTCGCCATCTGTAAAATTGGATCTGGAGATACTTGGCTGAGGTCCTTTGGGCTTTATTTGTTTGTGATCTGTGAAGGGGACTGTAGGGGGAGGTGGAAGTCAGTCAAGACGCCTGTTTGCACCAAGCTTTTGTCTTTCTTTGTAGAAGCGAGTCCCTTTGTAAAATAACGCCCCGCCAGCCTGCCTAATGGATTTGTGCAGGGCTGGAGTTTTCATTTTCCCCACGCGGGAACGACGAAAGAGAAGGGGTCTTCCAACCCAGTGAGTCCCGCGTGGCTTCGGTTTGCCAGCGGCGCTCTCCAAAATGTGCCAACAGCGGTGCGCGGGGCGCACTCTCGACCCCGCCCCGGGCAGCTGTTCCCATTTTGTTACCGCCTCCCCTCCCCTCACCCCAGTCCCTCGTATTCCTTTAACGCCTGCTGCTGACTGCATCCCTGCTGCCCTTAATGTAGGATGGGCACTTCTCTTCAGCCTCCAAATGAGAAGTGACATTTGCACTCGGCTCAGCCAACGCGTGAGCAGGGCGCGGGGGCACAGGCCCATTGACCGAGCGCGGCAGAGGGGCCGGCCGGCTCGGCAGCATCCGAAGCTGCCTTAATTAATACCATCTTAAATAGTCCAGCAGCCACCGAAGACAAAGTTGAAGAAAGACTTTAAGGCTGAGTGCCCCTCGACAAGCTCTTTTTCCCGTGTCATTCAATATTTAATGCGCTCGCTTGTAATGCTACTACTGGTGTTCCTTTCTCAGCAAGGACATTATTTTTTCACGGTGCCCATAGCCAGGGAAAGCCCTTTAGGCAAAGAAAATCAAAATGTTTGTTGTTTTGGATGACTTATAACTCTTGTTTAACACAAGCACTTTCAGGAAAGTATAACAGGCGCAGCCTCCAAAGCAAACAACACAATCCTTGTGACAGAGTCGGACACAAAAAGCACATTGTCTTGCGGACTACCCCTTTTCTCTGGTGCTAGATGGGGGCCTGTCTCCGAATGAACACCACGATGCCATTTCACTTTTGAACTATTGTTTTTGAGTTATGCCATGTGGTCAAAAGGAGCGAGAAGGGGGTTGTTTCCAGGCTCATAAGACAAACGAGTTGCCTTTTCAATGAAATCCCCCCGCGATCCTTGAAAACGGAGTTTAAATGTCACCTCCGCCTTTCTAATGGGCACAGGGCTGGAGGCGACCCTTCAAAGCGCCTCGGTGATGAACGACCCTTATTAAATATGGCCCGGGCTGCTGGGAAAGTCCCGCGCCCGGCCCGCGCGCCCTAGAGCGCCCCTCGCTGGAGGGCCCTGGAGGAGCCAGGCCTCCACTGCCACCAAGCGGGGTCCGGGCCCGCAGAGCCCCAGCCTGGACTGGCGGCGGGGGAGGTGCAGAGGGAAGAAGAGGGAAGCTTGGGCGAGGGGGGGCAGTTGTAATACAACTTCTTATCTGCCGCCCCCAACACGCCCGTGAGTCCCCAGCCCCAGAGCCTCAGCGTGAAAGGTTGGTGCGTTTCCCCCATGACTCTTTTTGTCCACAGCCGAGTGGCGTCTGTGAGTCTGAGCTGCAAAGTTACTGATTTGCAGGCTGCATGTTAAGGCAGCCCATGTAAGTAATTTCTCCGGGCACCCCAGCAAAGGAGAACAAATCGCTGACAAAGGCGAGCGCTTTCGATTCAGCGGCGTCGTTAAGGCAACCCCAAAGTATTCCTCCTATAATAAGTTCCACTTCAAAGGGTTTCTCATTCAGCGGTGACTGCTTCGCACTTTTATTAAGTCCGGGCTTTTTCACTCTGAGGAATCATCTGTTTGGTTATTTTTCATCGTGTTTATTTTTCACCATTCACACAGTACTTGTATTAAATAAACAAAGAACAATCGCTCTGCAAATAAAAGTACTTAGGTGGGGAGAGAAGGAAGAGGAACTGGGGCTCTGGCTCCCCTGCCCCTCTCCCCCACCCTTCGAACATCACCCACTCCCCACCCGACTCTCCTCCGCTCCTATCCTCCTTTCTTCATTCTTTCTCTCCCCTTTCTCTCAAGCTAGGAGGTTCTATGGAGGAATCTTAAATGCTGAATACACACACACACACACACACACACACACACACACACACACACACACACACACATAAATATATATATATTTCTGATGAGGTTCAAGTGGACTGAAGTAACTTGGCATGAAAGTAAAGGTCACTGCAGCTGTGTCTCATCGACTGTCTTGAATTACAGTGGCCCCTCTGCTGGCGACTCCCCTGGCCCTGCCCACTACCATAGCCATCCTGGATGGCTCCGCGTGGATGGACCATAGAAGCAGTAGTTTGAATTTCAAAAAAAAAAAACCATGCCTTTGAACTTCTCCCTGCCTGATTAGGCACTTGCAGTGTATGTTAATGTGTGCTTGGGGAGTGCGTGGGTGTGGGGTTGAGTTTTTGTCCACGGAGGGGAAGTGTACTGGGGGCCCCAGGGCAGTTTCACCTCAGGTCTCCTGCGGGCCTGCCTGTGCCTCCAGACCTGGAAGGCTTCCGTGGCTGGGCGTCCTGTTTTGCTACACTGTGAGCAGACTGGCAGGCCAGGAGTGATGTGAGGGGATGAAAGTACTATTAATAAGCGGTTGGGTTGTTTTGTTTGCCTTGTGATCAGCCTTCTTTACTGCTGGCTTAAGGTGATCACTTGAGAAACCAGATGTCTCCCCTGCTCCCTCCCCAGGAGCTGGATTTCCTAACCAAACTGGGATTTTAAAATACTAGTGGCCAGCACCTCTCGTCCCATTTCATAAACAGATAGAGAGATGATAGATGATAGATTACTGGGTGGGTAAAACAACAATGGTCTCCAAAACCTTCCCCAAAGTAGAAGAGATCACTTATGAGAGTGCAATCTGTTTGCAGCTAGTTGGGCCTCCTCTTTTCCTGTCCCCAGTGTTATGATGCTTGTGTGGCCATCTCCAACTCCTTAAGAGAATATAATTTCCACCTTCAAACTCTATGGAGTTTAGATTTTAGGACCATCAGCTTTACCAAAGAGAATCCTGAATGGGGAAAATATATATACATAAATTTCAAATAATTGTGCGTTTGAAGATTCTCCTAGCCTGGAAAACAAAGGTAGATGATTTAAACAGTATTTGCAAGGGCCACGTTTTGCCTAGGGAAGATGAAGTCTTTGATGATAGCCAACTTAGTGTCAATAAGTGGCTTTCTTTGAGACATATTCAGATGGGAACGTCTTGCTTGCCAATTGCCATAGAAATCTTAACACACCATGAAGATTGTCCGAGCGCCAAGCCTTCCGTTCTGGACTAAATTACTTTGAAGTGGCGCAGGACGAGCAGTGGTCAATTTTAACTCTATAGACTGGACAGAGAACGCTGGGAGTGGGAGATTGTGCGTTTTAAAGCAGAAAATAAGAAGGGGAAACTTGTTTTATACACTCTATACAAGGTTCTGCTCATTGTCAGATATCTTTTATCTTTTATATTTCCCATGAATGATTCATGTCTTGGTGGCTTTGTGTCACCCTTCTTTTCACGAGAAACTTCATTAGAGAGCTATAAGTTTTCCCATTGATTGGGGCCCTCATTTATGAGTGTTTTTCTCCTTCGTGTGCTGGTTATTGTCATCTGACTTAGAACAACTCTTTGCAACCTGTTTCACCTTTACTACATTTAACAAACCTGACTTTTAAAAGCCACTATAACCTTTCAGAGAAATGCTTATTGACATTACTAGCAATTGCTTTCAACTATTTACCTTTTATCAGTTTTGTATCTGCTAACAAAAACACAAGCAAACATCCAGCCTTGTAAATGTGCATAGCCAAATACCTGCATTTAAGCCACTTGAATATTTTGCTGCCATGCAAGAATCTAATTGTTCAACACACCTGCCCCAAAATGCTGAGCTTAAATTACCAATAGCCACTCAACTTGCAGAACAAACTACAGTAAAATTGCATCTTGATCTCCCATACCATGAGAAGCATTCGATGCCCACTACTCAATTTCATTTAATACCTATCTCAGCCCCTGACTGATTTTGCTTTCACCTTCTTTGTGTCTAGAAGCCTCACTGTCTCTCCCTCCACATTTTCTTCATTCTTTTTTTTCCTTTTGGAGGCTGGGCACCAAAGAAATGCTAAAATTCACTTTTTGGCTTTTCACTGATTAGAATCACTCAGGATATTACTTATTTTAACAAATAAATGCAGTAACCCAAAAGATTTATGCTACTGTAAGTATAACTTGCAAGGCTTAGTCTTCAAAAATATCTTGTGTTTCCTAGATAAGCTTGTAAGTTGTAAGTTAAACCAGGCTGCAAAAATATTGTATTGCTTGGGGAGAGGCTAAGAAATCAAGAGATCAAGGGAAGACATTCACTCCATTAGCAACCTGTTCTGTTTGTAGGAGAGATATGCCATTAGGTAAAACATAAGCAATAATAATAAGAATACCTTTATTAAATTTGTTACTTCATAATCATTCTTGCTCTCTATTGGAGGTACACATTTTTTTATTTTAGGTGTATCAAGAACCAATAAATCTGTGGCAAAGAGTTAACCTATGCATGGTAAAATACATAAAATACATATTCCTTTGTTTCATAATAAATAAACCTGTAGCATAATAAAGAATAGTGCAAACTACCATTGAAAAAGTTGTATAAATAAAACAACTCATTATACATCAGGAATATTTTGTCCTAATAAGTTTACGATACATAAATTATCCCCCCAAAAGTTCATACCTTTTCTATTTGAAAGGGCTTTGAAAGTGAGTAATATGAAAATCAAATAAACTTTTCAAATGTAAAATTATCTCATATTCAAGTTTTAAGGTCTTTTTCTTTATAAAGGAGGGTCTGCATGTTTCATATTCACCCTAACAATCTGAAGACAACATTGAAAGGCTTTCCAAGTGACAGCACCATGCACTGTACTAGTAATATAATATATCTATAAACTATATATAATCTCATCAACACAATGCAAAAAAGACATGCAGGAAGAGTCTTGGTTTTCACATTACGTTGTTCATTCAAGTAAGCTTAAAAATATATTTTTCCATTTTCTTTCCTTTTTTTTTTTAAATAAACCATGGATCATAAATGATAATCTTTCACCAAAATGTATAATATAATTCTTTGGTGTGCTTTGAACTCTTCCAGGAAAAAAAAAAAAAAAAAGCATGATGTCTGAAAATAAATTAATTCAACTGTACAAATAATAGTGTTCACATACAAGTTATTAACAATGACAAGACTACATCAACCACTCACAGCACACAAAACCAATTTCTACAAACCCTGGGGAGGGGGTGTCTTCAGGGTCTCTAAGGATAAATTAGTGCTCTTTAGTATATCTGTATGATGTTTCTGATGGACTACATTTTGCACAGGAGATGTGTTGTACCAACCGAAAATAAATTGACTAAGAGTTATTGTCCTAGGTCCTTGACCTTTTTTATCCTAGCTTGACAGCTCTGGCAAAGGTCACACATTCATCAGTGTTTGGTGGTAACTATAAACCTTTTAAAAATTTTAATATGTAGGGCAACTCCCTCCCCTCTTTCAATGTAAATCATACACTTCACACACTGTCATTTTCAAATGGATTCCAGTTTGGTGTGCTCAGTGCTCAGGTGGAAGAAAATGCATTAAAATGCAGTTTCAGGCATTGAAAAATAGACTTTTTAAAAGGCTGATACAACAGTATAAAAGACGTGTTGGCCTGTTTTAAAAACAGCTTTCAAAAAAAAAAAATAGGCATGATGCCATCATTACACCTCCTCAAGACTTGACTGTGAATGTTGGCATCCCAAAGAACTTAGGATCGAAAACAGAATCTCTTTATTACACAAGAACTTTGGACACAGTTAGGAGAGGCAGTATCTGAAAATTCAGATTTAAAAAAAAAACCAAAAAAAAAAAAAAAAAAACACCATACAGGAAAAAGAAAGCACTTGAATTTCTTCTATTTTATAAAATATCACAGTTTCACAGTTGTCTTATTGCAGCAGCTTTTCTTCTCTCCACTTTTGCTTGAACAATCACAGTAGCACAAGATATGGAGATATATTAAGGTTGCTGCATCTTTTTTTTAAATCACACAGTAGGATACTGAAGAAATAATCCTGTATAAAAATATTGTATTAAGGTGAGATCAGTAATAAAAGAGTGGAAATTAAAAATTACAAATATTAAACTCAAAGGGTTTTTACAAATATTTTTGGACACAGGTACAGTCCAGGATCTGTTGGCAATGCAGCAGGTGTGTGGTTTACAATCAAGAGGCCTTGGCAGAATTAGGGTCCAACAAGGAGGCTCAAAAGCAGCCCACGGTATGGTGTCAAAGGCATTTGAGAGGCACTCTGGGAAATGCAGAGGGCCTTGTTGCTGTGTTTAAGTTCTGACTTAATGCTCTTTTTCTCCCTCCTTTAAAAAAAAAAAAAAAAAAAAAACATATATATATATATATGACACCGGCAGTGTGTATCTCCATTAACTAATCTCTCCATTCATTTTCCTTGGTACAATTTGCCCCCAAGCCCCGTCCTCCTGCAATGTACAAGTCCAGCTTGGTTGTTTTTTGTTTGTTTTTTAAGAAAAAAAAAAAAAAGGCCCAAATATCTTAATTAAATTAATTAAATGTACAAACACCATAGGGTTTCATACTGAATAAATAGGGCTAATTAGACCCGGTGGCAAGTCTGAGTCACGGGTTTGTCTCAGGCTCGGCATTGTCTCAGGTTAGGATGTGGTCCAAAGACTCCGACTTATTATTTCACTTATTATTATTAATCATAAATTCTAATGTATCGTCCGCACAACTTCAGGGTTCCCGTAAATTTCCTCATCTTCAGATTCAGAGGTGGTTCCGTTGCTGGAAGGGGTGTGGAGGTGGCTGGGGGCCCCACTGGCCTGGCAAACGTACCACTCATTGAGGTTGGTCACCTGAGGGGACAGAGTGCTGGAGCGACTCCTGGCTGGGTCCAGCACGGGGGACAAAGGGGCACCCACTGGAGTCCCCACTGATGAGTAACCAAGGGGTCCTGGAGAAGGTGGTGGGGACTTGCAGTGAATCTTCATGTGCTTCCTCAGGGAGCTTGGGTGAGTGTAGGATTTGTCACAGCCTCGAATCTTGCAGTAGTAGGGCTTGTCACTGGTGTGGACATGGGAATGTTTCTTCCGATCACTGCTATTGGCAAACTTCCTGTCACAGCCATCAAATTCACATTTGAAAGGCTTTTCCCCTGCAATGAAACACAGGAAAGGTCAACAATGGCTTTGCAAGACCCCTGACTTGAGAGAAATCTTGAAGCAGAACCAAGGTTGTGTTTTTCCTATTCTCCCAAAGGCCAACTCCCAGCCTAATTCTTCTTCCTAATTCACAAAAGGGAAGGGATACTTCAAGGATGGGCCTGGATTCCGCTGGCCTGGTAGCTTCACCTGGACCTGGGCTCCTGAGAGGCTGTCAGCCCCTGCAGTCCCAGAGGGGTCAGGGTGAGATCCCCAGTGCTGAGCTAAGGGCCAGCATGTAACACTGAAACCCACCTGGGACCCGCAGACCCCCTCCCCCGACAGACACACTCCCCTCAGGGTCTGTACACTCAAAAACACAAGCAGGAGATCCTCCTGTCAAAATAAACACAAAATGATACTTTCAAAGCCACAGGCAGAAATAAGCATATAAGAAAAAGAGAGAAAAGCAAACACATACAGTAAATTAAAAGTAAACTGGGGGTACAGTCAAATTATAATAATGGCATTTCCTTTCAGTGTTCCCCAGGATTTCACTGATGGAGGGGGGCAGCAGGAGAGAATATGGAGCTGGGAAAGGGAAGGAGGTAAAACAAAACAATGTTTTTCTTTAGAAATAGAGGTACCTGTGAAACACACTCCCACCACTAGATTTTTACAGGGCTAGCTGGGCAGAGAATAGGCTGTTGGCCTCTGCATTCTATAGCTTTCCTCAATACTTGCAGGGCGGTTAAGAGCACAGCAGAACGAGATTTAACAAACATTAATAAAGACCACAAGCCTTAGCAGAACGTACCTTTATGCCATAAGTATACTTACTCTCACAGCTCCCTACATTACTTACTAGTCAAAAAGACTTTAAAAAAATTTAAAAAGGCCAGGGTCTTATGGCCTGTCACCTCCTTAAGCTGGCCTAACCACCCCACAAACACAATGCCTTTAAACACAAGGCCTCTAGTCCAGGAAATGGGAATACTTAATAAGACAACTAGAGAAATTCAGCCACACTACATTTTGGTGTTAAACAGCAAGAAAAGGAAGACAACAGGTAACAGTCTAACTGAATTTTCCCTCTCCCCTTGGCATCTCTGAACTTGATATAGTTGAGTCTATAATTGAACAAGTCATTTCATACATATTATTGTATTAATATTTTCCTCTTTTAGGTAAATAATTTAAAAATAAAGCTGAATTTCTCACATTTCAGCAACTACTCTGGTGATACACTAGGTAGGACATTTTTCTTTTGTTTTGGATAACTTATTTTCAAAAAGAAACTATTAAGCCTCAGCTTAGTGTACATATCTTTCTGTGGTAAATTTTCTTACATCCTCTGCACAGATATGTTACTGTAGTGAGTTTCTTAAAAACATTTCGCCAATGATAACTGGTTCAATGGCAGAGTATGCTAGCACATCTGAGAGTATTCAGGCAGGTGCCTGGAATTTAACTTTCCCTACCTGGAAATACTGTTTAAAAACAGAATTAGACATTATTCAAATATGCCTCCTACAGTGATGTATAAAGAGAAAAAACAACCCCATGATAATGACAACCTCTAAAAATTCTCTGTAGATGAGCTTCAACAAAAACAAAGCTAATCCCTTTTTATCAAAACATCAGTAATTTGTCCTGATTTCTATATTACACTTTAAGTCGTAGATAAGACCAAATTAACATCACATTCTTTTTAAGAAATTAAAATCAGCCTTTCTTCAATATGGAGGCGTAATTACGTGGGTTTACTCATCCACCCTACGCGAAAGCGCAATGCTGTTTTTTAGAATGGTCATGTTTCTATTCAACCTACATATCCCAGGTTGTGAATAAACGCTTTGAACAGTGCTAACTCCTCTACTGCACATGAAAAAGGGGAACAATTAGACTCAGGAAAGGGAGAGATGTCGTGGAAGGAAAGGTAGAACACGAGAGGTAAATAAAGGAAGAGGTATACGAAGAAAAGGCAAGGGCGATGGAACGGCCTATGTTGTTCAAGGGGCCTAAGGGGAATGAGCAAATTCTACCTAACTAGAAAGGCTGAGAGACCTCAGTGTTTACATTTAAGATTCTGACAGACGAGTCACGTCAGAATTTAACTATTTACAGAGTTTGAGAGCTGGAGCCTGTGGGAAAGTAAGGAACTAATTGCGGACTCCGCCAGCTCCTAGCAGCTCCCTCTCCCGAGAGAGCGCGAGTCGGACTCGCAGGACGGTTATAAACGGAATTGGGGGCACGTGGGTCAGGAAAGGGGCCTTCGGGAGTGGCCCGGGGATTAGTCCCTTTGATCAATCCGTTCCGGGATCCCGGATAACCCCAAAAAGGGACAGCGGCGTGGCAGGGAGGGAAGGAAGTCCGGATGGGCCCTCTCAGGACACAATGCCCAATGGCTGAGCGGCCCAGGGACCGCCAGAAACACCAAGCGCGGGTTGGCGTCTGAACCCGAGGCGCCTGCGCCCCTCCCGCAGGGACCTCCACGCTCCACTTGGTGGGGCCCACGCGGCCGCTGGGAGGGGGCAGGAAATGCAACCGTCCGCGAGACGCGGAGCCAAAAATCCAAATGACCGCGGGTCTCCTCGGCGCCTGGGGTCCCCCTCGCCCTCCGACCCCACGCTAGCGCGCGCGCCCCGGGAACCCACTGGGGACATGGGGCAGGCAGCGACCTGTCCAGCCGGGGGCCCGGATCGGCTTCCGCGCCCGCAGCTCCCGGCAGCCGCGAAGAGAAAGCCGCTCCCGTCACGAGGCCTGGGCAGGCGGGAAGGGCCCGAGGCCGCGCGCAGCACCGCGCTTGGGGGTTCCCTTTGGGGACCGGGCTGGGGAGAGGCTTCACGGTCCCTGGATCCTGCCCCGCCGAGAAGTGCTGGGCACAGGAGCGAGCAGCCGGCTTAGCAGGCCAGGGCGTTTTTACAAGAGCCTCCTGGGAAGTTTCCTTCTGGAAAAATCATTAAGGCGGACTGATCCCGATTAGAGGGAAACGGGGCTCCTGGGAAAACGTGCTCCCCGCCGGCCATCAGGCGGCCCGCAGGAGCCAGGCCAAGGCTCCCGCCTCGGGCCACCCCGACACTGCTGCCCCCGCAGAGCCCCGAGCGCCCGCGGCCCGAGCGTGGGCCCCGGCGGCTACCTCCTGGCCGCGGCAGCGCCGATAAATCTGCCAAGTGATTACTGAACGTAAACTCCAGTTACTTAAGTGTCCTCCGAGGGGTAATCGTGTCTGTCCCTATAAATCCCGACCGCGTTCGCACTCATCAGCGCTTCCGCCCGACGCGCTCGTCCGCTTAAAGGGGGCACACGACCCACAGGAGTCATCCACCGCCCCGCGCCGCAGCCGCCCTCCTCAGCGCTGCGGGATCCCCAGACGCAGGGCTTGAGGTGGGGCGGGAGGGTCCCCAAGACGCCGGTGGCTCCCCCCCAATTCCACGACAGGGTAGGCCTCACCGATGGCGGGAGGCTCGGTCCTCCTGCAACTACAACCTTCTCTAGAAGGGCAGATGTCAACTCCAGCACCCTCCAGGGCGAGTGTGATACTGCGTGTGAGAGGGCGCGTGCCGCGTGTAAATGATGTGAGTGTGAGGACACACAGGTGTCGGTGTCGCGAGAATGGGATGCAGGCGCAGGAGGATATGAGTGTGTAAAGTTGTGGGAGACGCATGCAAGCGAAGGTGTACGTGAGAAGTGTGTCACAGTGGGCGAGTGCGAGTGGTCTCCGGGGGCCCGAAAGCGCATTCCTGTCTTCCCGGAGGGGTCCCTTCCCCTCCCGGAAGGCCTGCCTCGAGCGGCCCAAATCAGGCAGCAAATCCCACGCCCGGTCCTCGGAGCGCGGCGACCGCGCGGGGCCTACGACCCGGTGGGAAGAGAGGCGCTTGCCGGGGAGGCCTTGGTCTCTCTTTCTATCGCCCTTCCCGACTTCCCAGGGCCGGGCGGGTAGGGGCTGCCGACCGTCCTGGGCGCCTTCCTGCTCCAGCTGCTGCTGCGTCTGCTCCGAGGTGGCGGCGGCGGCGGCTGGCGCGCGTTGCGGATCCCGGCCGAGGGGCTGCGGGCGCGCTGGAGACTCCGCCGTGTAGGAACCCAACGCGGGGCCTGTGTGTGCTATCGAATTACTTATTCATAGAAAAAAAAGGGGGGGAGAGAAAAAAAAAGAAGTCACATGTCCGGGTTATACGTATGCGAAGAGAAGCAGCAGAAGGAGGAAAAAATTAAGGCGAGCAGGAGGAGGAGGAGAAGCAGCGGCGGAAGTGGCGGCGACGCAGGAGCTGGTGGCGGCGGCGGCGCGGCCGGGGACAGACACCCACCTGTATGAGTGCGCTTGTGGATCTTGAGGTTCTCGGAGCGCGCGAAGACCTTGCCGCAGCCCGGGAAAGGGCAGGGGAAGGGCTTCTCGCCGGTGTGCACGCGGATGTGGTTGATGAGCTTGTATTTGGCCTTGAAGGGCTTGCCCTCGCGCGGACAGTCCTCCCAGAAGCAGACGTGGCTGCTCTGCTCGGGGCCGCCCACGTGCTCCACCGTGACGTGATTCACCAGCTCGTGCATGGTGCCGAAAGTTTTGGAGCAGGGCTTGGCGCCGCCGGCCGGGGGCGGTGGCTGCGGCGGCGGCGGCAACCCGGCCAGCTCGTCAGGGTCGATCCACTTGCAGATGAGCTCCTGCTTGATTGGCTGCCGCATGTAGCGCAGGAAGGCCCCGGACGCCCCTGGGAGGTGGGGGTGGTGCTGGTGCGGGTGCTGCGCGGGCGCTGGCGGCGGCGGCGCCGGGGGCGGCGCGTGGTGCTGCAGGTGGGGCCCGGGCCCGGCCGCTGCTGCGGCCGCCGCAGCCGCCAGGTTCAGGTTTAAGTTCACGGCTCCGTAGCCGTGCAGGGCGGCCGCCGCGGCGGCCGCAACCGCCCCGTAGTGCGCGTCCCCAGAGCGCGGCGCGAAGGGCGGTTCGGCGCGGCCATACAGCTCAGCCGCCGCGGCTGCTGCTGCTGCCGCCAGCCCCAGGCGCATCTGGCCGTTGAGAGGGTGCGGGTGGCCGCCGGGGGCCCCCGGCGTGTCGTGCAGCGCGGGGAAGAGCGCCGGGCCGCCGCCGCCGTCCGGGCCCGCGTAGGTGCCGCTGGCGGAGATGAACATGCCGGCCGAGTGGGGAGGCGGGGCTGGGTGCTGGGGGGAGCCGGTGCCGGACCGCTGCTCCCCTCCAAGCGGGGCCCCGTGCATGGCCGCCGCGGGGGCCGTGGCGGAAAGGTCCCTCCGGAGGACGAAGTCCCTGCTGTGGCCTTTGCCGCTGCTGCCGCCGCCGCCACTGTTGGTGGTGGTGTAGCCCGAGAGGGCAGGAGGAGGAGGAGGAGGCGGGGGAGGGGAAGGGGGTGAAGGGGTGGGAGGAAGAGGAGGGGCTGGGGGCGGGGGCGCAGAGGGCTGCGCGCCACTGCTGCCCCCACCACAGGGGTAGCTGCCCGCGCCGGGGTGCACGACCAAGGCTGCAGCACGGGCGGCGGCTGCCGGAGCCTCGGGGTGTGCCGGGAGTGCCTGGGAGGGAGGGCTGAGGCCCAGCGCGCTCGCCTGGGCCATGTGCTCGGGTCTGAGCGGAGTGGTGGCCACGCCGGGGTCAGCGCCCAGGTCCCGCGGGCGGACGTGCGCGACGGCGGCGCGGAGTTGGGAGTGGGCGGGCGGGCCGGCCAGCGCCGGGAAGCCTGTCATATTCTGAAGCGGCTGGACCTGAGCCGTTGCCAAATCCGCTAATCTCAGCGCTGGCGGGTTCCTCTTGCTCAAAGGGGGCTCCATCAGAACTACACAATCAGGCCCATACACCCTCCCTGGGGGGACTTTTTTCCCTCTGCCCGCCTTCAAAAACATGTATATATTAGGCGCTCTTTAACTTCTTTTGTCCTGGCCTCCTAACTATGCTTATTCCTGTTCCCACTCTATCCTCCAGCGATTGGCAGAGTGAACACCACATTTGAGCTGCACAGTGGGACCGAGATTTTGGAAATGGCACGGGTGGGATTGGAGGGAGCCGCGTGATTGGCAGTAGCCTCGGCTGCCCGATTGGCTCTCGTACAGGCCCTCGACCCAGCGGGGATCCGCCCCCGTGCTCGCGGCCGCCTGCGCTTTCGCTTCGCGCCCCCTCCTTCGCTGGAGCCCGGCGTCCCCGCCTCCCCAGGGATGCCCAAGTTGCACTTGCAGAAAGTTTGAGCCTGGCCTGCGCGCGCAGCGCCCCGCTCACCCTTGACGCACCTAGCGGAGCGCGCGCCGGCACGCGGGCAGAGGGCGCGGGGTGGTGACGGGTTGAGGATTCCCAAGGGGCAGTTCCAGTTTCAAAAACCTCGGCCTCACTTCTCGCTGTGTGCCTTCTGGCACCCAAGTACTTTCTACTTCCATTTCCCTTGGGGGGTGGAAGAGCCCTGGGCTGCTCTTTGGGAGAGGAGGGTCCTACCTGCAGTGGTGATGCTAGAAACTTCTTGTTTGGACACCCTACGTGCCTAGCGCTCACCTAGGGCGCACAGACAGTAGACGGAGTGAAGAAGATAAAGTCTATTGGTTGCAAGACAACTGGAGTGATTTGGCTCCGCGAAACACCAGGTGAAGTCAAAATAAGTCTTTCCCCCAAAGGAACCGTTTTACCTCGACTTTTTAGCTCATGGAGTCCTTTTCAACATGGTTCAAAGGAGTTGGCTGGAAGTGTAATCTCACTACTCATCGGTTCTAGATCTGCCACTTCCAATTAGATCTACAGTAGAGGCGGGGGAGAGGAGATCGGGCAGCAATTCTAACTTTTGCCTTTCGGAGATACAGTGGCAGGGCAGGCCAAACGGCATCTCTTCAGAGAGAAGCCGCTAAATGAGCACCGTCCTTTAAGCAGAATTTCTCCTTCCGGTCCAGATCGCAGTCCACAGTCCACATGTATACCTCAGTTTCTTTGACTGGTCCACAATTAGAACTGATACAATAAAGTATTATTTTGAAATCAAGAAATATATTTGCTTTTTATTTACTGATAGAATAATCTTTCGCCTTCTTATCGTTTTCTAATAAACCAGTCTACCTCTAAGATGTCTTATTTGAAAACCATAAAAACTGGCTTTTAAAACGAATCCCATCCCTTTCCAGCGGTTTGGTATCAAATCGATTTTTTAAAAATAGAAATTCCCTCCTTCACTTTTTGGTGGGCGGAGAAATGTGGGACCCTCCCCCCAAATTAGGGGTTTTACTTCCCCAAAGTGTCCTTTTCAGATTTTAAAAGAAAACATTTTTTAAATTTGTGATGTTCCAAAATGCTCAAATATTAAAGTCAGGGTTTTAAAATTTGTATTTTGCTGCCATCTGTAACATTACTTGTAAATAATAATAATAATAATAATGATTAGAACGTGATTTGTTTTCTTTGGGGATACAATAAAACATGTTTCCAACTTAATTCGTTTGCAGTCCAAGTAAAAGTAGACTACACAAAGCCGTTATCGGGGAGGTGGCCCTGGGAAGTAATCAGAAATATTCTCAAAAGAGTTGATTCGATAGCGCCATTTACATTGGTGTGAACGATGTTTAACAGGGGGCTTCGGTATGAGACTTAGGAATGTCATTTCTTTTATAAAACTGACAAGCAAACAAAGACAATGCTACCATCAAATTTTAAATGGACTTTTAAGCTTCGATGAAGTTCAAATATGGGGAATTAAAGGCGTGTGTGGAAATAAAACGAAAAACATTTAATAAACAGCGGTAACAGAATCATCTCTCTTTGGAAAGGACCAGTCCTTTCACAATTTTTATATCAAAGACTTAAAACATTTCAAGCCAACCAGGCAGAGGTTGATAGAGAACTGTGCCATCTCCATGGATAGTATATGAAGAAAACATCATATTTGGAATTATCACTGTCTTCGTTTCCTCTCCGAACCTTTCCAATGAGTTTCCATTATTTGAATTTCTTGGCAATAAGCATTAATTCTTGTAGTAATGGCAGCTTTGGGTTCAATCCTGCAGGTTATAAGTAAAAACAAAACAAAACAAAAAGAATGAATAAAGAAAGAAGAAAATAAACACAAGCTAGCCTTTAATATGGACTGTTCAGCATTTTTATTGTGCAATAAAATGGGTACCTCCACCCCCTTCAAAATAGCTTTTCGTCAAAATTATAACTGCTTTGTTTTATTGAATTGCTGAAATTTAATGGTTTAATGGGTGAAGGCATGAAGGAAAGGCTGTAAAAATGTGAATAATGGTGTAGCAGAGCCGTGCGGAATCTGGAACCCGCCTCCTTGTACAACTCTTGTTAAACACAGCGTGATATGTATCTGTCATCGATTTAATATGTCTTAATTCAAATATAGCTCCCTGATCAATTTCTTTTTATGGAAGCCTTAAAAAAGAAAAGACTTTCTTAGGAAATAATAGAGATTTGGGTAGCGATAGGAAAGAAGGATATTTACAAAGTGAGTTTAATGAATATTTGCAAATTTATGACCAAACCTAGACCCTAAAAAGATAATTGACTCAGGTAAATCGACTTGAGATGCTAATTCTTAAAAGAAAAGACTGGGAGCAAAATTTCAATCAACACCAATAAGGCGCCAATAAACCGCCTGCCAATTAAACCTGAGAATAGGCCTAGCTAGATGGTCATCAGGAAGGCTTGCAGTGGATTTCCGGGATTGCCTTTCTTTATAAAAGAGCTTTTTATTTTGTAGAAGCGCTTTTTGTTATTGTGATGACCCGCCTGACCCCAGGTGCGCTGTTTCTTTTTCAAGCTATTTGGGAGCCAAATCAAACCCCCTTAACATCCCAAGTTTCTGAAGACCCGATAACTCTGTCACACTTCCTAAATAAACACCAACAATTTCCAGGGCGCTGAAGGGAATTATAATACTAGTTTTAAAAGCAGGGGGCTGTGGAAGGCATTATGCCAATTCTTCTGTGGGTTTGGCCCGCACATTTCGACGGTGGTGTTGGTCGTCAGGGCCAGTCCTCAAACCCATGCTCTTTCTGCGTTTTGCAGCGGAGGTGCCTGTGTGGTGGCAGCAAAGTGGCAAGCCATGGAAATGTCCTTTCTGGAGTTAGCAAGGGCTCTTGCGGGGTGTCCATTTCCAGACCTCTAGGTTGCACCCCGAACCCCAAAGTCCTTCCAGACCCAGACAAAGTAGCGAGTAGGCTGGGGAGATGAGAGGCCCAGTAAATGACCAGCTAACCAGAACCCAGGTTAGCTGAGCTAACCACGTTCAGCTGCCTGGAGGCCACGGTACCCGATCTCTGGGGATGCTCGAGCTGGCGCTTGCGGCTTCCCGCTGCGCAGAGTCGGGGGACTGAGGCTCCACCGCTCCCCGGTGCCCTCTGTATGTCACCGAACACAGCCAAGTTTCCTGCGATGGGTGTAGGCAATTAATAAACTCCAAGGGAAGTGAATTGGACATTTCCTGGCTTTTGAGCCTTTGTTTGATTGTTTCTGCAGGCGGAGGGCGGGGGGATCTCGGGGACGATGGGGTGGAAAAGAAAGGAGCTGGGGGACCCACCGAACTGCCTTTTATTGCCCCTGCAATTGCTTTACGACTCGCTGGTCCCGCGTGGTTTCTGTGAGAGCGGCCTCCCTGTAGAAGGGCTGGGTGTCGGCGGGTTTGGAGCATCTAGTGTCATTTGGGCCGCTCCAGGGGCGGGTTCAAGGGCGAATGGGGCACCCGAATTACTAGAGGAATCGAAGGACCTTTGAACCCTAGCCCAAGGGCGCCAATGGGAGCTTAATAGGCGCAGAAGTAGGGGGTTGCTAGCAGACACTGGGAAGGGCCTGATGGTCCACTGAGACCTTTCCTAAAAGCTAGGGCGGGGTGGGCAAAGGCACCAGCACTGTTGCATTTTAGTAGAGCTTCGCCACGGCCGTGAGTGATGGTGACTTAGGGTCCAAGGGTTTCCCCAAATCAGGTTCGCCAGGCTAGGCAGGGAGTTTCAGGGCAGCCTCTCCTGGCCGGCCTCCCCGTCTGCACGAGGCAGGGACCAGATCCCCATCCCCACGCTCCGGCCTTGGCAACTCGCAATCTGACTTGCGTGGGGGCTGCGACTGGCCCAAGGCCTTTGGGTGCTCAGAATCGCTCCGCAATTCGCAGTCCTCTCAGGGGCTCTTCGAGGGTTACCGCCCTCCTGAGCTGGCGCTGAGTCCTGAGGCTCAACGGATATGTGTGGAGCTAAGAGTATCCAGAAAAGTGCTTCTAATAGCCCTATCACACTTATGTAGACTTAACGAGGATGAAAAGGCAGAAGACTGGGGCTGTGTGGTGGTGACTGATATGTTGGATTCCGTGGGGATTTGTTTTGTCTTGTTGTTTGTACAGTCATGAAATGGGCCTATCCCATGTCCACCTCACCTTTGTGGTTGAAAACCACTGAAAAACTATCACTCCCTTTACTTCCTTACTTCTAAAGAATAAGTTGAATAAAATTTGCCTGTCGCCAAATACTCTCATTTGGTTTGCAGTCATTTCTACTCTCAGAGATAGAGGTTGTTGGAGAAAGACCTTTGACCTACAGTTGACCATTAGGATTGACAATTTCTTGGGAAATGCATTAGTGTTCTAAAATATGTCCAGAAGGTCAAAACAACCACAGAACTCGCTTGCATGTTCACAGTTCATATAACCACTCAGTATTTATTTGTGTTGGCCCCTCCATGTGCTTCTCCTCCCCTTCATCTCTTACCCTTTAGGATGTTTTTGGATGGGAAATGAAGAAGTAGAGGTTGTGCAGTTAAAAATAAAATCTCAAATTTCTTGGGTAGTTCCTCTCACTCCACACCCCTTCCAATATCTATACTTCAATATTTGAAGAAGCTGTTGAGATAAATCAAATAGTGACACGTTGATGGATTTACTTGTGTAAGCAATATGGTTGACATATGGCATTGTTATTTATGAATGACAGCATAAATTGTATTACAAAGTCTATTGCAATAATACTACAGTTTATTGGAAAGCTGCTCGCCTGTCATCTGTATTCAATCTCTCTGGATATAGTTCGCCTGGGAGCCCAAAGGATAGGTCTTCAGAATAACATTAAACACATTCACATTAGCTAATGCCTCCTATTTTTTGTTTGGTTTTGTTTGTTTTTCAGCAGTAGAATCACTCCCATCAGGAAAGAGAAGACAAGTAAGGACAATTAATTCTCTTCCTTTTGGAAAACCACAACCACTGACTATCACCAATGCAGGGGTAAAGTCCAGGGTGGTTAATAGCTTCTATTTTTTCTGAGTCCCTTTTGACAAATACACAAATATTTGCACCCCTATCACTAAACTGCTGGTGAGCACATATTTTATATGGAGACTTTTTATAAGCCCAGTTACAGGACAGTAAATTTTAACTGTAGGAAGAAAAGACATTCTTTTAGCAAACTAGAGAGGGCCTTATCCTATCACAACCTCATTCAGCACCCCCACTTCTTAAAAATGGTATTTAAAAGTTACAACATTGGCTGAGATTTTCACAATTTCCCCTTCTTTTACATTACACTTCTCTAAAGCACTAACAAAGAACTTTTGTTCTAGGTGGGTTTTATAGAAGGGGCTCCCGTACCACACATGTGGTCCTTCATGGGTCAGGGGTCACCCAGCCCAGGAGTAGCTGAGAAGGCGGAATCAAAGGTGCCCTGCAACTTAATATCCTGTTGATGATCTTGTTGAATTTATGAGTCTGTGATACAGATGATGGTGCTGGAATCCTATGAAATCCCCCCCTTTTTTTGTCGCTTGTTTCTCTCATTTATTCTCTCAACTCTTTCCCACTACCCCCATTTCCACCTTCTTCCTTAAGAGGAAAATTAAAAGTTTGAGTGGTGTGGCAACCGAGAGCTTCTGCTTTTCAATGTAAAGGTCAATTTTGTTTGCCTGTTCTTTGGCTTCTCCTGTCCAGCAATGTATACCTATGTGTGTGTGTGTGAGGGTATAGTGTGTGCATACACGCTATATTTATGCATAGGTAAACAAAACACATCCCATACCACAAAAGAACTCAGTCAACACTGTTCACAGATGCCCACAAACGGCAACGAGGTGCTTTGGTTGATGGGGGCTCGGGTGTTGGCGGGATTTTCTGGTTTTTGAAGACAACCCCAATTCTCCATCGCGCTGCCATTCCCTCTACTTGCAAAGAAATGAACACCGGCCCGCGCGGCCTGGAGCGGGATCCGCTCAAGCCCCGGCCTGTGGCCCAGCCGCGCGCAGCCTCCGCAAGATTTCGGAAGCATAGTTTTGGGAAACTTACAAACATGTTTGCCGGATGGAGACAGTTGTGGGTCCTGCGGGCCTGACACTGCCACAGACGGGCCCTTCCAGAAACCTGTTGAAAAACTGAATTCACTCACAATGTGCCGCTTGGCTGCTTTTTTCCTTCAGCCAAGGAACCCGAGTCTACTTTTGAGGCAGTAACTCTGAAAGCCTTTGCATGCTTTCTTTTTCCCCCCTTGCTCTCTCTCGCTCTCTCTTCACTTTCCTTCCTTTAAAAAAAAAAAAAAGTGTCATGAAGTAAAGGGGTTTGCGGTTTGTAGAGAAATAAAGCACTTCTGAGAAGGGACGGCGACGTGACTTTGAACTTGGCTCAGCTCTTCTGTGCCCTGCAGAGAGAGGAGAACTGGAGCCGGGAAAGAATAGCCAGGAGGGCCCAACCCGCAGGGTCTCCGGCGGGAATTAAGGCGTCCGCCCCACCGCCCGGCCGCGCGCGGCCCCCGGAATGCGGCGCGAGCGAGCACCCAGCCGCGCGATCCCCAAACGCGGGAGCAGCAAAGGCGAAATCAAAGCGAAAGAGAGAATGGGTCAAAGAGGAGAGGGAGGGAGGACTGGGGATGGGGTAAGACAGTGGGAAAGGAGGAAGACTTGGAAGTCTGATGGCCTGAAAGAAGGAAGGGAAGTGAGGTCTCTGCATGTGCAGGTTTGCTATTCTCACAACCAATCTCCAAGAAAACATTTTCCTTCGGAAATATTTTTGGAGTAAGCCTTTCCAAATACTCTCCTCTCGCGCTCGCTTCCCATCTCCATAAAAATTGATGAATAAAGCAAACAAGTGTGCAATATAAAAATTGCACTAGCATTTTTTAATGGATTCAACGTAGCAGGGCAGCCTTTCCGCCAGAGATGTTCTCTTTTCTCTCTGCGTCTCTGTCTCAGGTCCCTTTAGGCCTAGGGGGCCAGTTTGGCTAGTGCCCTCCGCCCCCTTTTATGCACAGAGAGGGGTGTGGAAATGGGAACATTTCCTCCTTTCAGGGAAGGTGAGAATCTCCACCTTCCAGGCAAACTGCCTTGCTTTCAGACAAGAGGCCACAGCCTCCCTCATTCTTGCACCCCCACCCCCACCCCCATGACAGGGAAGAGTGGGACGGAGGAAGGGCACAGGGCCTCTTACGCAAGGGGCTGCGGCCAGCGCCAACCTGCAGAGACTCGCTTAAGCCGGGAGAGGCTGCCTGAGCCGGCGCAAGACAGCCCGGGTTCTGCCAGCCATAGTGAGCTAGAGGATCCTTCCCGCGTTTTTGTTGATTTCATTTCAGAACATAATTCTGAAAATTAATTATTTTCTCTTCGTTTAATTTTATTTCAACTCCTAGAGACTTATAAATAAAAGCAGTTCTCCAGGCCAGCCAGGCGAACACGCCCGAGGCGCTGGCCTCAGGCCGTCCCTTCACACCTCTGCAGCCTCTGGACCCTCCTTTCCCTCTCTGGTTACCTCGGGAGCGCGAGATTTGGGCGGCGGGACAGGAAATGTCCGCAGCGGTCAGCCTGGGGCCGCGGCGCTGGCCAGCGCGGCGCAGGGAGCAGCCTCGCCGCCGGGCCACCGCCCGGGTGGCACTCCCCGCTCCTGCAGAAGGAGTGGATATATATGCTTTCTAGAAGGTTTAAGCCCTGCCGAGTCTGACGGCTTCTTCTCCCGATACCCTGAGCCTGACTCGCAGCCAAACTCCGGCCTGAACCTCGCTTGGTCTCGGGCGTTCCCACACTTCCCAGCCCAAGGATGCGCGGCCCGGCTTCTGGGCATTTACCCTGAGGGTGACACTGTCTTTAAAAGACTTCCAAACAACCCCCTTCCACGCGGGGGCCGCTGCCCAGTGTTTACTGCTGTAATCGGAGCAGGACGCAAGCGGCGGGGGGGAGCTCAGCGCGCTGAGGGGCGGACGGGGACGCCGCGGGGGGCGGGGAAGGCGGTGTCTGGGTGGGCGTCCGGAGGGTGGGAAGAAGGGGCATGCCTGGCTTTCTCTGTGCCCACCGTCCGGCACCTGTGGTTTCAATGCCACAGAGCAAGTTAGCAAAGGCGGGGTGAGAGTAGGGAGCGTGCCAAGCGGGCAGCAGACCGGCCCCCTGCCGCTCCTTGTGGCGCGCTCCCGGCGGGGCCCCGGGCCTGAAATGTCCCCGCGCGCAGAGCCTCCTGCTGGGCGACCCAGCTGTTAGCCACATCTCGAGCGGCCAGGAGTGCTCGGGCCAGGCGTCCCCGGGGTTTTCGGTGTCCGCTGGGAGCTGCTCGGATCCCGGGGGAGTAGGTGGCCTACGCAGAAAGACTGGAGCGCTGGGCTGCGTCCCATTACTGACCCAGCTGAGGGCGCCTCGACCCCGCGGCCCGGGCCCGCGTCCGAGCCACGCTGGACGCCCGGCTCCTGGGAGCGCCGCGGTCGGCCGGGACTAGAAGCCGCGGCGCCGAGCTCTCGGGAGAAGCGCTGCAGGATGTCAGGCCGGGCCCGCGGGCATGTACGGCGGCTGCCCGAGCCGGGAGCAGCTCAGGGAGCGCGGGGACCGAGGGGCGGGCCGGGCCGCGGGGCGGGGGCGCGGGATTGACTAGGCCGCGGCGGCCAATCGCGGCGCTGGGAGGGCGAGCGGGGCGGGAGCCGCCGTTAAAGGGGCGGTTTGACCGGGGGCCCGGCCTCGAGCTGGAGGGAGGGAGGGAGGCCGGGGCGGGAGACTAGGGGGCGCGGGGGGAGGGGAAAGGAAAAGGAGGAGACAAAAAGTAAAAAATAAAAGGCTGCTGCTGCGGCGTTGGCGGCGCCCACCGAAATCAACAGAGGCGGTGGCGAACGCAGCCCACCGCAGCCAAGACCTGAGAGCCCGCCTGGGCCTCACATTCGCTCGGGCCGCGGACTGCGCTCGGTCCACGCGGCGCGGCCACTAGTTCCGGGCCCAGCGCCCAGGCCCGACCGGCGGGAGGGAAGAGGCGAGCGAGAGATCACTTTTTTATTGTTGTTATTGTTTTTCAGCCCAGCCTCCCCCTCCTCCCCTCCCCCTGCTCGCCTTCTCCCCTCCCACATCCCCCTCCCCCCTACTCCCCCGCCTACTCCTCCGGCACAACTTAAAGAAAGGGGGAGCGGCGCGGCTGCTGCCTTCATCTGGGGAAATTCGTGGCCACTGCAAGTTTACTACGCGAGGCGCAGCCAATGCCAAGCGCCGAGGCCGAGGAGGGCTAAACACTGCGGCCGCAGCTCCGAACAATACCCGCCGCGCGCGGGGCGGCGCGAGCAGGGCCGCGGGGGAGGGAGCTGTCGCCGGAGCGCGCCACAGAGAGGACGCCTGGACTCCGCCTGCCGCCCCGGCGCCCCCGTCGCGGTCAGGTGGAGCCGCTGGTGCGCTGGTCCCGGGTGCCAATCGCGGATCTCGCCTCGGTCCTCTCCTCGCCCGCCTTCCTGGAGTGAGCACGGCCGCCGCGCTCGGGCACCGTGGCCCCGCCGCGGTTGTGACTGCATTCTACCAGCGCTGCTTGGCGCGGCCGAGCTCCGGGTCCGCTGGGCGTGCGAGCGAGTGAGTGTGTGCGTGCGCGCGCGGGTGCGCGCAGGGGTGGGGGCCGCGGCGCGGCGCTCGCCCCCCGGTAGCCCCCCTCTACTCTCGGCTCCCCACACCTCCCTCCGGCTCCCTCCTCCCGCCCGCCCTCCCCTGCCCTGCCCGCCCGCCCCCGCCGCAGCTCCTTTAATACACTTTGGTTCTCCGCCTGGCTTTGGACTCTTCTCCTCCTCCACCTCCTCCTCCTCCTCCCGCGCCTCCTCCGCCGCCGCCTCCTCCTCTTCCTCTCCGCGCCTTCGCTCCGCGCCCGGCCGCCTGAGGCAGAGCCAGGCGGCGGCGGAGGCGGCGGGCGCAGGAGAGCGGCTCTCAGGACCGAAGCGGCCGCCACCACTACCGCCTGCGCCTGGAGCCCGGTGGCCGCCGGACGCACCGCGCGGATCGGGAGCGGGAGTCGAGGCGGCGCGGAGGCACGGGGCTCGCCGGGGCGTGCGGGCGCGCTGGCCATGCTCCTGGACGCGGGTCCGCAGTTCCCGGCCATCGGGGTAGGCAGCTTCGCGCGCCACCATCACCACTCCGCCGCGGCGGCGGCGGCCGCGGCCGCCGAGATGCAGGACCGTGAACTGAGCCTGGCGGCGGCGCAGAACGGCTTCGTTGACTCGGCCGCCGCGCACATGGGAGCCTTCAAGCTCAATCCGGGCGCGCACGAGCTGTCCCCCGGCCAGAGCTCGGCGTTCACGTCGCAGGGCCCCGGCGCCTACCCCGGCTCCGCTGCGGCTGCCGCTGCGGCCGCAGCGCTCGGGCCGCACGCCGCGCACGTTGGTTCCTACTCTGGGCCTCCTTTCAACTCCACCCGGGACTTCCTGTTCCGCAGCCGCGGCTTCGGGGACTCGGCGCCGGGCGGCGGGCAGCACGGGCTGTTCGGGCCGGGCGCGGGCGGCCTGCACCACGCGCACTCGGACGCGCAGGGCCACCTCCTCTTCCCCGGCCTGCCAGAGCAGCACGGGCCGCACGGCTCGCAGAATGTGCTCAACGGGCAGATGCGCCTCGGGCTGCCCGGTGAGGTGTTCGGGCGCTCGGAGCAATACCGCCAGGTGGCCAGCCCGCGGACCGACCCCTACTCGGCGGCGCAACTCCACAACCAGTACGGCCCCATGAATATGAACATGGGTATGAACATGGCAGCAGCCGCGGCCCACCACCACCACCACCACCACCACCACCCTGGTGCCTTTTTCCGCTACATGCGGCAGCAGTGCATCAAGCAGGAGCTCATCTGCAAGTGGATCGACCCCGAGCAGCTGAGCAACCCCAAGAAGAGCTGCAACAAAACTTTCAGCACCATGCACGAGCTGGTGACCCATGTCTCCGTGGAGCACGTCGGCGGCCCGGAGCAGAGCAACCACGTCTGCTTCTGGGAGGAGTGTCCGCGCGAGGGCAAGCCCTTCAAGGCCAAATACAAACTGGTCAACCACATCCGCGTGCACACAGGCGAGAAACCCTTCCCCTGCCCCTTCCCGGGCTGTGGCAAGGTCTTCGCGCGCTCCGAGAACCTCAAGATTCACAAAAGGACCCACACAGGTAACCGCGGGCTGGGATAGGGACCAGGCGCGGAGGGGAGACACGCACAGCCTGAGAGACTGTGTGTGCCGACGCTGGGCACAGACCGCCAGCCGGGAACCTGGAATGGGAGGTGTTTTTGCGTATACGAGAGTGCCAGCAGCTTGTTTCTGTTGGAGAATGACAGAATATTATTGGGCTGGGTTTTTCCATGTGCGGAAATCGAGTTTTAAATGATCAACCTCACATCAAATGTATGCTTGGGTCATGCAATTGCTTCGTTTACTCAGCCCCGGTTAATAATTTCCGTTCTAAGTGGAAAGCACAAAATAAAACTGCTCTCTAATTCGGTGCCCGGGAAGCGAGCCTAGAGAGGATTTTGCCAGCTTGTGTGAATATGCTTTTCTGCTCGGAGTGTATGTCTGTTTGAGTGGTTTGTGTGTTTTCCCATTTCTTTTACTCGGGGTCCAAACGCCCTTCCCGGGACTGTTTCCCATTAAATGAGTCTGGTGTAAGCCGAAGCTGTAATGCATTTCTCATTTTAAAAGTGTTTTTAAAGCCCGTCTCGGGGTGGGTTGCGGGGCCTTTACTGTGGTTTCGCAGCAGTTTGTGAAATTCTCTAATGGGCACCAGAGAGTTTGCAATTCCCAACTTGGACCCAGGTCAGCTAGAGCCCCAGGTCAGCTAGAGCCCCAGGCAGCGCGGCCCCGTGGGGGGATCGCGTGAGAAGAGAGAGCCGCAAGAGAACGCGCCTCCTGCCTCATAGATTATTCATCTATGACCAGGTCTCAGCCAAAATCGTGCCAGACGATTTCCTAAAAGAAAGCCAAATGTTTTAGCAACTTCTCCCGTCAATATTTACTCCGAAGTGGGGATGCGCCAGCGGCCTATTGTTCTCTTCCGGGAAGGGAGGGAGCCGAGGTGCGAGACAAGCTTTTAACAAGGTTTAAAATTTGAGAAATTTATTTGCATGAAATGCTCGCTTTCGAGTTCTGTGTCTGAGCGGATGTCTTTAAGAAACAATTTAGGTGCTAATGGAATTTAACGTTAAACGGTCCCCTTTCCTAGTGGAACGACGTTTGAGTTCTCGCAGCTCTAAATGACTCCAAGCGTTTGGAATTCTGGCAACAGGATGCAGAGGCCGCCAGAAAATTAAACGGGGAGGTTTTGAAAGGCTTTGCTGACTCCCCCAACCCTCGCCCACCAGCTTGTGCCTCTCCGCAGTCACTAGATGCTGCCTTATCTCTAATATTTACCTTTTCTTCAACTTATTTTTTTAAAGACTGGAGGTGAGACCAGAATTATTAATTCAGTTTGCAGAATTTTGGATGAAAAATACTGGCTCAGTCACTCTCCACAGCCCGGCCCCCAAACAACACGTAGCAACTCCAAATGTAATTGCTTACTGGCCCTGGCGAGAAACCGACAGCAGCCCAGCAGCCTGTGTGATTTTGATAATGCCCCAAATATTTTGTCATAATAACAGCTTCTCTGTGGCGAGACCAACTTGTTAGAAGCTGCAAATCCAAGAAGCCCCGTAGAAAGGCAGGCAGGGCCAGGAGCTACCCCACATTCCTGAGAAATTTGAGGAGATGGGCGTCAGCCTGGAAGAAAGTAAAATATGAAATAAATGAGCAGGACTGTCGGGCGGGAAGGCGGTTAATTTGATCTCAGTTCTGCCGCAGAGGGGATTGGACTGGTTTAAGGGACCCAGCCCCCTCAGGCCCTTCTCCCTCGCCGTGGCCCAGCCCCCTCGCAGCCTGAGTGGGGGCTCTGCAGGCTCTGGGTGTCTGCAGCCAGCGCCAATGTTTGCCATCCACAGGGGAGAAGCCGTTCCAGTGTGAGTTCGAGGGCTGCGACCGGCGCTTCGCCAACAGCAGCGACAGGAAGAAGCACATGCACGTCCACACCTCCGATAAGCCCTATCTCTGCAAGATGTGCGACAAGTCCTACACGCACCCCAGCTCGCTGCGGAAGCACATGAAGGTACCACCGCGGCGGCCGGGAGGAGGGCGAGGCAGGCCGAGGTGCGGTGCAGCACCGGCCTGGACCACCTCAGCCGGCCTGGGAGGGTCCCCAGGGGCCAGGGAGGCTGAGGGGACATTTCTGGGGGTGCTCTCCCCCAGGGGCCCGGCCCCACAGCAGCTGCACTCACACCCAGTCCCCTCTGGTCCCCCCTCCCGGCTTTTGTCTTGCAGGTCCATGAGTCCTCCCCACAGGGCTCTGAATCCTCCCCGGCCGCCAGCTCTGGCTATGAGTCGTCCACGCCCCCGGGGCTTGTGTCCCCCAGCGCCGAGCCCCAGAGCAGCTCCAACCTGTCCCCAGCGGCGGCTGCAGCAGCGGCGGCGGCTGCGGCGGCGGCGGCCGCGGTGTCCGCCGTGCACCGGGGCGGAGGCTCGGGCAGTGGCGGCGCGGGAGGCGGCTCGGGAGGCGGCAGTGGCGGGGGCGGCGGCGGGGCGGGCGGCGGGGGCAGCGGCAGCTCTGGCGGGGGCAGCGGGACAGCCGGGGGCCACAGCGGCCTCTCCTCCAACTTCAATGAATGGTACGTGTGACGGGTCGGGGCCTCGCTCCCTTTCCCTGTCCCCACCCCAGCGTAGCAAACCTCCCCGCTGCTAGCAGCGAGGGCACCTTGTGATCATGTTGTTAAAATTATGAAACTGATTTTTATGATGATGAAAATTTTACCAGCAGAAGGATTTTTTAAAGTTTTTTTTTTTTTTTAAATAATAATAATCTAGGCATGAAGAGCAAAAATACCCCTTCCGGAGTCTTTGAAGCTGAAAATATAAAACAAATAAAAAATAAAAAAATAAAAACCCACAAAAATGTTGAACCAAACCTTCCTGCTAATCTCCATGCCCATGTTCTTTCCCACCCTGTTCCCAGTCTTCTGACAAACTGTGTACATAGCGGACTCCTCCTTTCTCCTCCGAGGTGGTTTTAATGGCTTTTTGGTGTATAGAAGTTTGTCCATTTGTAAAACTCCGGACTGCGTTCCTCCCCGCCTTCCTCCCCTTTGCTTCCCCAAAGTGATGGGCTTTCTCTTTTCTCCTTTTTTAGTTTACCCGGTTTCTTTTTAAGTAATGTGGAAGAAAATGGTTTGTTTTGTATTGTGGTATTGAATATTGTGTTCCTTTTTATGAGGCAACCTGATTGTAAACTTCATGTAACTATAGACTGGAAAAAAACGAGCCGTGCCAAAGTCTCCCTTCTGTTTCTTCAGTACACTGACCCATAGCACACACATACACACCACCAACAACAACGCTTGTGAATGTATTTTTCTGTTAGCTGGGTTTACATGTGATGTTTTAGTGCTTTTGCAAGTTCAATTTGTTAGTTCCTGTATGAAAGATTGTGGGGGAAAAATAAACGTCGTGCCGTTAGCTTTTTCCGTAATAACACCCTTCCTTCTGTAAATACCCGTTACCATATTTATCCATTTGTAATTAAATTATGGTATTAACTTGCTACAGAGGAAACAATATTTATAAAGAATGTTTCTTAACTATAAATATGTACAATTGTGGGCATAAACTGTTTCAGATTTTTTATTTGAAGGTTTTAAGTGGTTTGATCATTTCTTGTGATGTTTTGAGAGTAATGCATACAGAAATATAATAAAACGTGTTGAAACTGCATGAACATACTATTTTTTCTAGCAAAGTTATTAAAGAAAATGGGGAAAGAGGCAGCTGAGGATTGACCCGGGTAGAGGCTGGCTGAGGCTGAGTGGGCGGGAGGCACATGCGTCCTGGGGAGGAAGGTGTGTATCTGCCTCTTTGGCAGAAGGTCTCAAAATTATTTTCTTCGTCCTTTGTTTAATAGCTGAGAGTGAATTAAATTTTTGGAAAGCCCCTGTGAGGAATGGCGGCAGGAAGCTTCAGAGCTTCTAATGGCTCCATTATCTGAGGGAATGCCTTTCTTTCTTTCTTTCAGCTATTTGGGCTGGATTTAAGAGCACTAAACATTTCCTTATTCTTTGTTTTTCCCCCTTTCCTGCCCCCTTTCCTCTCCCTCCCTCTGAAAAGCTGAGGTACAGTTATTTTTAATTACACATTTAAAACTGAGCAGAGTACTTTCTTTTTGAACTTGGCCTAATGATTATAGTTTTAAGGGCCCGTTTGTACCAAAAGTTGCTTGAAAATTTAAGCAGAGAAATCCTGCTGAAGCAAAGCAGCTGTGTGCCAATAAGCAGGATGGTCAAGGGAAGGTGATAAATAGGCTACATTTTGATCTTCTTGGGGGAGGAGAATAGATAGGAAAGCAACAAACCGTTGGCCCCAAAAGGAAAGAGAACTTCTTGAAGAATTCAGTAAAAATAAAATAGAATAAGATATCAAGACTAAAATTGCCAGGTGAAAGTGAGATCCAGAGCCCCAGCCACCAGCTTTTCTCCCATGTTTACAGCCTTCCTACCTCCCCGGCAAGAGCTGATCAGAGTTTTCAAGCAAGATACTCTAAGGAAGAAGGCAAAAATAATTGTAATAACCAAAGGGTAGAGATAGGGAAGATTATTTTTAAATTTCTGAGCCATCACAATATCTCCCTCTCCTAGTAGCTCTAAGAGGCCTTGGGTGGTGCTGGACCTCCCCCCTCCAGCTCCCCCGGCTCGGAAAAGACTTGGGTGGTGGCAGCGACACCTCCAGAGGATCACCCAGCACCACCGCAGAGACGCAGAGCGCGGGTGGCTGCGATAGCTACGGCTGCCCTGCTCTCCTTTCCCTCCAGCCCTGGAATGAGCCTCTCAAACTGGCCAGGCCTAAAGGGCGCTTGGGGAGAGAGGGGCAGCCCTGACCTCCCGGAGGTCACACTACCTGTTCAATGGGGAGGAAAGACGTCCAGCCTTAGGTGGGGGGGAGTGACCAGAGGGTGACAGAGGCTAGGCTCGCCTTCCCCAGCGGCCCTGCGAACTGCCCAAGCGCCAACTCCTGAAGCAACCAGATCCCTATTAAAATCAAATTTATAACCCCTAATAATATTAGGCGAAATTATTAAAATAATTGGCATATGTTACTGATCCTTGGGAGAGTTCATTGAACACATTATAAGCTGTGAGGAAAATCGTTTAGGGTTTTCCAAAGCCCCCCCCACCCCCAAGGGGGGAACGAAGGAGTCAAATGAAATATTTGTCATAACTTGTGCAAGAACAAAAAGGCCTATTGGAAATGTTTCAACTTTTTAATTTTTTATTTTTTATTTTTTATTTTTATTTTTTTGGTGGAAATTGGTTTTGAGAGAAGTCCCAAATCTAAGGAGAAGGACAAGATGAGGGTGGGGGTGGGGAAGGCAACTTTACCATGGGGCTTGGGGTTTTTCTTCCCATCTGGGGAAAAAGGAAAACGGCCAGAAGAGGTGGCCAATCTCACAGCCTTGAGTTGGTTCGATGGCTGTCCTCATCTGAAAGTCAGAGAGCCACCCGAGGCCCCTTCAGGTCCGGGGGCGCTGATCCTAGTTTTCAGCAGGAAAATAAAATACGAAGGAGGAAGATCACAGCCTGGGAGTGGTCTGCGAGTCCACCCTACGATGTGCGGAGCGGGCGGGAGCCGTTTTCCCTCAAAAGGGCTCCCAGTTCCTGGTCCCTCGCTTCCCAAGGCTTTGTCCAAACAAGTCACGGACCCGACAAGGTGGTCCAGTCTTTCTGCCTTTGGCCTTTCTCTTCTGCCCTTGGAATCCGAAGGACTGAATGAGGGGAGGGGAGATGGCAATAGTGTAGAAGTGTCAAGATGTGAAAATTGCTCAACTGAGAACGCTCGCGGGGGCTCGCGGCCCAACAGCCTGCACCGCACTCAGGCTCCTGGGCTTGGGCCTGGGGGTAGGGGTGGGGGTGGGGGAGGACGCCTGTCCCCCCCCCACCCCCACCCCCATCCCTGCCCTGCTGTCTAAACGGACCTAAATGCTAACCTGCTGTTGCCTCGACTCCAGAGACACGAAACTGAAGCCAGCCCTCGCCCCTCTCCGGGACCCTGCGCTGCGCTGCGGGTCGCTGCCCGCAGGGAGGCCCAACTTGCAGCGGCCTGAGCTCGGTGTCTGCTCGCCGTCGCGGTCAACTTGAACTTCAGTGAGCCTAGACCGGCTTCCTTCGCGCTCCGCTCCATCCACCACCTAAGAACTTCCCTCAGCGCGAGCGTCGCTTTATCTGGAGGCAGCTGGAACCCCCTCGGGAGGCCCGTCATTATTATTATTAATTATCGTGATCCTCACTGCATTATTAATGCCCACGATGATAACCGGCATCGGTATCAGCTTTCCCCGGTTCAGTGATATCCCATGAACTTCGGGGCGGGGAGGAAGTGACTCCAGGATCAGAGGCCGCGTCGGTTCTGCTCGGGGCATGGGCAAGGGGAGGCTGCTGCTGGGGCCAAGCCACGGCTGGACGCGAGGGAAGAATCTCGTCCCAGGCCCCGCACGCCTATCCCAAGCTGTCCCGGTGCTCTTCCCTAGGCCGGCACCTTCGTTCTTCCTCTTCCCCACCCCCTAGCCCCTTTGTCTCTTTTTCAGACGGATGTTTTCAGTCTCAAGTGGTTTTATTTTCCGCACAAAACCCTGAGATCAAGGGCAGATCACAGACTGTACCGGAGGCTCGTGTTTCCCTGGACTCCGTGCTGTTCTGCATCCCAGGGTTGGCTAGGAAGGAAGGCCTGGGCCGGCGAGGTGATGGGTCTCCTGCCCAGGTCGCCAGGACTGGGGGAGGTGTGTCCTGGTAGGTCCCTGGTGAGCTCACCCGTGGCATCGGGGACCCGCGGGAACCCACCGAGCGCCCACTAGGGACTCGGGTCCTACCCTCCCCCACACCACTCCACCGAAATTATCGGAAGGGCACGCTAGGCCTGCTTCCAAGGGCTGAGCGATAAAGGCCTCAAAATCACGCACCATCAAGACTTGGTTGAACCTTTGGCTAGGTTTTTGTTTTGTTTTGTTTTGTTTTGTTTTTACTTTAGCAGACACGTGTCCCGGAAAGAGGTTCTCAGAACCCAAAGCAAAGGTTCAATAGTGATTTGTGGATTGATTGATTATAGTCTGATATCGCTCTGGTTCCACAGAAATTCGGAGCTCCTTGGCCCACTGTTACCCCCAGCAGATCGAAATGAACGGTTTCTATTTTTCACTAGCAGCTCAGAACTGGATCGGAAGAAGTTCCCCTCCACTTCCCCCATCCGGACTTCAGATCGTTGCTGGGTTTATTTTCGGGGAGAAAAAACACTAGATCCTTCCAGACTGGATCAGATGGTAGGGCAAAAACTCTCAGGCTAGTCCGGCTGGGGGCCCGAGCACGAAAAGGCCTCTGTGGCCGTTTGAACCGGGTGTTGCAAATGAAACTTCTGTAAGCCATAACCAGGGCAGTCCGAGGGTATGAGTTCACGGTCAAGGCTGTGGGCTACTAGGTCCAGCGAGTTCAGGCCCCGCCCCGCCCCCGAGTTGCCGCAGCCAAGATCCTCTGCAGGGAATTCGAGACCAGGGTCCTCCCACTCCTGCCCCGCCCCGACAGTCCGAGAATTCTCGGTGCTGGGGCCACCTCGTCGCCCTCCCACGTTTCTCTTTTGTTCCCAGGGGCCGACGAGCTTTGGAAGAGGTGACACCTCGCCTCGCCTTCTCGTGCTCTAGGCCCTGCCCTCGTCCGGCATCCCTCCTGCCCCACGAAGCGAGACGATGCTCAGCGCAGCTGCCAGGCAGAGAGTGTGTGGGGAGGTCCCCTGCCTTTGCGCACGCACACACAGACACAGACACACACACCCAACACACTCACTCACACCATATGCTCACACATCCTCACCTCCCTCGGCTTCCCCACCTCCCAGCCACGGGCTCGCGGGAGTGGGAAGGACCTGAGGCCGCAGAAATGTGGGTGAGCATGGGCAGCAGGAGGTGCTCCCCGCACCCCTTCCTCCCATTCCTACCTCCCCCAGCCCTTTCTAGAGCCGCTTGGAGGGGACCGGGCCTGCCTTGCGCTCTCAACCTAATTCGGCCTCGGAGGGTCCTCCACCAGGGCGGCACTCCTCAGGCCCGCACTCGCGCCACTGACGTGGGACTGGGCTAAGCAGGGCTCCCTGGAGTTGGGTCTCCCAAGCCCACTCCCAGGGGCTGCGAGAGGCCAGGCTGCCTCGCCTGCCGGCGCGCCCTCCAGCCCTCGGGCGTAGGGAGGGGGCGCGCCCCCTCACCTCCCAGGAAATCTGGAGTGAGGGAAGAGCTGCCTGGCCCCCGCGTCCCCCGAACCTGGCCTCAACCTCTCCCTTTCCCAAACTCCCGGGGCCAGGTTTACCTCTGCCCTAGAGGCCAAGCCGGTGGCCCTGGAGAGCAGAAGGGAGCTCAGAGCTGCTAGAGAAGGTGGGGGGTAGAAATAATAATAACGTTAATAATGTCAGAGATAATCATCGCAGTTAATGCTCAGCCACTGGGCTGCTCCGCGGAGGCCGGCGGAGACCTGTATAGGATACTGACTGGCAGAACTGGAGGTGGGAGTGTGGTTCCCTTTTCGCGGGGGTTCCTATGTTGCCCGTCCCCCGACCCCAACAGGCAAAGCCCCCTAAACTTAGGGTCTGGAACCAGGCCGAGCCAGCGAGGGCCTGCCAGAAGCTGCGCTGGAGCCTCTTGTTGCAGCCAGAGCTGGTTCTTGTTCCTTTCTCTCTCTTGGTCCACTGGGCCCACAGTGGTTAGGTGGCCGAGTGTGGTTTCCCGAAACTCTTTGGTGTCGGCTGGGTCTGCCTGCCCCTGGCCCCGTCCCCACCCTCAGTCCTGTCCCCCAGCCTCCGCCCGCCCGCCCGTGAATGGTGGATTTAATGAGCGCTTGTGCGGCGTTGGCCGGCGGTTCTGAAGATGCGCTGACCTGGAGGGAGGGCGCGAAAGGTCAGGCGCACGCGGAGCCCAACTTGGGCTCCTCCCAGGCCCACGCTGCTCCGATATTGATCCTGGGAGAAAGATAAACAGAAAAGCTGGACATTCAGTCATGAATACTAATGAGCCAGGGTAGGGGTTTTAATTACTGTGGACTTCCTTTCTCCAGTTAATCCTTATTGCAAACTTCGCTGGAGTCAGCTTTCTCGAGCCTCCCTCCTCCTTATATTTTCCTGTGAAATACCCAGGCGAAAGAGACCCGTGACAACCTGACTCTCTCCTCTTCGAGAGGCCCATGTGAGCTCGAGAGCCCACAGCCCGTGTTTCCAGTGTGGCTCTGTTTACTAATTTTGGAAATATAGGGATCCTATAAAATAAATTGTTTCAATGTGGCTTTGGCGAGTCTGCTTCTTGACTTCTTCACCCTTATTGTTTCAAAGACTTCTTGTGTCTTTGGCCTTTAAACTTCCTCTTGACAATTGCATCTTTTCTCCCGCCACGGAGCTCGTTTCTGCTCCAAACGGTGCATTCTGTCCCCAAACGTTCACGTTTCTCAAGTCTTCAGGACTTGGCACTGGCTTTGCCAACCGCAGTGCCTAAGTATTTCAACTAGCAGTGAATTCTTAGGCAAGCTAATTTACCACGTTACATAAATTTTGTGGTTTCTTTGGTACCTATAAGCAACACTGTAATATGAGACAGGAATCTAAAAGAATTGTCAGAAAAATTTCTGCCTCCATTCTTGATATGCATTTGATAACTTAGGTATAATCACTTTTATTAAAATAAAGCCATTCTTGAGCTTTTTCTTGAAACTGCATTAAGTCGACTGTAAATTCTATAAAGCAGTTTCGGCTGTGTGATCAGGAGAGAAATACATAAGCCCATTTTTGTGACAGACTATGTAGAAATGTGTTGAAACCCAAGCCAGAAAAAAAAAAAAAAATCAGTTGTGCTAGAGTAATTTTCAATATTATTCTGATCCTTAAAGTTTTGAACAAAATAAGCCTGTATTTCACTTCATTGCCAATAGATCCCAGCATTGAAGTCTCCTGAGGATTCTGTTTCACTTACACTTTTCAGTCCAAACTTCTTTTTTTTCTTTGCACAATGATTTATTATGTAGGTAATTTTAGGGGATACAGTTTACAGCTTGAATTATTAGACTGAACACCTCTGGCTGACACCACGACGCCTTTTTTTTTCTGCCTGCAGCTGTGAGTCACAACCCCATTTTCATACCCAACCGCTGCACATTCCTTCACAATGTATACTTCCTTCTTGCAAAGATCAAACATGCTTTGGTCAAAGTGTTTATTTTAAAATACAGGAAAATTAAAACTAAACACAGCTCTACTGAAAAATCCCCAAATGTATCATATTTTCCTCCTCCTGTGCCCACAAAAAAAGTAACAAATTGCACCTCCACTTTCTGGAATAAAAATTTGAATTGAAGGAGAACACACAGGCACATACAGACATAGTGTTCATTTTAGTATCGAAACACACCAGAAAACCTCCCACTTCCATTCATATTTGGATTCCTGTTTGGATGTCTTGTTTTTACTATAAAAATTTCACAAACCAAGCAACAATAACAATGTATCATTAAAAAGATGCTGACAGATACCTATTTTATTCACCAACCTACACACTCCTCATTCCTACTTCATTTTTCCCCTTTTAGTGTTTTTCTTGTAATTATATCTTTCAGATTGTAGCTTTCAGGAGAGAAGCATATCTTGAAATATTTTCTAAATAGAAAACAAAAGGTCTCAGTAACTCAGAAATAAGTTAATAATTCCTAAGCATCTTTGTAGGTCTTTGGCAGGTGTGTGTGTTTTCTTTTTCCTTTCAAATTAAGGTGAAAAATTATAAGGGAGAATCACTCCATCTCAGCACCTAAATCCTGTAAAGTGGACTTTAACTGCGATTTTGGTGGACAAGCTGGCCTTCTGTAGCACACTGTCTAACTGCCTATTTCAGCTTCTCGCTGCTCCCACTTGAAAGAGACATAGACCTCAGCCACCTCCTCTCTGATGCAATTTACTCAGCTTCTCCAATCACACAGTTCTTTAACGGGGCAGAAATTGTTGGGCTGTTTTTAATCAAGTTTGGAAGCTGAATCTCTTCCCCCTGATGACTGTGCCCAGGGGTGGATCCGGCTGAATGTCTGGCGCTGCGGGCAGCAGGCTCGGCCACCCGTTTTTCAGACACAACACCAGAGAATGGCACTGAAATAATGGTGTGTAGCAGAAATGTTTAAAAACATTAACCTCTCTTATTTTCCATACTTGTGAATTAAAAGGCAAAAGAAGCTGAAAGGAAATCTGAAATGACACTCATTTACCTACTGAAGGCTGACCAAGAAACTGTAAAGATGCTTGGTGCTTTGAAAATGTAGTCTGTAAAATCTTTCAAATTAGATGCTGCTTAAGATCAATGGCAGTAAAAATATTTTTATTATCTGATTGGTTAAAACTCTTTTAGATATTAGTGATGATAAATTAACAGATCAGAAGTTTCTTTCTAGGAACAATTTGGGAGGGATATAGAAAGTAATCTAGTAATCTAATAATAGTCTTCTTCCTATTGTTTAAAGGGAGACAAATTATAGTACATACTATGTGGACTTTTTTAAACTTTAGATAAATAAAAATATTTGGCTTTCATAGACTATTGAAAATTCTTTGAGAAAGTGGAGTATCAAGGATTTTCAAGACCAAGAACAAAACAAAGAATCAGATTACAGTCTTCCTCTAAAATACACTTCTTCCTTTGCTGGGTTTTCAAATGATATCTTTGGTGATTCTTTGTTTATTTGAACAATCTCTTGAAATTAAAATGCATAGAATATTTCTCTCTAGATAGTTCAACTTCAGACACACAAATATTTCTAAAAGTTCTAAATGTAAATCAAACACTTTATAAAGCTTCAGCAACAACATTTCATATCATGGTAAAACCAATTTTATTGTGACATTCCTCTCATATTTGGTAGATTATCAGACACATCAAAAATTCTCACCTTGAAAATGTACTCTTCCAAAAATCTTATACATTTGAGAAACTCATTTTTATAATCTGTAATTTGCGGTTTATTATCTCATTTCTGTTCTTTAAATCCAAGTGAATTAATTTAAAAAGTAAATTTGGACTAGAGGGGAGACATTAGTGAAAAGTCTTAAGTATTAATCAAATTCTTTTCAACTACCTCCAGTATGCACACACATCATTCACACACACCCTTGTTGAGAAGAAAAAAAAATGTTTCAGCTGAAGAGAACAGTCATATCAGCCATTTGGCTTCAAATGTCTTATACAAAAGTTTAAAATAGCTATTTTGTAATATGGCAAAACTATTGTTTAATGTTTCAGGGTAACATTTTTCTAAATCTTCATGTGACAATTTACTTATTCAAAATGTAACAAATGATTGACTTTATTGGGCAAAATATTGCTCTACCTATTTGTTAAAGTAGATATCTCACATACGGTGCCATTGTAACTTATGTAAGTCTCTTTTTTATACAATTGTGTTCATTTGCAGATAATCTACTATTCTCTTGTGCCCCCAACATTGTTGCACTTGAAAGTTGAATGTTGAGAACTCAAGGTTGGAAACCAAATCGAGTGCCTTGTGTGGAAGCAAAAGATGTTTTCCTAGACAGATGCTACTTTGAGTGTCTTTTCTGCTAAGCAGATCTCCGCGTTAAATTAGCCTCATCATTTGCCTTTCTGCTTTTTCTAAAGGTCTGTGGTTCAAGTGGCAGTCCATCCTGCAATAGACCATAGGTTCTGTTCGGTAGCGGTAATGTCCTGTTTCTTTGCTTCAAGTTTCACTTTGTGTTTAAAATGCAATAAAATTAGTTTAGAAAATCATTTTTAAGAGAGCACTTTCAAGAAGCACTTCCTTTCCTACTGCCAGGCAACGGGGCTCCCCAACCTCTTGGCTGGAACGCTTGCTTTCGATTTGTTTGTTTCGCGCATTTCCCTAAAGAACCGGGCTCTGTGCTGTTTAATTCTGCTTTAAAAAATGCATCGTTTCTGCCCTGAATCCTTCTCTGAAACAAATTCCTATCGAAAGTGTATCAGATTCGTTCCAAATATGGGATTTGGATCAATATTCCCATGCTACAAATATTTTTAGAATTGTTTTTGTCATAGGAGTCCACACTTTTGCAATATATTTTTAATTGAAATAGGGTTGCCTGTATTTCTCATGACACACAAAAAAGTAGCAATTACCGTCTGCTTAGTCCTTTCTTTATTATTATTTTTAGCCCGTGTATCATTACCTAACTGGTATGTGTTCTTCTGTCCAGCTCTTGATGATCTAGTTGAATTCTAGACATTGTGCCAAGAAGTGTATTTGAAGCAGATAAGTACGTATAATACAAATGCGTTTTGTTAGACCTGATGGATGCTATTTTTCTTTTAATAGGTTTGTAGCAAACTAACACAATAACACAATGTATTCCTTTTCAAGGTACATTGTTGAAACAGGTCTATTAAGAGCGCGTTGAGCTATTTCTCGCTTCTATTGAACAGTCTGTTGCTCAAACACAACAGCCAACAAACGCCAGCTGCCTCAACAAAAGTAGAAACCTAACCCTTTTATGTAATGTTTTAACAGAAAGGGTAGCTGTGTTTAATTAAAAACATTGATGATTCAGTGAAACAATAGAAACTCAAGTTCAAGTGGTGCTCTATTGATTTAAGATGATTTTTTACTAGCAATGGGTATAATTCATTTTTTTTTCCCCAGCTCTCTCTTGTGTAAAGGGGTTCCTTCTTGGGGCATTATTTGGGTGAATAGGAAAAGACAGAGATGGCTATTGCCTTAGAAACCTGATTAACGCATGTTGCTCTGAGGGTAAGGTGTTTAATTTATAAGTGCACCCCATATTTTTTGTCAGTTTATTCGCGGTAGGGAAGCTTTGAAAGTAGCTCCTCTCAGCAGGTTAAAAAGTGAAGTCTGCGTCCTGGCATTTAAATGTCTTTGTTATTGTGTCAAGCAAGTTGTTGAAAACTGCATGCCCAGAATATTAAGGTTGGGCGGCTAGAGGAGGCAAGTTGTGTGTGTGTGTGTGTGTGTGTGTGTGTGTGTGTGTGTGCACGCGCGCCCCTGGGCGCAGGGCTGTGTGTACGAGGACAATTATTTTCATCAGCTGCTTGCTAGCCCGCGCCCGACTGCTCCTCTTTGCAGAACCGACGGCCTCCGGGCTTTCAACTCTGGAAGTGAAGCAGGACGAATTCCTCCATGGAGACTCCCTCCTTGGGAACGTCGAACTCTCTCTGCCATGGGGAGTAGGGCACGATAAAGGGTACCTAGGTCGCCCCCTGGCAGGCGAGCACTCGAGGGCCGCGAGGTCCCGGGTTTCGACATCCTGAGATCCCCCGCGCGCATGACCCAGGAGGGGCGCGGCGGCCCCTTAGTCAAGGTGGGCGGGGGCAGGTGCTTCCCTGCACTGCGTTTTCCTACGCCGGCGCGGTCCCCACAGCAGACCTAGCCCGGCGCCGGCCGAGTACTGCTGCAGCGCTAAGTACCCCTTCCTCCTACCGGGCTGGCAGGCCCGGCTTCACGATTCCCGGGCCCTCGGGCATGTGAGGGACTTGAGCGAAAGCAGCTCCCTCAATTCACTCCCGCGAAACCACCGCCAGGAGGGCCTGAAGTCGGAGAACCCGGCCTAGGAGTCGCCCCTAGAGCCTCGGGGCGGCCCCTTCCCCTTCCCCTTCCCCACATCGGCCCGCCGAGGGAGCCTAGAGCAGGTGGGAGAAGGGCAGCGGCCTCTCCTGATCCTTTCCTGCGGCCATACAAGTTCCCAGGGTGGGCCGAGGACAGAGCTCCTCAGGCATCGTCGGCTTCCCACGGCTGCGGCCCAGGCCCAGCCTACGGCCTTGGAGCAACTCGCTCCAAGCCCCCACAGGCCGCGACCGCCTCGAGGGCCGCACTTCCGCCTGCTTCCGACTTCCCGCGCACCCAGCGGTCAAAAGGTACGGCCCGCCTCGACCCACTTCCGGGGTTCGGTCTCCCCAAGTCCGGCTGGCACGGCCGGCCTCGACCCACTTCCGGGGTCCGGCCTCCCCAGGTCCGGGTGGCCCCTGTGGGCCCCGGTAGCCTGGGGACCGCTGAGACCGAGGCCTGGAGCCCGTCGCCCTCCGGGCCCACCGTGGCGGATGACACTCGGGGAGGCCGCGGCCAGAAAGTGACCCGCGAGGGAAACGTCCACACGGGCCCCTCAGGCCCACAGTGAATTATTTAAGCTGTTCCTGGTGTTTAAAGAGGTTTTTCAGTTTTTAAAGAATGTTGTAAAAAAATATCAGCCCTTGTTAACTCCCTCATTACATGCTTTTTTTCCCTCAGCTGAACAAGCCCTATTTCCTGAGTCGCAGGAGCAATGTAAGTGTTTAAACGTGTGTCAAGTGTCTTATAAATAATACAAATTCATAAAGAAGAGGAGGACATTTAACTGATACATGAAGGACTTGGCATAGCCACATTTGCTGTGAGGTTGTTTTCGGACAGGGACGTGTGGTCGGGAAACCGCCCTGACAGCGCCTGGTGGGGCTCTGTCCTGGGCTCAGCCCCCTGAGTCTGTCCCCAGCCCTTTCTGGGAAAGCCCAGGAGGAGTTTGACCGGTTCATGAGAGACGGTTCGGTCCGGTGGTCTGCAATGTCTATACTAGAGCGTCTATACTCAACTCAGGATTTTGGAGTTCCTTTTCTAATTTTTTATTTTTATTGTTTGAGACGGAGGTCTCACTCTGTCGCCCAGGCTGGAGTGTATATAGTGGCTCCATCTCTGCTCACTGCAACCTCTGCCTCCCTGATTTAAGTTATTCTCCTGCCTCAGCCTCCCAAGTAGTTGGATCTACAGGCACCCGACACCACACCTGGCTAACTTTTGTATTTTTAGAAGAGACAGGGTTTCACCATGTTGGCCAGGCTGGTCTAGAACGCCTCACCTCAGGTGATCCACCCACCTCGGCCTCCCAAAATGCTGGGATTCCAGGCATGAGCCACCGCCCCCAGCCCTGGAGTTCTTTTTCTGTCTTTTCCTCTCAGCCTCCTATCCTTTCTCCATTTTTCCTTTCTGGTCTTTCTCCCTCAAAGTGTCTGCTGCTGTGTGACATTGCTCTGACATCCCTCCCTCCTTGTTAGAATGAAGGTTAGTGCTGCTTCTGGCAAAAAAGACAGTAAGAGGGTTGAGGTCTGGGCTTTAATTTGAGATCCGGGCCACAGAACCATTTGTATTCATTCTCATCCCTAGAAAGCTAAAATAATAATAAGGAGGTTTGGTCATGCAGGGCTCACACCTGTAATCCCAGGACTTTGGGAGGCCTAGGCAGGAGCATTGCCTGAGGTTGGCAGTTTGAGACCAGCCTGACCAACGTGGAGAAACCCTGTCCCTACTAAAAATACAAAATTAGCCGGGCCTGGTGGTGCATGCCTGTAATCCCAGCTGTTTGGAGGCTGAGTCAGGAAAATCACTTGAACCTGGAGGGCGGAGGTTGCAGTGAGCCGAGATCACACCATTGCACTCCAGCCTCGGCAACAAGACAAGAGCGAAACTCCGTCTTAAAAATAAGAAGGAGGGGGTGGGAGAAGGATGTTTTCTTCTGAGGAAGGTAAGTACAAAGTGTTATTTTATAGTAACATGGTGTATACTGTGTGGAAATTAAACTTCAGCAGTACTCCCCTGCTTTAGTTCATTGGATGATATTTTTCATATTGGTTGTCATTCTGAGAAAGATTTCTCTGGACATTCTATTTCTAGCTGTTTTAAAATGTCTAAACTAGAGGGAAATGTAGGAGTTTTCAATTATTAAAATAACCACATGCTTTTATAAAGTCAAAACTATCTTGATTTTAAATCATCATACTCATAGTGAGTATAATTATCTTCAGTGTAGTAACAAAAATTGACTGTATTGTGGGTGTGAGGAAGAGGTTACAAATTCACTTCCTAAGTAGTATTCCCCCAGCATTCTTTTTTTTTTCTTTGAGATGGAGTCTCGCTCCATCATTAGGCTGGAGTGCAGTGGCACGATCTCAGCTCGCTGAAACCTGTGACTCCTTGATTCAAGGGATTCTTCTGCCTCAGCCTCAAGTAGCTGGGATTACAAGCACACACCACCACGCCCAGCTAATTTTTGTATTTTTAATAGAGATGGGTTTTCATCATGTTGGCCAGGCTGGTCTCGAACTCCTGACCTCAGGTGATCCAACCGCTTTGGTCTCCCAAAGTTCTGGAGTTACAGGTGTGAGCCACTACGCCCCGCCTGCATGCACTGATGATAGGTCTGCTGGGTGTTGCCCCTCTTGTCAGGCATCTCTTCTGTGTGCATTGTTGCTGCTTTTTCTGGATACAGCTGGTGTTGACTGTATGGGTAATATAGAGACGCTAAAGCTCTGAGGCATTTATTGTTAATTATCTGTGCTGTGCTGTCTCAAAGGGTTTCAAAATGGTTTGCAATGTATTTTGTTACTGGTTTTAATAAAAACCGATATTTTCAGCCGGGCACGGTGGCTCAAGCCTGTAATCCCAGCACTTTGGGAGGCTGAGACGGGCGGATCACAAGGTCAGGAGATCGAGACCATCCTGGCTAACACGGTGAAACCCCGTCTCTACTAAAAAATACAAAAAACTAGCCGGGTGAGGTGGCGGGCGCCTGTGGTCCCAGCTACTCCGGAGGCTGAGGCAGGAGAATGGCGTAAACCCGGGAGGCGGAGCTTGCAGTGAGCTGAGATCCGGCCACTGCACTCCAGCCTGGGCGACAGAGCCAGACTCAGTCTCAAAAAACAAAACAAAACAAAACAAAAAAAACCCGATATTTTCATTTTTACTTATACCCCTCTCTTTTCTTAGAACCTAGATTTGAATCCAAAGTAGTTGTGGTAGAGATAATTTCCAGTATCAGGCACTATGGTACTTTCAAAATTACACCACCAAGCACCAAAGCTTTGTTTCTAAATGAAACTATTTGATCTTCTCTTTGCTTAAGATAAGTTTACACCCAGGAGATTTTTCAGTCTGTCATATGAATACATTTCAGGTGGTTTTCTTCTTATGCTTTCAGAATTGCTCTGATATGTATGAACCCTAGCGATGCAAACAACTTAGATTTTGTAGCTGGGGAGTAGTTGGGACTATTCCTCTTCCCAGTACACTCACGCAGACACAGATGTGTATACACACTGATAAACTCCTAAATTGGCAGATGAAAACTTTGCTGAGCTTAACAAATACCTTTTTGATATGTAAACAGTTCCTCAGAATGCCAGCCATCTGCTGAAAGCCAGACAATACATTATGAATAGAATAGTCAATGCACACATAACTTATTTGTTCTTAAACATTAGCCATATCTAGGCAGTCTTTGAGATGAGCCTCTGTTGCTAAACTCAGATTCAGCATTTTGATCTTTTTTCTTTTTTGAGGTGGAGTTTTGCCCTTGTTGCCCAGGTTGGAGTGCAATGGCGCCATCTTGGCTCACTGCAACCTCTGCCTCCTGGGTTAAAGCCATTATCCTGCCTCAGCCTCTCGAGTAGCTGGGATTACAGGCACACACCACCATGCCCAGCTAATTTTTGTATTTTTAGTAGAGACGAGGTTTCTTTTCTTTTTTTTTTTTCCTTTTTCTTTTTTTCTTTTCTTTTCTTTTTTTTTTTGAGACGGAGTTTAGCTCTTGTCACCCGGGCTGGAGTGCAGTGGCGTGATCTCAGCTCACTGCAACCTCTGCCTCCCAGGTTCAAGTGATTCTCCTGCCTCAGCCTCCCAAGTAGCTGGGATTACAGGCACACACCACCACACCCAGCTAATTTTTATATTTTTAGCAGAGGTGAAGTTTTACCATGTTGACCAGAATGGTCTTAATCTCTTGACCTCGTGATCTGCCTGCCTGGGCCTCCCAAAGTGCTAGGATTTCAGGCGTGAGCCACTGCGCCCAGCTAGAGATGGTGTTTCTCCATGTTGGTCAGGCTGGTCTCAAACTCCCGACCTCAGGTGATCCGCCTGCCTTGGCCTCCCAAACTGCTGGGATTAGAGGTGTGAGCCACCACTCCCATCCTTCTTTATTCTTTGTGTACCACCCCCCAGTCCATGAAAGAACATGGTTCCTCTTTATAGGAAAAGATGTATAGTACTTCGTATAGTGTCAGGTAGCTTGTTCTCTAATGGTGGGATTAAGGCAAATATGGAACACAACGAAATAATACAAGGTAAATAGTGTTAAAGTATGGAAAGGGGCTAACACAAAATATAGTAAGTGCCTTAAATAAGTATCAGGCCAGGCACGGTACCTCACGCCAGTAATCTCGACACTTTGAGAGACTGAGGTAGGAGGATTGCTTGAGCCCTGGGGTTTGAGACAAGTCTGGGCAATATCATGAGACCTCATCTCTACAAAAAATAAAAAAATTAGCTAGGCATGGTGGCATGCGCCTGTAGTCCCAGCTACTCAGGAGGTACTTAAGCCCAGGAGGTCATGGCTGCAGTGAGCTGTCATCATGCCACTGCACTCAAGGCTAGGTGACAGGGTGAGAGTGAGACCTTATCTCAAAAGAGAGAGAAAGAGAGAAGAAATATCAGTAAATTTTTATTGGATAATCAAAGGTAGATAAGATAACATCAGAAACTATCAAACTATTACATACAAAGAAGCAACATTTAGGCTAGCAGCATACTTCTCAACATTAACAAGTCAGGTCTGAAGACAAAGGAATAATATTTTGAAAGGCCTGAGAGAAAATAACTATAACTCAGATGCCATACCCAGCTAAACTATTATTCAAAATTGAAAGCTCAACAAAAACCAGATTTCAGAAAGTGGGAATTTACCACTTACAGACTTTTAATAATGATTACAGGTTTTACAGTAGTAAATTCCCACTTTTCCAGATTTCAAACATGGGAATTTACCACTTAAAGCCCTTTGATAATTGTTACAGGAGGTGTAGGATGTATAGGAGGAAAAAGTGTATTAAACCCAGCAGGAAAAAGTGGACTACAAGAAGGAATGGTATGCAAAGAAGTTGATCACCAACATATGGGAATATTGAAATAGTTATTGCATATATAAAATAATAATGACTAATTTGAGATATTTAAAACATGGAAGAAATACAACTTACCAAAACAGAAGATGATATAGAAAGTTAATATGATATAGAAAATTTATATGTATTTGGCTGGGCATGGTGGCTCACGCCTGTAATCCTAGCCCTTTGGGAGACTGAGGTGGGCGGATTACCTGAGCTCAGGAGTTCGAGACCAGCCTGGGCAACATGGTGAAACCCCGTCTCTACTAAAATACAGAAAATTAGCCAGGTGTGGTTGTGGGTGCCTATAGTCCCAGCTACTTGGGAGGCTGAGGCAGGAGAATTGCTTGAACCAGGGAGGCGGAAGTTGCAGTGAGCCAAGATCGCACCACTGCACTCCAGCCTGGGTGACAGAGCAAGACTCTGTCTCCAAAAGGAAAAAAAAAAGAAAATTTATATATATTTGGATGTATATCATATATATTATACATATACCATTAACATAAAATGAATATAACCCACCAAAACTCAACATCATCTCTCAGTTTTGGTATATATACACATGAAAAATTTTTTTTCGAGACGGAGTTCCACTCTTGTTGCCTGGGCTGGAGTGCAATGGTGTGATCTTGGCTCACCACAACCTCCGCCTCCCAGGTTCAAGTGATTCTCCCGCCTCAGCCTCCTGAGTAGCTGGGATTACAGGCATGCACCACCACACCTGGCTAATTTTGTATTTTTTGTAGAGACGGGGCTTCTCCATGTTGGACAGGCTAGTCTCGAACTCCCAACCTCAGGTGATCCACCCGTTTTGACCTCCCAAAGTGCTGGAATTACAAGCGTGAGCCACTGCACCTGGCCAGTGTATATATAAAATTTTCGATGTTATATTTTCTAGATCATCTCTCAGTTTTGGTAAGTTTTATTCATTTTATATAATACATATATATAATTGTTCACAAGTTATTGAACAGTCACTCCTCTTTTGGCAAGCCAAAATAACAGAGTGTAAACCACATACAACTGGACAAAATACATAAAACAACTGTTTTCAGATCTTGGACAATAGGCAGTATGGGACTGTATCTGTCAGAGAAGGAAAATGTACAAGTTGAGCCTCGTAATTTGCCTTTCTGTGTGGAGGCATTTTGTGATCCATGGTGCAGGGAGGTGTAACCCTTGTAGAATATTGTGGTCTTCATGAGTTGAAGATATGGAGATTGAATTTTTGGGCTGTTGAGTTCTATAATTGCTAGGTCAGGTACCAGAGAGGGAGCTCCACAGAGGAGTAGCACTAAAAGTCTGCATAAGGGCCACTTAAGTCTTTGGCAGAATATAAGCTGTGTATCCACAGGGAGAAACTGTGCAAGACCTGGCAGAGAGTACCTACAGTGTAGCTGAATGGAGACTCCAGAAATCATACTGCACTGGAAGAGATGTTGGACTTTCAGTCAGCCACAAGAGAGACCTCACTAAACACCAGTTAACAACATAGGAGTATGGCTATTCTGACCCTAAAGTGTCTACTAGACCCATGCAAACAAAATTTTAAAACAATTGAGTTGATGTGTTATTTTATTTTATTTTATTTATTTTTTCTTGAGACGGAGTTTCGCTCTCGTTGCCCAGGCTAGAGTGCAATAGCGTGACCTCAGCTCACTGAAACCTCCACCTCCTGGGTTCATGGGATTCTTCTCCCTCAGCCTCCCAAGTAGCTGGGATTACAGGCACCCACCACCATGCCCAGCTAATTTTTGTATTTTTAATAGAGACAGGCTTTCACCATGCTGGCCAGGCTGGCCTCGAACTCCTGACCTCAAGTGATCTGCCCACCTCGGCCTCCCAAAGTGCTGGGATTACAGGCGTGAGCCACCTGGCTGATATGTCATTAAAAAAAAAAAATCCAGCCGGGCAGAGTGGCTTATGCCTGTAATCCCAGCACTTTGGGAGTCCAAGGCAGGCAGATCATGAGGTCAGGAATTTGAGACCAGCTTGACCAACATGGTGAAACCCCAGCTCTACTAAAAATACAAAAATTAGGCAGGTGTGGTGGCAGGTGCCTGTAATCCTAGCTACTTGGGAGGCTGAGGCAGGAGAATTGCTTGAACCCGGGAAGCGGAGTTTGCAGTGAGCCAAGATCGCACCACTGCACTCCAGTCTGGGTGACAGAGCAAGACTGTCTAGGAAGGAAAAAAAAAAAAATCCATGTAAGGCTGAGTGTGGTGACTCATGCCTATAATTCCAGCATTTCAAGATGCTGAGTTGCGAGGATAGCTTGAGACAAGGAGTTCAAGACCAGGCTGGGCAACATAGCAATACCCCATCTCTACAAAAAATTTAAAAATTAGCTATTGGGGATGGGGTGGTGGCACATGCCTGTAGTCCCACCTACTTCAGAGGCTGAGATGGAGGGATCTTTTGAGCCTGAGAGGTTGAGGCTGCAGTGAGCTGAGATTGCGCCACTGCACTCCAGCCTGGGTGACAGAGCAAGACTCTATCTCAAAAAAAAAAAAAAAAAAAATTAACCTGCCAGAACAAAATTCTTCGAAGAAAGATACAATCCAGACCCAAAGTAATATTCACAATATTTAGCATAAATGTTAAAGATTATTAGAAAAGGTCAGGAGCGGTAGCTCACACCTGTAATCCTAGCACTTTGGGAGGCCGAGTTGGGCGAATCACTTGAGGTCGGGAGTTCAAGACCAGCCTGATCAACATGGTGAAACCCCATCTTTACCAAAAATACAAAATTAGCCGGGTGTGGTGGCATGAGCCTGTGGTTTCAGCTACTCAGGAGGCTGAGGCAGGAGAATCGCTTGAACCCTCGAGGCAGATGTTGCAGTGAGCTGAAATTGCACCACTGCACTCAAGTCTGGGCAACAGAGTGAGACTGTGTCTCAAAAAAAAAAAAAAGATAAAAAAGAAAAAAGAAAAGCAAAGAAGTAGGAAATTGATATGTGTAACTAGGAGAAAAGCAGTCAATAGAGACAGACAAGGACTTGAGAGTTGACAGAAATATGAGAATAAGCAGAAAAGAGCTTAATGTGAGTATTTTAAATGTTTAAGAATTAAAGGAGGCCATGTGTGGTGGCTCACACCTGTAATCCCAGCCCTTTGGGAGGCCGAGGCAGGTGGATCACTTGAGGTCAGGAGTTCTAGACCAGCCTGGCCAACGTGACGAAACCCTGTCTCTACTAAAAAATAAATAAATAAATGAAAAAATTAGCCAGGCATGGTGGCAGGCACCTGTAATCCCAGCTACTTGGAAGGCTGAGGTAGGAGAATTGCTTGAACCTGGGAAGTGGAGGTTGCAGTGAGCCGAGATCACACCACTATACTCCAGCCTGGGCAACAGAGTGAGACTCCGTCTCAAAAAAAAAAAAAAAAAAGAAAAAGAAAATGAAGGAAAAGAAGGACCTAGTGAATGAACAGATAGGAAATATTAGTCGAAAAATGGAAACTATTTCAAAAGAACCAAAGAGAAATTCAAGAACTGAAAAATATGATATCTAAAGGGAAAATTATGCAGGATGGGCTTAACAGTGGATTTGACATGGCAGAAGGTAGAATCAGTGCACTTGAAGACATGGCAAAAAATAGATCCAAACTGAAGCACAGACAGCAAAATGCTAGGGGGACAATTTTAATGGAAAATGAATGACCTCTTGGATAAGATTATGAAACAGGAAACCCATAAGGATAGGAGAGAATAAGGAAGAAAAAAATTTTGAAGAAATAGTGACTGAAAAATCTGACATATTGGAGGAAAACTGTAAACCTACAGATTCAAGAAGTTTAACAAACCCCAAGTAAGATAAACAAATGAAAACACAAGTAGGGGCCCATACCCTACGGTATGGCTCATACCTGTAATCCCAGCACTTTGGGAGGCTGAGGCAGGCCAATTGCTTGACTCTGAGAGTTCAAGACCAGCCTGGGCAACATGGTGAAACACTGTCTCTACCAAAACTACAAAAAAAATTAGCTGGATGTAGTGGCACATGCCTGTAATCCCAGCTACTCAGGAGGCTGAGGCAGGAGGACCACTTGAGCCTAGGAGGTCAAGGCTGTAGTGAGCTTTGATCATGCTGCTGCACTCCAGCCTGGGACGCTGCACTCCAGACCTTGTCTCAAAAAAAAAAAAAAAAAAAAAAAAGAAAAAAGAAAAAACACAACTAGGCACATTATAGTTGAATTTCTAAAAACTGAAGACAAAGAGAAATAAAAGACAACTAACTAAATTTAGGAAACATGAAGAATGACTTCTCATCAGAAACAACATAAGCCAAGGGAATAGCATCTTTAAAGTACAGAAAGAAGAAGATGTCAACCTATATCCAATGAAAATATCCTTCTAAAATGAAGGGGAAATAAAGATATTTTCAGATAGGTTAGAAAATTAGTCTCTAGCAGGTCTGCACTATGAGAAATGTTAAAGGAAGGCTGAAGGAAAAAGATACCAGGTAGAAAAAATCATGTCTACAAGAAGGAATGAAGAACACTTGAGCATTTGTGGGTAAATAGAAGATACTTTTTTCATTTTTAAATTCCTTTAAAACATAATTGACAATTTAAAGCAAAAACAAAATAAAAATGGTGATTTATTGTGTGGCTTAAATTAGGTAGAAGTGAAGTGTAATGGCCATAATAGCACAATGCACAGGAAGGGAAAAATGGAAGTCTATCATTTTAAGGTTCCTTCGTTATATACAAAATGGTCCAATATGAATTCATGGTAAAGTGTGTAATAAGTTAAGAATGCATATTGTAACCCCTAGAACAATGAGTGAAAAGAGGTATAATAAAAAGCCGATACAGGACACAAAGTGGAAAACAAAAACAATCCAAAATAGTGCAGGCAAAGAGGGGAAAAAAAACAACAGCAACAACAAAAACATCTTGTAGTATCTAGTACTACTAGAAAACAAATAGTGACATAGTGGCCTGAAACCCAACAATTTTTGAGACAGTTTTACTCTGTCACTCAGGCTACAACAGTGGCCCCCAACCTTTTTGGCACAAGGGACCTGTTTTGTGTAAGACAGTTTTTCCATGGATAGGGGAAAGGGGATGGTTTCAGGGTGATTCAAGCACATTACATTTATTGTGCACTTTATTTCTATTATTATTACATTATAATGTATAATGAAATAGTTATACAACTCACTATCCTATAGAATCAGTGGGAACCTGAGCTTATTTTCCTGCAACTAGATGGTCCCATGCGGGGTTGATGGGAGACAGTGACAGATCAGCAGGCATTAGATTCTCATAAGGAGCAGGCAACTTAGATCCCTCACATCCCCAAGTAGCTGGGACTATAGGTGTCTGCCACCATGTCTGGCTAATTTGTGTGTGGATAGAAAAATATTATATACCATGTAAACATTAATCATGAGGAAATGGAGTAGCTTTTAATATCAGAAAAGTATACTTCAAACAAATAATATTATCAGAGGCTGGGTGCAGTGCCTCACATCAGTAATCCCAGCACTTTGGAGACCAAGGAGGCAGATCACCTGAGGTCAGGAGTTTGAGACCAGCCTGACCAACATGGAGAAACCCCATCTCTACTAAAAAGACAAAAGTAGCTGGGTGGGGTGGCACATGCCTGTAATCCCAGCTACTTGGGAGGCTGAGGCAGGACAATCATTTGAGCCTGGGAGCTGGAGGTTGCAGTGAGCTGAGATCTGGCCATTGCACTCCAGCCTGAGCAACAAGAGCAAAACTCCATCTCAACAACAACAACAACAACAAAAGTATATTATTCGAGAATAAAGGGACATTTCAGAACGTTGATAAAGACAGTCTTGTGCAGCCTGTTGACCCTTGAACAACTGTGTAAGAGTGTGGTGTGGACCTGGAATATTTTCTTATATGGAGATAAAGAAACCTCACAATTTGTGCTGGGCATATCGCTTTGCTTGGGATTATCTTCCCCTGTTCTGGGCTAGATGTTTATTCCCTTGTTTTACTTAAAGTGTGTGCATCATGTGTGCCTGGCCAACCCCACTATGATATCTGTTCCCAGTAGGGAGCAGATGGCATCCTTCACCTATAACGCAAGATGGATGCATGCAGACCATCTCCCTGCGTTGGCTATGTGGTCCGACCCGCTGGCCATGGGGAAGTGAATGCTTACTGTTGAAGCTGATCTCTTGCTGTGTCTGTTCTCTACGTGAGTAAAGTATGGTTCCATCCAATGCCTGTATGAGTGTGTCTTTCAAACAATGGAGTGGTTTGACATCCGTGGAGTGAGCTGGCATCCTGGGACTGCTGCTTCTGATGGTGGGGAACAGGTGTCACTTACTCAAGAAATAAAGATAAATATTCATGAAGAAAATAGAATAGTGTGAAATGGGCAGAACTAAAGGGAAAAATGCACAAATATACACTTTTTTTTTTTCTCTTTTTGAGACGGAGCCTTGCTCTGTTGCCCAGGCTAGAGTGCAGTGGCATGATCTTCTGCTCACTCCGACTTCTGCCTCCCAGGTTCATGTGATTCTCCTGCCTCAGCCTCCCAAGTGGCTGGGACAAAAGGCATGTGCCACCACAGCTGGCTAATTTTTGTATTTTTAGTAGAGATGGGGTTTCGCCATGTTGGCCAGGCTGGTCTGGAACTCCTGACTTCAAGTGATCCACCTGCCTTGGCCTCCCAAAGTGCTGGGATTACAGGCATGAGCCACAGCACCTGGCCTCCAAATCTATAATTACATTTGATGAGTTTAGTACCCCTCTCTTAGTTATTGATAAAACAGAGAAAAACTCAGTGGTGATACAGATACTTTTAACAACTTTATCACCTGAGCCTAACTGAAATATATAAACACTACACCCAAGATTTGGTTTAAACAACATTATCAACCACTTTGAGATAACTGGCATTTATAAAACACTACACACAATCATATATTAATTCTTTTCAATTGCAATTTGAACATTTGCCAAAATAAACAATACGCTATGTCATAAATCTAGTCTCAAAATTAAAAAGATTAAAATCATACAGATATGTGACCTAAATTAAGTTAAATTAGAAATTGAAAAAAAAGATATTTGGAAAATGCTGAAATATTTGGAAATTAAGCCACACAGCCTGTATTACCTATGGATCAAAGAATAAATCACAAAGGAGGTTAGAAAATATGTTGAGCTGAATGATAATGAAAACACATAAAACCTGGGGACACAACTAAAGCAGTCCTTAGAGGGAAATTTGTAGCTTTAAATGCTCATGTTAAAAAATAAGAAAGGAGGCTGGGTGAGGTGGCTGTATTAGCTGGGATTACAGGTGTGCACCACTGCACCTGGCTAATTTTTATATTTTGAGTAGAGGCGGGGTTTCACCCTGTTGGTCAGGCTGGTCTTGAACTCCTGACCTCAGGTGATCCACCCACCTCGGCTTCCCAGAGTGCTGGGATTACAGGCGTGAGCCACCAGCTCCGGCCAAATTTGGCAACTTATATGACATGGACAAATTTCTTGAAAGACATAAATACCAAAACTGACAAAACAAGAAATTGAAAATTTAATGGTCGTGTAGTATAGTTTGGATATGGTTTGTTTGTCCCCACCAAAGCTTGTGTTGGAATTTGGTCCATGATGTGGTGAAGTGGATGCTAGTGGGAGGTGTTTAAAACATGGTGGATGTCTCATGAATAGCTTGGTGTAGTTCTCCCAGTAGTGCATGCTCATTCTGAGAAACTGGATTAGTTCCCACAGGGATGAACTAGTTCTCACACAATGGATTGTTATAAATCCCGGATGCACCCCAGATCTTGCTCTCTTCACTTGTATCTGCTTCTCTCTTGAACTTTCTCTACCATTTTAAAGCATAGCCTTCACTAAAAGCCTAATGGATGCTAGTTTTGTGTTTCTTACACTTCCGAGCCTGCAGAACCATGAACTAAATAAATCTCTTTTCTTTATAAATTACCCAGTCTCAGATATTCTGTTATAGCAACATGAAACAGACTAAGATACTCTATATCTAGTAAAGAATTTGAATTCATAAATATAAACCTTTTCATCTCAATAGAAACAAAAAAGAAGCATTTGACAAAATTTAACTCTAGTTCATGATAAAAAACTCTTAGCAAACTAAGAATAGGGCATCTTCCCTATAAGATAAGGAGCATCTAAAAAATCAAACAAACAAACAAAAAACTCCAGCTAACATAATACTCAATGGTAAAAGACTAAATACTTTCTAAGATTGGGAAGAAGATAAGGATGTCAGCTCTAACCACTTTTATTCAAGATTGTGCTGGAGGTCCTAGCCTTGTAGACAGTGCAGTAAGTCAAGAAAAAAAGAAAAGGCATAAGAATTAATAATTGGTAATGAATAAATAAAACATTTGCAAAGGGTATGACTATATAGGTGGAAAACCTAAAGGAATCTATGAACTATCCAAAGTCATAAGTACATTTTAGCAAGATAACTAGATACAAGGTAAACATATGAAAACCAACTTTATTTTTGTAAATTTTTTTTAAGAGACCGGCTCTCACTATGTTGCTCAGGCTGGATTCAAACTCATGGGTTCAAGCAGCCCTCCCATCTCATGCTCTTGAGTAGCTGGGATTGCAGGCATGTCCCACCACGCCTGGCTTCAGATGGTTTTAAAACGCCATTAGCAATAACATAGAAAATGGTTCAGGGGCAAAAAAAGAAATTAACAAAGATGTGAAGAAGGAAGAAATAACATTGAGCACAGAAAAGAATGACTAGAAATCAAAGGAACAATTGGAGGCTCAAAGAAACCAAAGGTGGAGGCCAAGCATGGTGGCCCACACCTGTAATCCCAGCACTTTGGGAGGCTGAGGCGGGTGGATCATGAGGTCAGGAGTTTGAGACCAGCCTGACCAACATAGTGAAACCCCATCTCTACTAAAAAATACAAGAAATAAGCTGGATGTGGTGGTGGGCGCCTGTAATCCCAGCTACTGGGGAGGCTGAGGCAGGAGAATTGCTTGAACCCAGGAAACCTGGGAGGCGGAGTTTGCGGTGAGCCGAGATTGCGCCACTGCACGCCAGCCCTGGCAAATAAAATAGACAAACTTTTGGTGAAAAAGAATTTTAAAAGGCACAGAAGTACAATAGTCAGCATTTTTTCAAGGTGCAAAACTGTAGATATGGTAGGGATTCTTAAAAATTTTAAGAGAAGCTGGGGGCAGTGGCTCACGCCTGTAATCTCGTCACTTTGGGAGGCCAAGGCGGATGAATCACCTGAGGTCAGGAGTTCGAGACCAGCCTAGCCAACATGGCGAAATCCTGTCTCTATTAAAAATACAAAAATTAGCTGACTGTGTTGGCTGGCGCCTGTAATCCCACCTACTGGGGAGGCTGAGGCAAGGAGAATTGCTTAAACCTGGGAGGCGGAGGTTGCAGTGAGCTGAGATCCTGCCATTGCTCTCCAGCCTGGGTGACAAGAGCAAAACTCTGCCTCAAAAAAAAAAAAAAAACAATTGTGCATGTTCTCTAGAGGGGGAAGTCCCCACTGAAGACAGCTTTGCTTGAATGAGTTCAATTTCAATGTGAATGCAAAGGCTTGTTGTGTTAATTGTACAGTCACCATGGTTGCTGCCTCCCAAGAACATGGTCACTTCCTTAGCTACCTATCCTGCCTCATAATGGTATAAAACTCCTATTTTACATAAACAGTTCAATAGAATTTTTAAAAGGAAGGAAAGTTTTCCAATTTATTTGACGAGTGTGGTAAAATTTAATGTGGATAGTAAAATAAAATGAAGAAAGAAAAATTATAGGCTGGGTGTGGTGGCTCAAGCCTGTAATCCCAGCACTTTGGGAGGCCAAGACTGGCGGATCACGAGGTCAGGAGATCGAGACCATCCTGGCTAACACGGTGAAACCCTGTCTCTACTAAGAAATACAAAAAACTAGCCAGGCGAGGTGGCGGGCGCCTGTAGTCCCAGCTACGCTACTCGGGAGGCTGAGGCAGGAGAATGGCGTGAACCCGGGAGGCGGAGCTTACAGTGAGCTGAGATCCGACCACACTGCACTCCAGCCTGGGCGACAGAGGAAGACTGTCTCAAAAAAAAAAAAAAAAGAAAAATTATAGTTTTGTTTTCCTTATTAACATAAATGCAAAATTCCTAAATGAAACATGAGCAAATAATATGTGGCATGTATAAAAACACAATTTTGGCTAAGGAGGATTTATCCCAGTAATTCAAGGATGGTCTAACAATAGAATGCTTACTGAAATAATTTACCACATTTATGGATTAAAGGAATAAAATGATACAATCACCTTAGAAGATTCAAAAAAGAAGTTTTCATAAAATTTAACACATATTTATAGTACAAACTTATATAGGAGAAATGATAAGATAATCCTCTTAACGTGATAAAGGGTATCTCATAAAACTCATAGTAAGCATCAGTCAGTATCCCCTTTTAAGTGAGGAACAAGATAAAGATGCCAGTCTCATGACTACTGTTCCACATCTTATTAAAGTTGTATCAGGGCAATAAGTGCCCATTTCAAAAGTGAAATGCATAAGGATGAAAAAGGAAAGTCTAACTTTTTATCATTCATCATAATTACTTACATAGAAGATGTAAACCATTAACATTAATAAGAGAATTCAGCAAAATTTGATTACAGGATCAGTATACAAAAGACCAACAACATTCCTATATACCAACAACAAACAAGATAAAGTGCAATATAAAAAAATTACATCATATTGATATAGTTTGACTCTATGTCTGCACCCAAATCTCACGTTGAATTATGATCTTCAGTGTCAGAGGAAGGGCTAGGTGGGAGGTGACTGGATCATGGAGGCAGATTTACCCTTGCTGTTGTCGTGATAGTGAGTTCTCAGGAGATCTGGTTGTTTAAAAGTGTATAGCACTTCCCGCTTCACTCTCTCCTGCCACCACGTCAAGATGTGCTTTCTTCCCCTTCACCCTTTTGTCATGATTGTACGTTTTCCAAGGCCTCCCCAGTTATGCCTCCTGTACAAACTTTTTTCATAAATTACCCAGTATCAGGTAGTTCTTTATAGCAATGTAAGAATGGACTAATACAGAAAATACTAGAGAAGTGGGGCATTGCTATAAAGATACCTGAAAATGTGGAAGCAACTTTGGAACTGGGTAATGGGCAGAGGTTGGAACAGTTTGGAGGGCTTGGAAGAAGACAGGTAGATGAGGAAAAGTTTAGAACTTCCTAGAGACTTGTTGAATGATACCAAAATGCTGATAGTGCTATGGACAGTGAAGTCTAGGCTGAGGTGGTCTCAGATGGAAATGAGGAACTTCTTGGGAACTGGAGTAAAGGTCACTCTTGCTATGCTTTAGCGAAGAGACTGACAGCGTTGTGCCCCTGCTCTGGAGAGCTGGGAAACTTTGAACTTGAGGGAGATGATTTAGGATATCTGGCAAAATAAATTTCTAAGCAGTGAAGTATTCAAGATTTGGCCTGGGCTGGGCGCGGTGGCTCACGCCTGTAATCCCAGCACTTTGGGAGGCTGAGACGGGCAGATCACCTGAGGTCAGGAGTTTGAGACCAGCCTGGCCAACATGGTGAAACCCCGTCTCTACTAAAAGTAAATACAAGAATTAGCCAGGTGTGGTGGCAGGCGCCTATGATTCCAGCTACTCGGGAGACTGAGGCAGAAGAATTGCTTGAACCCAGGAGGCGGAGGTTGCACTAAGCCGAGATCGGGTCATTGCATTCCAGCCTGGGGAACAAGGGTAAAACTTTGTTTCAGAAAAAAAAAAAAAAAAAAAAAAAAAAAATTGGCCTGGCTGCTTCTAAAAGCCTACGCTCATAAACAAAGAAATGACCTGAAACTAGAACTTAAAAGGGAAGCAGAGCATAAAAGTTTGGAAAATTTGCAGCCTGACCATGTGGTAGAAAAAGAAAACCCATTTTTTGGAGGAATTCAAGGCTGCAGAAACTTGCACAAGTAAAGAGCTGAATGTTAGAAGCCAAGACAATGGGAGAAATGCCTCCAAGACATTTCAGAGACATTTGCAGCAGCTCATTCCATCGCAGGCCTGGAGGCCTAGAAGGGGTAAATGGTTTTGTGGGCTGGCCCAGGGCCCCTGCTGCTCTGTGCAACCTCAGGACGTGGCACCCTGCATCACGGTGGCTCTAGCTCCAGCGATTGCTAAAAGGGACCAAGGTATAGCTCAGGCTGTTGCTTCAAAGGGTGCAAGCCCCAAGCCTTGGTGGCTTTCACAAGGTGTTGGGCCTGTAGGAGCGCAGAAGGCAAGAGTTGGTCTATGAGCCTCCACCTGAATTTCAGAGGATATATGGAAATGCCTGAATGTTCAGGCCAAAGTCTGCTCCAAGGGCAGCACCCTCATGGAGAGCCTCTACTAGGGCAGTGCAGAGGGGAAATGTGGCTTTGGAGCACCCACACAGAGTCTTCACTGGGGCGCTGCTGTGATAAGAGGGCTACCATCCTCCCGACCCCAGAATGGTAGATACACCAACAGCTTGTGTAGTGCACTTGGAAAAGCTGCAGGCACTCAACACCAGCCGGTGAAAGCAGCTGGAGGGACTGTACCCTGCAGAGCGACAGGAGTGGAGCTGCCTAAGGCCTTGGGAGCCCACCTCTTTCATCAGCATGCCCTGGATGTGAGATAGAGTGTCAAAGGAGATTATTTTGGAGCTTTAAGATTTAATGGCTGCCCTACTGGTTTTCAAACATGTGTGGGGCCTGTAGCCCCTTTGTTTTGGCCAATTTCTCCCTTTTGGAATGGGAGCATTTACCCAATGCCTGTAGCTGCATTGTGTTTGGAAGTAACTAACTTGGTTTTCATTTTACAGGCTTATAGGTGGAAGGGACTTACTTTGCTTCAGATGAGGCTTTGGACTTGGACTTTTAGATAATGCTGAAATGAGTTAAGAATTTGGGGGACTGTTAGGAAGGCGTGCTTGTGTTTTGCAATGTGAGAAGGACATGAGATTTGGGAGGGGCCAGGGGCAGGATGATATGGTTTGTGGCCCCACCCAAATCTCATATTGAATTATGATCTTCGGTTTTGGAGGAGGGGCCTGGTGGGAGGTGATGGATCACTGGGGCAGACCTCCCCCTTGCTGTTTTTGTGATAGTGAGTGAGTTCACACAAGATCTGGTTGTTTAAATGTGTACTACTTCTCCCACCTTCACTCTCTCTGTCTCTCCTGCTGCCATGTCAAGACATGCTTGCTTCCCCTTTGCCCTTCTGCCATGATTGTAAGTTTCTGAGGCCTCCCCAACCATGCTTCCTGTACAGCCTGCAGAACTGTGAGTCTTAACCTCTTTTCTTTATTAATTACCCAGTCTCAGGTAGCTCTTTATAGCAATATGACAATAGACTAATACACATGTGAAAAAAAAAAAAAAAAAACTATGAAGAACTTTATAATATACCAAACAAAAGATGTTGGCTGGGTGCAGCGGCTCTCACCTCATAGCAGTTTGGGAGGCCAAGGTGGACAGATGCTTGAACAGGAGTTCAAGATCAGCGTGGGCAACGTGGCACAACCCCATCTCTACAAAAAACACAAAAATTAGCTGGGTGTGGTGATACGTGCCTGTGGACCCAGCTGCTTGAGAGCCTGAGGTGGAAGGATGGATTGGGTCAGGGAGGTTGAGGCTGCAGGGAGCCATAATCGGTAACCACATTTTAGCCTAAGTGACAGACTGAGATCCTGTTTCAAAAAAGAGAAAACATGAAGATCTTTATGGAGAAAATTATAAAAATTTACTTAAGTACATAATATGGAGGCAACATGCTCATGAATGAGAACTCAGTTTTATAAAGATGTCATTTCTTTTTTTTTTTTTTTTTTTGAGACGAAGTCTCACTCTTGTCCCCCAGTTTGGAGTGCAATAGTATGATTTCGGCTCACTGCAACCTCTGCCTTCTGGGTTCAAGTGATTCTCCTGCCTCAGCCTCCTGAGTAGCTGGGATTACAGGTGCCTGCCACCACACCTGGCTAATTCTTGTATTTTTAATAGAGATGGGGTTTCGCTATGTTGGCCAACCTTGTCTCGAACTCCTGACCTCAAGTGATCTGCCCGCCTCAGCCTCCCAAAGTGCTGGGATTACAGGTGTGAGCCACCGCGCCTGTCCTAAAGATGTAATTTCTTCTTGTATTAATCTATTCATACAGCGTAGTTCCACTATAAATCCTGGCAGGTGTGTGTGTGTGTGTGTGGTTTGATAGGTGAATGTTAAATTTTAAATGGAAGAGTAAATATCAATAATTTTCAAGACACATTTGAAAAATAATGAGAGGTTTGTTATACCAAACATCAGAATTTAGTGTGAAGTTTAAGTAATTATAGCAATGTGATATTGGCACAAGTTTATAAGCATAGGGCAAGTTTGTAAGCACAGGACATAGAATAGTCATCTATGGTTGTTTGGTATATGAAAGAGATGGCATTATAAATCAGTGGGATGGAATATTCAATAAATAGTGCTGAAAGAATTGGTTAACTACATTATAACTGTAAATCCTTACTTCAACTGTACACACACCACATTCCAGAATTAAAGGCTGAATTTGAGAAGCAAAGCCTAAAAGTTTTAGGAAAGAAAAATAGAATATCTTTTTGATCTTTGGAGGGATTTCTTTTTATCTATTATTATTATTATTTTTGACATGGAGTTTTGCTCTGTCGCCCAGGCTGGAGTGCAGTGGTGCCATCTTGGCTCACTGCAACCTCTGCCTCCTGGGTTCAAGCAATTCTCTTGCCTCAGTCTCCTGAGTAGCTGGGACTACAGGCACCTGCCACCATGCTCAGGTAATTTTTGTATTTTTAGTAGACGGGGTTTCGCCAAGTTGGCCAGGCTGGTCTCAAACTCCTGACCTTAGGTGATCCGCCCACCTCGGCCTCGCAGAGTGCTGGAATTACAGGCATGAGCCATCGTGCCTGGCTGGAATTTCTTTTTTTTTTTTTTTTTTTTTTTTTTTTTTTTTTTTTGAGACGGAGTCTCGCTCTGTCTCCCGGGCTGGAGTTGCAGTGGCCGGATCTCAGCTCACTGCAAGCTCCGCCTCCCGGGTTCACGCCATTCTCCTGCCTCAGCCTCCTGAGTAGCTGGGACTACAGGCGCCGCCACCTCGCCCGGCTAGTTTTTTGTATTTTTTAGTAGAGACGGGGTTTCACCATGTTCACCAGGATGGTCTCGATCTCCTGACCTCGTGATCCACCCGTCTCGGCCTCCCAAAGTGCTGGGATTACAGGCTTGAGCCACCGCGCCCGGCCTGGAATTTCTTATATTAGACACAAAGAGCAGTCACCCTAAATAAAGTACAGTAGTCCTTTCTTATCTGTGGGCAATTCATTCCAAGACCTCTAGTGGATGCCTGAAACCAGGAATAGTACTGACCCTATATATACTATTTTTTTTCTTTTCAATCTCATAACCAAGACAGCTACTAAGAGTGCTCAATGGTAGGTAGCATATATAGCATGGATCACTGGACAAAGGGATGATTCACTTCCTGGGCAGGATGGGGCAAGAAGTGAGATTTTAATCAAGCTACTCAGAATGGCATGCAATTTACAACTTATGAGTTATTTTATTTTTGGAATTTTCCACGTAATATTTTCATCCTATAGGTAACTGAAACAGATAAAAAACCAAATCACAGATAAGGAGTGACAACTGTAATTACTCTTTGTGTGTTATCTAAGAAATTCTTCTTAAATGTATTTGGCCACATGTCTTTAAAAAGAATTTATTTTTAGAGACAAGGTCTCACTCTATCACCTAGGGTGGAGTGCAGTGGCACAATCATAGCCCACTGCATGTCAGCCTCCTGAGTAGCTGGGACTACAGGTGTGAGCAACTGCATCCTGCTAATTTTTAAATTGTTTGTAGAGGCCGGGCACGGTGGCTCATGCCTGTAATCCTACACTTTGAGAGGCCAAGGTGGGCGGATCACTTGAACTCAGGAGTTTGAGACCAGCCTGGCCAATGTGGTGAAACCCTGTCACCACAAAAAATACAAAAATTAGCTGGGCGTGGTGGTACACGCCTGTAATCCCAGCTACTCAGGAGGCTAAGGCCCAAGAATCACTTGAACCCAGGAGGCAGAGGTTGCAGTGAGGAAAGATCGTGCCACTGTACTCCAGCCTGGGTAACAAAGTGAGACCCCGTCTAAATAAATAAATAAATAAATAATTTGTAGAGAACAGGTATTGTTATATTGCTCAGGCTGGTCTGGAACTCCTGGCCTCAAGCAATCCTCCTGCCTTGGCTTCCCAAAGTGCTTGGATTACACATGAGCCACCATGCCCAGCTTACCAAGTGTCTTTTTAAAAAAATATTCAAAATTCAGTGGCTAACATGACAGAAGTTTATTTTTCTTTTATGTAATAGTTCAGGGTAGACGGATGAACTTTTGATCCATGAAGCCATCTTACAGACCCAGGCTGGTTGAGTAACTTTGTTACTCTTAACATATAGCTTGTAAGATTGCTCTCAATTATAACATTTAACGTGCCAGTATGAAGGAAGGTGAAGAGACAGTGATGGAACACATGTTCAATATTTTAAGGCACATACCAGGAAGTGGCACACTTTACTTCCAGGCACTCTCCATTGTTTGCAACTTTGAAATAGAATACTGTGTCTAACTCCAAATATTACTGTGGCAAAAGGGGAGGATAGAGCACAGTGGACAATTAGTAGTGTCTGCAATAATTATATTAAAATTAAAAAATTCTTTATAATAAAAAACACCATGAAAAAATTGAATGCTCAAACCCAAAACTGGGAGAAACTATTTTGAAGGTATATTGATATCAAGAATATATACACAGTTCTACAATCAAGTAAACAGACAACCAAATAGAAAAATGATTCGTCATTTCAAAGGAGAATCTTGAATGGTTGATGATACTTACACTTGGCAGTAATCAAGGAAATGCAAATTAAGAAAACAGGAGATACTATTTCACATCCATCAGATTGGTAAAAATCAATATATCTGATAGCCTGAGTTATTAGAGAATGTGCGAAAACTGAAACTTCTTTGGTGTTAATGGGAGCACAAGTTGGAACAACCTCTGGAATTTTCAAAGAAATGTGGAAATACATAAAATGGCATCAACTGCTAACACCAGCATTTAAGGCAGGAAGTGACAGGCTAACTCTACTGTTTTGTGCAAATGTTTTTGTGTAACTGATTTATAATCAGGACTGCCCTTATCTACGAAACTGCTAACCCCTGAACTTTGAAGAGAAAAGATAAACACCAGCTGCCAGTCTTTTGGTTGTACAAGCAGAAGGCTTGGACAGTGAGAACGCTTTTTCTGGGTTGGTTTCATTGATGCTTTGTCCCTGAAGTCAGGAAGTAACTTGCCAGTAAGGGATTGCCTTTTAAAGTTATTTTGATAAAGTTATTTTGATATTGGCCCATGCCCCGGTCCTCAGAACACATCATCTCTAAGTTAGCCTCTAGATCAGAATCATAGGCTCATTACACACAGTACTCCATGGAAAGGATTGTCAATGCTGTGGAACAGAACTGTGATAGAACATCATGAAAGTCTGAAAGGGCTGGCCGCAGTGACTCATGCCTGTAATCCCAGGACTTTGGGAGGCCTAGGCGGGCGGATCACCTTAGGTCGGGAGTTCAAGACCAGCCTGACCAACATGGAGAAACCCCGTCTCTACTAAAAATACAGAATTAGCTGGGCATGGTGGCGCATGCCTGTAATCCTAGCTACTCAGGAGTCTGAGGCAGGAGAATCACTTGAACCTAGGAGGCGGAGGTTGCGGTGAGCGAAGATCACACCATTGCACTCCATCCTGGGCAACAAGATTGAAACTCCATCTCAAAAAAAAAAAAAAAAGAAAAAAAAAAAAGTCTGAAAGGTTTACACCATTGAAGATACCATCATTGTTATAGAAAAAGCTGTAAAAGCCATCAAACCCAAAACAAAAAATTCCTGCTGGAGAAAACTGTGTCCAGATGTTGTGCATGACTTCACAGGATTTACGACAGAGCCAATCAAGGAAATCATGAAAGAGATTGTGGATACGGCCAGAAAAGGTGGAGTGGGGGGTGTGTGTGTGAAGGGTTTTAAGATATGGATCTTGGAGGAATTCAAGAGGTAATAGACACCACACCAGAGGAATTAACAGAAGATGACTTGATGCAGATGAGTGCGTCCGAACTGGTGCCATATGATGAGGTAGAAGACATGGAAAGAGCTTCCAGTTATTCAAGACTGCTTTTCACTTATTTTACAATGTGGGGTCTTCTATGATTTGGGCACTGAAAGGAAGGCAAACGGTGGAAGGAGGATTGGTACCGTATAGAAACATTTTTAGAGAAATAAGAAAGCAAACAAGTCAGACAGAAATGGATGTATTTCTCTAAAGTTACACCAGGTGTGCGTGCCCCTCCTGCTTCCCCTTCCAATCCTCCATGTCTTCTGCCTCTGCCACCCCGAGAGAGCAATATCACCCCCTCCTCTTCCTCAAAACTACTCAATGTGATAACTTTATGATGATCTACTTCCACTTAATGAACGGTAAACATATTTTCTCTTATAATTGTCTTAATGACATTTTCTCTAGCTTACTTTATTCTAAGAATACAGTATATAATACATATAACCTACAAAATATGTGTTTATGTTATCAATAAGGCTTCTGGTCAACAGTAGGGTATTAGTAGAGATTTTGGGGAGTCAAAAATTATACTTTGATTTTTGTTTTTTTTTTTTTGTTTTTTTTTTGGTTTTTTTTTTTGTTGTTTTTTTTGAGACGGAGTCTCGCTCTGTCGCCCAGGCTGGAGTGCAGTGGCCGGATCTCAGCTCACTGCAAGCTCCGCCTCCCGGGTTCACGCCATTCTCCTGCCTCAGCCTCCGGAGTAGCTGGGACTACAGGCACCCGCCACCTCGCCCGGCTAGTTTTTTTGTATTTTTTTAGTAGAGACGGGGTTTCACCGTGTTAGCCAGGATGGTCTCGATCTCCTGACCTCGTGATCCACCCGTCTCGGCCTCCCAAAGTGCTGGGATTACAGGTTTGAGCCACCGCGCCCGGCCTATACTTTGATTTTTGACTGCATGGAAAGTTGATGCCATGCAAGTCCTGCATTGTTCAAGGGTCAACTGTATTTGTAAATAATTTGTACTTAAAAGATTTCAAAGTATTATGGAAATATAATAAACTGTTCAACTCTTAAAATGTATTTCATAGGAAGGCTTATAAATTAATGCTTAACAGCTAACTTATTTTTTATTAAAAAGAATTTTAGTCAAATGATTTTAATCAACTTATAATAATCAGTAAAAGTGTAATTATGGCTGGGCGTGGTGGCTCACGCCTGTAATCTCAACCCTTTGGGAAGCCGAGGTGGGTGGATCAGCTGAGGTCAGGAATTCAAGCACAGCCTGGCCAACATGGTGAAACCCCAGCTCTATTGAAAATACAAAAATTAGCTGGGCGTGGTGGTGTGTGCCTGTAATCCCAGCTACTCGGGAGGCTGAGGCAGGAAAATCACTTGAACCCAGGAGACAGAGGTTGCAGTAAGCCGAGGTCCTGCCACTGCACTCCAGCCTGGGCAACACAGTGAGATTCCATCTCAAAAAAAAAAACGTGTTATTACATGAAAAGCCCCATATTTTACATGTTTAAACTGTTAATTAATGTTTTTATTTGTAAAGTGCTGAAGGTGGGATTCACTTCTGAATCTTCTTTCTAGTAGTAGAATAAGGTAATACTGTTCTGGATTTTGAATTTTTGGTTTGTCTAAATGAATTTAAGAGGAATAGGTTGTTTTTTTTTTTGGAGAATCAGCGGTCACACAGTGAAACAACCTGTGCCATTTGGGAGGTACTGTGCTCTCATTCACATCCCAGATTATGTTTTGCCATTAATTTCAAAAGCATCTATAAATCATTGGTGATGGCCAAAAAATTGATTGTTGTCTTCATTGTATTTGTTTCCATATTTTTCTCCCCCCACCAGTGCACCAACCCTCATATAATTTGCCCTGAAGAAAATTCACAGATAGGCATGGAGGCCACCGTAGCCACTAACCTGCTGCAGCCCACACTTCAGGACTCCACCTTTACCTAGTGCTCATCAGCTTATTTACCTTTTTTTTTTTAAGAGACAAAGTCTTGCTACGTTGCTTAGTGCTACGGAGCATAGTGGCTATTCACAAGCGCGATCAACTCCTGAGCTCCAGCGATTCTTCTGCCTCAGCCTCCTGAGTAGTTATTTACCTTTATAGTATGAGTAAGTAGGACAAGGCAAGATGAAATCAATAAGACAAAAGATGAAAGGATGATCACTAATTGAAACAGATAATTCAGAAGGAGCTGTGGATTTTGGAGGAGATGATGCATTCAACTTTGGGTGTATTAAAATTTATATTGTAGTTCCTTTGGGATATCCTAATTGATATATCAGGAAGGCAACTGGAAGTATAGCTCTGTTAAGGGGGCAGATCACAGCTAGAGAAAGAGACTTGAAAGTCACCTATATGGCCGTTGACATCATAAAAGTGGATGGGATGCTTCCCATCTTGTTGTGTTCTGGATCATGCTCCTCTTTTCTGGACTTAATGCCTGGTGGCCAACACTCAGTAGAATCTAAGTAGTAAAAATAGGCCCAATGCAAAGTCTAAGGTAGGTTTACTCCCAAGAACAATAACAAAAACTTTTTTTTCCTTACGTAGCTACATAACTTTATCACCAAATAGCTTTAAAATTTTTTTTTAAGCCAGGCGTGGTGGCTCACGCCTGTAATCCCAACACTTTGTGAGGCCGAGGTGGGCGGATCACCTGAGAGGTCAGGAGTTCGAAACCAGCCTGGCCAACATGGTGAAACCCTGTCTCCACCAAAAATATAAAAATTAGCTGGGTGTGGTCGCAGGTGCCTATAATCCCAGCTACTTGGGAGGCTGAGGCAGGAGAACTGCTCGAACTCGGGAGGTGGAGGTTAGAGTGAGCCGAGATCGTGCCATTGCACTCTAGCCTGACTTCGTCTAAAACAAAACAAAACAAAACAAAAATTCAGTCCCTACAACTATAGAAACATTCTTTGGAAAACGCAAAAGCAACATAGTATAAAGTATAAACACAATATTTTCCCACTACCAAGAATTTGTAAATTGTAAGAAAACTTAAAATATTTTTTATGATTAATTTTAGCAAAATTCTCTGTTTTGCAACTTCCAAATTTTTATTTGCTTACATTTCTTTGTTTTTAAAATTTTTTTACTATTTTTTATTTTATTATTATTTTGTTTTGAGACAGAGTCTTGCTCTGTCGCCGAGGCTGGAGTGCAGTGGCACAATCTCGGCTCACTGCAACCTCCGTCTCTCGGGTTCACGCCATTCTCCTACCTCAGCCTCCCGAGTAACCGGGACTACAGGCGCCCGCCATCACGCCTGGCTAACTTTTTGTATTTTTAGGAGAGAAGGGGTTTCACCGTGTTATCCAGGATGATCTTGATCTCCTGACCTCGTGATACACCCGCATGGGCCTCCCAAAGTGCTGGGATTACAGGCATGAGCCACCGCGCCTGGCCACATTTCTTTCTTAATTAGTTGTATGTAACTCAGTTAAGTGTTATTGCCTCATTGTGATCCAGAAATGGTTCCTAATTCATATTAATTAGGAGAAACAATGTTTTTTCTATAGATCTTGGGATGGATTTCTCAAAAACACAATTTAAAAGAACACAAGTGGGTTTAAAAAAACTGGCTAGCTGTGGTTGCTCGTGCATATAATCCTAGTGCTTTGGGAAGCTGAGGCAGGAGGATCCCTTGAGGCCAGGAGTTTGAGACCAGCCTCGGCAACATAGTGAGGCCCCGTCTATACAATTTTTTTTTTTTTAAATTAACTGGGCTTGGTGGCATGCACCTGTGGTCCCAGCTACTCAAGAGGCTGAGGTAGGAGGATCACTGGAGCCCAGGAGTTTGAGGTTGCAGTGAGCTATCTTCAAGCCACTGTACTCCAGATTTGATGACAGAGTGAGACCTTGTGTCTAAACAAAACAAAAACATACTCTAACAGTAGTATTTTATGATGACCCAGCAAATTTGTGGAGTTTTTAATACCTTTTAATTTAATGAATTTAAGTAAAGCAGTAATTGCATGTTAAAAATTGTGTTACCTTACTTGGAATATTTTTGGCCATCTTCTGAATATATCTTACATGGTAATTTTCCTCCATTTGAAGTATTTTTGCAGAAATAAAAAAGGATAACAGGCCCGATGCAGTGACTCATGCCTGTAATCGCAGCACTCTGGGAGGTCGAGGCAGGTGGATCACTTGAGGTCAGGAGTTTGAGACCAGCCTGACCAACATGGTAAAACCCCATTTCTACAAAAATACAAAAATTAGCCAGATGTAGTGGCGGGTGCCTGTAATCCCAGCTACTCAGGAGACTGAGGCAGGAGAATCGCTTGAACCCAGGAGGCAGAGGTTGCATTGAGCTGAGATTGTGCCATGGCACTCCAGCCTAGGCAACAGAGCAGGACTATCTCAAAAAAAAAAAAAAACAAAAAAAAAGAAAGAAAGAAAGAAAGGAAAACAAATCAGCCACTACACCTCAAAGATACTGCTTGAGATTAGGGAGCAGGCTTATTGAATTATTGATCTACTAAAAAAGGCTATGCTAAAATCTTCTGAATATGCTAAACCTTTATGAGGAAAACCTTAAAATTTAAGTTAAAAATAATAATAACTTACAGCAATAAGTACCAGAAGTAATATGAAGAGGCAAATGATTAAGTGGGAAAATACTTGAAACTCATATTACAAACAGGTAAGGTTCCTAAAATATAGAGAACCTTTAGAAATAAATCAAGGCCGGGCGCGGTGGCTCAAGCCTGTAATCCCAGCACTTTGGGAGGCCGAGACGGGTGGATCACGAGGTCAGGAGATCAAGACCATCCCGGCTAACACAGTGAAACCCCATCTCTACTAAAAAATACAAAAAAAAAAAAAAAAAAATAGCTGGGCGAGGTGGCGGGCGCCTGTAGTCCCAGCTGCTCGGGAGGCTGAGGCAGGAGAATGGCATAAACCCAGGAGGCGGAGCTTGCAGTGAGCCGAGATCCGGCCACTGCACTCCAGCCTGGGCGACAGAGCGAGACTCCATCTCAAAAAAAAAAAAGAAAGAAAGAAATCAAGAAGGCCAGGCACGGTGGCTCACGCCTGTAACATTTTGGGAGGCAGAGGCAGGTGGATCACCTGAAGCCAGGAGTTCAAGACCAGCCTAGCCAACATGGTGAAACCCCGTCTCTACTAAAAATACAAAAATTAACTGGCGTGGTGGTAGGCACCTGTAATCCCAGCTACTCAGGAGGCTGAGGCAGGAGAATTGCTTGAACCTGGGAGGCGGAGGTTGCAGTGAGCCAAGATCACGCCAGTAGAGTGAGATCTGCCCACCTCAGCCTCCCAAAGTGCTGGGTTTATGGGCATGAGCCACCATGCCCTGCCTATATTATTTAATTTTTTTTTTTTTTTTTTTTTGAGAGGGAGTCTCGCTCTGTCGCCCAGGCTGGAGTGCAGTGGCCGGATCTCAGCTCACTGCAAGCTCCGCCTCCCGGGTTTACGCCATTCTCCTGCCTCAGCCTCCCGAGTAGCTGGGACTACAGGCGCCCGCCACCTCGCCCGGCTAGTTATTTTTTTGTATTTTTTAGTAGAGACGGGGTTTCACCTTGTTAGCCAGGATGGTCTCGATCTCCTGATCTCGTGATCCGCCCGTCTCGGCCTCCCAAAGTGCTGGGATTACAGGCTTGAGCCACCGCGCCTGGCCTATTTAATTTTTTAATCATGAAAATATATTACATAGTAAAAATAAGACCTCATAAATGTAAATTCTTGTTAAAAAAAAAGACTTCATGAAGCAGATAACTTTTTTTTTTCTGTTTTTCAGACAACTTTTTATAATTTGAAGGGAGCTCTGAGCCACTGACCTCCCACCAAAGTACCTAGATTTTCTAATTTGTGTTCTTGACTTGAATCCGGGTGCTGTGTTCAGAAGTCCTAGTTAAAATACAAATGTGTAACATGCTAACCTAGATCTTCATTCATAATCTGATGTGCTTTAGAATCTTTAGTTGAGATGATCAGTTTCATGGAATACTCAGGAGAGTTCTGATGGAAGGCAAGGGGTTGGGAAATATTACAATAATGGGCCACCATGTGTTGTAGAGGTGGGCCTTTGACACCAAGAGGCTGTACAAAGGCACTTGAGTGATGGGAGCTTGGTATTAGGGGGAGGAGTCCCAAATATAACCCTCACCTAAGAGAAATTTAAATTTTTTTTTCTTTTTTTTTGAGACGGAGTCTCGCTCTGTTGCCCAGGCTAGAGTGCAATGGCGCGATCTCGGCTCACTGCAGCCTCTGTCTCCTGGATTCAGGTGATATTCCTCCCTCAGCCTCCTGAGTAGCTGGAATTACAGATGCGTGCCACCACACCTGGCTAATTTTTGTATTTTTAGTAAAGATGGGGTTTCACCACGTTGGTCAGGCTGGTCTCGAACTCCTCACCTCGTGATCCACCTGCCTCGGCCTACCGCTCCCGGCCGAGAAAGTTAAACTTTTAACTATAATTGCTATGTCAACTGTAATCTTATCTTTAATTTAGTTTTTGGTTTAGCCTTGCCTGGAAAACCATGCTTTCTGCCCTATGAAACATAGATTTCATTTCACCTTCTTAGCTTATACGTTCCAACAGAACTACTTGGATTTGAGTCCTAGTCCTGACGTTTACTAGCCAGGTAAAATTGGAAAAGTTACTAAAACTCTCTGTGCCTCGATTTTCTCATTTATACATGGGTCCAAAAATATCAGGGTAGGTGTGAGTTAACTACCAAATTAAAATAAAATACAAGACTAGGTGCGGTGGCTCACGCCTGTAATCCCAACACTTTGGGAGGCTGAGGTGGGCAGATCATGAGGTCAGGAGATCAAGACCATCCTGGCCAACATGGTGAAATCCCATCTATACTAAAAATACAAAAATTAGCTGGGTGTGGTGCGCCACTGCATTCCAGCCTGGTAACAGAGTGATACTCCATCTCAAAAAAAAAAAAAAAAAAGAAAGAAAGAAAAAGAATTGACTCAAGATTAATCTTGAGAGCTCATGGCCCAGTCTAGTGGGCTATGGTTTGGCTGATGCAACACCTATACCAGACAGAAATAAAAAGTTGTTGGCCGGGCGCGGTGGCTCACGCCTGTAATCCCAGCACTTTTGGAGGCTGAGGAGGGCAGATCACCTGAGGTCAGGAGTTTGAGAGCAGCCTGGCCGACACGGTGAAACTCCGTCTCTACTAAAAAGACAAAAATTAGACGGTTGTGGTGGCGAGCACCTGTAATCCCAGCTACTTGGGAGCCTGAGGCAGGAGAATTGCTTGAACCCAGGAGGTGGAGGTTGCAGTGAGCCAAGATTGCACCACTGCACTACAGCCTGGGCAACAGAGCAAGACACCATCTAAAAAAAAAAAGGTGTTAAGATTTTTTCTCAAGAATTGGTATTTGGCCACAGTGGCTCACGCCTGTAATTCCAACACTCTGGGAGGCCAAGGCGGGCAGATCTCCTGAGGTAGGAAATTCGAGACCAGCCTGACCAACATGGAGAAACCCCGTCTCTACTAAAAGGAAAATATTAGCTGGGCGTGGTGGCACATGCCTGGAATCCCAGCTATTCGGGAGGCTGAGGCAGGAGAATCGCTTGAACTCAGGAGAGGGAGGTTGCAGTGAACCGAGATCATGCAATTGCACTTCAGCCTGGGCAACAAGAGCAAATCTCCGTCTCAAAAAAAAAAAAAAAAGAAAAGAAAAGAATGATATTTATTCAGATCCAATTCTAAGCTATGCAGTTGTTATGCTATGTTTTTCAGAGCTTTCTTTTCTTAGTTTTGATAAAGGAATTAAAATTTTTTCCTTCATGGGCAAGAATTGTGTATGATATATATTTTGAATTGCTCATAGTACTTTACATTCAATACACAATTATTATTGGTGATGATATAAATACTAGTGATCCTTTCAATTAGATTATACATTAAATACTTTTTTCTTCCCTAATTTTTTTATTTTGAAATTTTTCAAACATACTGAAAGCTTTAAAAAGTAGTAAAATGAACACCTCCATCTAAATGCAACAACTGTTAACATTTTGCCACATTTGCTTTGTACTTCTGTCTCTCTCTATTTGTGTATCTAAACATAGTTAAACATAGAAAAGGAGATGCGTTGCACTATGACGTTGTGATGGCTAGAACATCACTAGGCAACATAAAATTTTCAGTTCCATTATAATCTTATGGGACCACTATCATATATGTGATACATCATTATGTAGAGGTTAATTAGTGTGTGTATGTTTGTGTATGTGTGTGAGTGTGTGTGCATAAAAGTTTTTTGGGCTGGGCATGATGGCTCATTCCCATAATTTTAGCATTTTGGGAGGCTGAGGCAGGTGAATCTAATGTCTGTGTGCGTGTGTGCGCACGCGCACATATAAAAGCTTTTTTGGGCTGGGCATGGTGGTTCATTCCTGTAATTTTAGCATTTTGGGAGGCCAAGGCAGGTGGATCTCCTCAGCTCAGGAGTTCAAGACCAGCCTGGGCAACATGGTGAGACCCTGTTGCCCAGGCTGGAGTTTAGTGGCACGCTGTCAGCTCACTGCAACCTCTGTCTCCCAGGTTCAAGCAATTCTCCTGCCTCAGCCTCCTGAGTAGCTGGAACTACAGGCATGCGCCTCACACCTAGCTAATTTTTTGTATTTTTAGTAGAGACAGGGTTTCACCATGTTGGCCAGGCTGTTGTTCTTGAACTCGCGACCTTGTGATCTGCCGGCCTGGGGCTTCCAAGCTGCTGGGATTACAGGTATGAGCCGCTGCGCCCAGCCAAAAAAGTTTTTTGATACCATAACAACACCTAAACTTTCAGCACGTACCTGCTAAAAATGCATTCTCCAATATAACTGTATCACCATTATCACAATTTTTTTTTTTTTTGAGATGGAGTTTCAATCTTGTTGACCTGGCTGGAGTGCAATGGCAATCTCTGCTCACCACAACCTCCACCTCCCGGCTTAAAGTGATTCTCCTGCCTCAGACTCCTGAGTAGCTGGGATTACAGGCATGTGCCACCATGCCTGGCTAATTTTTGTGTATGTGTTTTTAGTAGAGACGGGGTTTCTCCATGTTGGTCAGGCTGATCTTGAACTCCCGCCCTCAGGTGATCTGCCCATCTCAGCCTCCCAAAGTGCTGGGCTTAGAGGCATGAGCCACCGGACCCAGCCCACAACTTCTAAAATATAGTTAATATTCAAATTTCTCCAGTTGTTTCTTTTCTTTCTTTTTTTTTTTTTTTTTTTTGAGATGGAGTCTTGAGGCTGGGCACATTGGCTCACACCTATAATCCCAGCACTTTGGGAGGCCGAGGTGGGTGGATCACAAGGTCAGGAGTTTGAGACCAGCCTGGACAACATGATGAAACCCCATCTCTACTAAAGATACAAAAAATTACCCACTCCAGCCTGGGCGACAGGGCAAGATGCCGTCTCAAAAAAAAAAGAGAGAGAGAGAGATAAAGTCTCTGTTGCCCAGAATGGAGTGCAGTGGTGCGGTCTGGGCTCACTGTAACCTCCGCCTCCCAGGTTCAAACAATTCTCCCCTCAGCCTCCCAAGTAGCTGGGATTACAGGCACCTGCCACTACAACCTGGCTAATTTTTGTATTTTTGGTAGATATAGGTTTCACCATGTTGGCCAGGCTGGTCTCGAACTCCTGACCCCAAGTGATCTGCCCACCTGGGCCTCCCAAAGTGCTGGGATGACAGGTGTGAGCCACTGTGCCTGGTCCAGTTGTTTCAACAAGTATCTTTTATAGCTTTTTAAGAAAAGATTGAAAGATGACTTGAGCCCAGGAGTTCAAGACCAGCCTGGGCAACATGGTGAGACCTCATCTCTAAAATAAAATTTAAAATAAATAAATAAATAAATAATAAGATATATTAAAAGTTTCCACATTGTTCCATCTCTTTAATAATTTTTTATCTAGAATAGTCTCTCATCTTTTTTTTTTTTATTACATTAAATGTTTTTTGTTTGTTTGTTTGTTTTTGACGGAGTCTTGCTCTGTCACCGATGCTGGAGTACAGTGGCGCAATCTTGGCTCACCACAACCTCCGCCTCCCGGGTACAAGTGATTCTCCTGCCTCAGCCTCCTGAGTAGCTGGGATTACAGATACATGCCACCGTGCCAAGCTAATTTTTGTATTTTTAGTAGAGACGGAGTTTCACCATGTTGGCCAGGCTGGTCTTGAACTCTTGACCTTGTGATCTGCCCGCCTCGGATTCCCAAAGTGCTGGGATTACAGGCGTGAGCCACCGCGCCTGGCCCCACGTTAACTCTTTTTTGAAGAGTTTAGGCTGCTTTTCTTATAGTATGTCCTACATTCTGTGTTTGTCTGTTTCATGATGATGTTATTTAACTTGCTCTATCCCTTCTCTTCTATAAATTCAATGTGAGTCTAGAGACTTGATTAAACACAGGTTAAATATATAAAGACATTTTTTTCCCATTATTAGTGATGCTATATTTGGTCACTTAAGTGGTCACTTGCAGTAAGGTAGTAATTGTAAATTATATCAGAAAGGTACATTTTCCCTTTGTACTTCCAGGTAAGCTATGGAGTGATACTTTGGCATTGCACAAATATTCCTTCACCCAATGATTAAACATGCATTTATTTATTTTATTTTATTTTTTTATAGAGAAGGGGGTCTTGCTATGTTGCCAGGCTGGCCTTGAACTCTGGGCTCAAGTGATCCTCCTGCCTTGACCTCCCAAGTAGCTGGGACTAGAGGTGCATGCTGCTGCACCTGGCTCCTAAACATGCATTTAACTGTCTTATTTGGCTTGCTCTGGTGTAGAGTTGATTCATATTCATAGGCTCAAAATCAGAAGACACCTCCATCTAGATTAGTGCTTCTCAACTGGGGGAGATTTTGCCCCTCAGTGATAGTGTTTCTCAACTGGGGGCAGTTTTGCCCCTCAGTGAACATTTGGCAATGTCTGGAGATATTTTTGGTTGTCACAACTTGGAGGCAGGTATGCTACTGGCATCTAATGGGTAGAGGCCAGGGATGCTGCTACACATCGTACAGTCCACAGGGCAAAGAATTATCCCCACAGCAAAGAATTATCCCGCCCAGAATGTCAGTAGTTCCACTAGGTGGGAAGCCTTAATCTAGACATTGGATTAAGCTTCTTTCTTACACACAGTTCATTGGCCTTTTTGGAGATGCTAGTAAAGTTTTAGAGATTATCTTCAGAAGTAGAAACCAAGCAGATGTTAGAGTCCATCAGAATTTCCCCGTGATCCAAACCAGGCAGAATTTTACTACCCACCTGTTCTGTCTTTCCATTTCCTTTATAGATGTCCTCTCAATGTAAGGATTTAAATTGTTTTTGCTTTTCTCTACTCTCAATAAACAAATACATCATGAAAGGATTAAAGAACAGAATTAACACATCTAAGCATTTTGGTCTGCTTTTGTGTCTCCTAGAAGATTTTAGAATGTCATCTTAATAGCCCCAGAGCCAGAGAAGAGAAAATGGGGAAAGAGAAATATCAAGTTAAGAATTTACCATTATTGGCCGGGCGCGGTGGCTCACGCCTGTAATCCCAGCACTTTGGGAGGCCGAGGCGGGCGAATCACGAGGTCAGGAGATCGCAGACCATCCTGGCTAACACGGTGAAACCCCGTCTCTACTAAAAATACAAAAAATTAGCCGGGCGTAGTGGTGGGCGCCTGTAGTCCCAGCTACTCAGGAGACTGAGGCAGGAGAATGACGTGAACCAGGGAGGTGGAGCTTGCAGTGAGCCGAGATTGGGCCACTGTACTCCACCCTGGGCGACTAAGCAAGACTCTGTCTCCAAAAAAAAAAAAAAAAAAAAAAAAAAAATTTACCATTATTGCCGGGCATGGTGGCTCAAGCCTGTAATCCCAGCACTTTGGGAGGCCGAGGCAGGTGGATCACCTGAGGTCAGGAGTTCGAGACCAGCCTGGCCAACATGGTGAAACCCCATCTCTACTAAAAATACAAAAAATCAGCCGGGTGTTGTGGTGGGCGCCTGTAGTCCCAGCTACTTGGGAGGCTGAGGCAGGAGAATCTCTTGAACCTGCGAGGTGGAGGTTGCGGTGACCCAAGATTGTGCCGTTGCACTCCAGCCTGGGCAACAAGAGTGAAACTCCATCTCAAAAAAAAAAAAAAGAATTTACCATTACAAAAATGGCCCAAAGAGAGTGACCAGAGTTCAGGAAGGGGCAGGAGAGTGCAGAGGGCATTTCCACTCTCACACCTGTAAGTTATTAACGACCTTTGAAGTGATTGTTGATGGAATCACTTGTACATTTGAGCTGCTTCATATGTATACATAGTGTATTCAGAGAACTGCCTAGCTTCTGGAGCCCTGAAATATCTTCAAGCTGAATCAGAGATCAAACAGCAAAACCCATGACTTGGGAATATCATATAGCCATGTGACATATGGAAGGACTGAGAGTGTGAGAACCAATGCCTAAATAACTACACTATATATTTTTAACTTTAAGAGACTTAGCATTGCTTTTATAACTTTTAAAATAGCAATCTCAGAAAATAATGTCCTAGAATTTCAAGAAAATATAGTCAGAGGTAACACTTTATACATTTATTTTGCATTTAAATGCCTATGCTTAGAAGATTAGAACCTAATTACCTTATTTTCATTCAAATTGTCACTAGATAGCTTGTACAGCATTTGCTCCTTTTATGTTTTGAATTCCCAGGACAAGGACATTGCCTTTCCTGTTGAGAGCTGAATCAACAATTTTGTTTGCATTTAACAAAGACGGAATCACTTCAAGTCTAATTTTCTCTGTATACTAGGGAGTTAGCACATGAATGCATTCATCAACTACAGTTTCATTTTTAGAGGAAGCAGCAAAATACCCAGGTCTGTGACTTCAATTTTTCTTTTTCTTTTTCTTTTTTTTTTTTTTTTTGAGACGGAGTCTCGCTCTGTCGCCCAGGCTGGAGTGCAGTGGCGCGATCTCGGCTCACTGCAAGCTCCGCCTCCCGGGTTCACGCCATTCTCCTGCCTCAGCCTCCCGAGTAGCTGGGACTACAGGCGCCCACAACCGCGCCCGGCTAATTTTCTGTATTTTTAGTAGAGACGGGGTTTCACCGTGGTCTCGATCTCCTGACCTTGTGATCCGCCTGCCTCGGCCTCCCAAAGTGCTGGGATTACAGGCGTGAGCCACCGCGCCCGGCCCTATTTTTCTCTATTAATAGGTTAAGAGTTATTTTTCACGCTTTTTCACTAACATAGCTTTCTCACTTGAAACAACTGTTGACATGACATGGTATAAAGAGGCCATTCCATTCAGTGGAAAATTACAGAACATGATTTATTTCCAAAATATATATTTTTTTCTTTTAAGATGGAGTCTCACTGTGTCGCCCAGGCTGGAGTGCAGTGGCATGATCTCAGCTCACTGCAACCTCCGCCTCCTGGGTTCAAGCAATTCTTGTGCCTTAGCCTTCCAAGTAGCTGGGATTACAGGCGCCCACCACCACACCCAGCCCAAAGTATAATTTTAGGAATTATAACTCAATAATTGAATTCTGTTGATCATCGTTCACATTATTTCCTGTATTGGCTCAATTTCTATAAAATACAAAAAATTGAAAAAAGATGTGGCACAGTATATATCATTTAAAAATATTATTCTCTATAAATGGGATGAGAGAATAAGGAAAGGAGAATCAGAAGACAATAATTATTCTAATATCTAGGGTCCTTTGTATTGTCACTGTCAGCAACTTTTCTTTATCTTTGAAATTCTCATTCTTTATGAAAGAGACTCATTTAGAGCAACACCAAAAGCTAACAAAGATAGTAAAAGAAATGTATAGGGTCATCTCACTCATAAATCCTAAGTAAACTCTAAGCAAATTGAATCCAGTGATTAAAAAGAATGAGAAATACATCATTACCAAATTGGATTCAACCCACAAATGTAAGGTAAAGTGTAATGTTCAAAGATCAATTCTATTATTGTTAATAATATATGCCATTTACTAGATTAAGAGGATAAAGGGCTGGGCGCGGTGGCTCAAGCCTGTAATCCCAGCACTTTGGGAGGCCGAGACGGGTGGATCACGAGGTCAGGAGATCGAGACCATCCTGGTTAACACGGTGAAACCCCGTCTCTACTAAAAAATACAAAAAACTAGCCGGGCAAGGTGGCGGGCGCCTGTAGTCCCAGCTACTCATGAGGCTGAGGCAGGAGAATGGCGTAGACCCGGGAGGGGGAGCTTGCAGTGAGCTGAGATCCGGCCACTGCACTCCAGCCTGGGTGACAGAGCGAGACTCCGTCTCAAAAAAAAAAAAAAAAAAAAAAAAAAAGAGGACAAAGGATTGAAAACCATATGGTCATCTTAGTAAGTACAGAAAAAAAAGAGCCCAGTTTAAATAAGCTAGAAATATGAAGAAACTTCCATAACCTAGAGAAAGCTCCTGCTCCTCAAGAGACAAGTGTAAGAATGTTAATACTGTCATTGTTTAATCAGGACAGAAACACAGAAGCCACACAAATGTTCATCAATAGTAAGCTAGATAAATAAATTACAGTATAGTCATACACTGATCTCTTTTATAGGAATGAAAATAAATGTGCCTTAGCTGTCCTCATTAGTAAGAATGATCTCAAAAATGTAATATTGAGTGAAAAAAGTCACAGAAAAGTAAATAATATTCTGTTTGTAGTAAATGTGAAACAGGCACATTTAAATTATACATTGTTAAGCTCAATATACATATGTCATAAATCCTTGAAGAAAATGATTGAACAATTATTATAAAACTCAGGATAGTAATTACCTGGGGTGGAATGATGAGGGTGTGACTGGGAAAAAGCATGATGTGGGGGGAAGGGTGTCAAAGTATTGATAATGTTCTCTCTCTAAGCTACATCCTGGGTACACAGGTGTTCATGTTATTATCTAAGCTATGTGTTCATAATATATACTTTTTTATTTGTGTATAATGTTTTCACACTGAAATAGTTAAATAGAACACATTATTAAAAGCCAGATATATGACTGTTGATCCCTTTACCTTTATCAGGGATACATGTGAATCATGTTCTTGAAGATTTAAGAGAGAGAAGAGTAGATTTTTTAAAAAAATAAAAATCTTTTTATTTGGAAATAATTTCAAACTTACAGAAAAGTTGTAAAAATGATATCAGAAACACCTATTTACCTTTTATCCAGATTCACTTACTGTTAACATTTTATTTTATTTGCTTTATTGTTAGGGATTTATTCTTTCTCTCTCAACATATACATATTTTTTCTAAACTATTGAAGAATAAACTGCATACATCATGCCCCTTTGCCTCCAGATACTTTCTTGTATATTTCCTAAGAAAAAGGACATTCCGTTAGAAAGTCACAGTACAGTTATCAATGTCAGGAAATTTCCCATTGAAACAATACTTTGTAAAATAATCTACCATCCACATTCCAATTTGTCAACTGCCCAAATAATGTTCTTTATAGCATTTGTTTTGTCCTCCACTAGAGGTTGCAGTATCCGTATCACATTTAGTTGCTATGTTTCTTTAGTCTCTCGTCTGGAACAGTTCCTGAGCTTTTCTTTGTCCTTTATGACAATGATATCTGATTCTTTTTTAACAAGAATGATTCCCACTTTTAGTTTGATGTTTTCTCAGGATAATATTCAGGTTATATGTTCTTAATTAAAATGCTACATAAATGATATATTCCTGGAGTATCACATTTTTAGGTGCACCAATATCTCTGTTTCTCATCGTTGATATTCATTTTGATAATCTGGCTAAGGTGTTAGCGATTTCTTCACTCTAAGAGAGAGGAATTTTTAAAAGGATTTCTTTGGCAAGAGCTGCTGATGGGCTTTGAAGCCTACTCTCCTCTAATGTGGAGATGTAGACACTTTATTTCCCACTCAACTGAAGTTAAAAGAGAGAGGCTTCAATGAGACCAACTGGAAAGCTTAATATGTATTCTCTTGATTTATTTATCAGGTCAGAGTTCACTGATGTCTGATTCCTCTTCAGGAAATCTTGACATTAGGAGAAGGGCTGTAAAATCAGCACTTTGGGAGGCCAAGGTGGGTAGATCACGAGGTCAGGAGTTTGAGACCAGCCTGGTCAACATAGTGAAACCTTGTCTCTATACTAAAAATACAGAAGTTAGCCAAGTGTGGTAGTGGCTGGCTGTAATCCCAGCTACTTGGGAGCTGAGGCAGGATAATGACTTGAACCTGAGAGGCAGAGGTTGTAGTGAGCCGAGGTCACTCCAACCTGGGCGACAGAGCAAGACTCTGCCCCCGCCCCCCGCCAAAAAAAAAAAAAAGAAGGGCTGCCTTGCAGCTTGGAGGTGCAACAAAGGAGAGTTACTAGTAGATTGGAATTAGCCTGTTATTCCAGAGTTTGTAAGGCAACAAGTGCTTAAGTGTTTCCCATGAACCAGATGTCATGGGAATTCTTACTTAATTAAAAGTCCCATAGTTGGTTTGAATCACAAACATAGTCTCAATTTCATTTTAAATAAAAATATCACCTAGGCTGGAGTGCAACATCTGTCCCATGAAAAGACAGCCTGTTTGGGGCCATTTCATAATCTGACTCAAAGGCCACTGAAAGGGTGAACAGACCTAGCAGGGGAGAAGCTGGCAGAAACTCACTGAATTCTTAGTGGTTAGGAATGAATAAGGTCCTTGAAATAGAGTACATTTTTTCTGGTCAAAGGAACAGAAGGTGAGAGTCCAACAATGATTTGTGGGAGATACTTACTTCCTAAGAACCTATAAAACAGTGGTCGGCAACCTTTTTGGAGACGATTTTTCCATGAATGGGGTGGGTGAGGGGTGAGGGGATGATTTCAGGATGAAATTGTTCCACCTCAGATCGTCAGGCATTAGATTGTCATAAGTAGCACGCAACCTAGATCACTGATATTTGCAGGTCACAATAGGGTTTGCGCTCCTATGAGAAACTAATGCTGCTGCTGATCTGACAGGAGGCAGAGCTCAGGAGGTAATGCTCTCCTGCCTTCTGCTCACCTCCTGCTGTGTGGCCTGGTTCCTAACAGGCCACTGACAGAGACCAGTCTGCCACCCGGGGGTTGGGGACCTCTGCTATAAAGAACTCCAAAACAGAAGGAGTCAGCTTTCAATTTCTGCAAGCCCAGAAAGCATGAAACCATCTCATGACCTCATGGGTAGAACAAGAACATTGCTGTCCTCCTCTGTGTGGAGAGGGCCAAGTCAGAAAGAGAGGTTAGTCAATTCACAGGAGGCAGGGTAGCAGCTTGAGGGGAGAAAGGACCATGTTCCCTTCTGGCACTGATGGGCTTACCCCACTGCAGACCCCATCCATGGGAGAGGACAAGATCTGCTTTCAATTAACTTTGCAGTGCATTATTTTATGGGATCAAACATTTTTATTTAAAATGAAATTGAGACTATGTTTGTGAATCAAACTAACTACGAGACTTTTAATTAAATAAGAATGATCTGAAAAGTCATGTCATTCCTTGAGTATTCATTGAGGGGCAGAGTAAAAACACATATCTGGATAAACTGTATTTATTTACCTGTTTGAAAAATTTATTCATAGTGCATTACATGACCCAAAATAAAAATGGTATGAAAAGTATGCATTATGAGAAATCTCCTTCTCACATCTGTGTCCATCCACCCAATTGCACTTCTCCTCTTACAGGTAAACCTTACATGCTTATTGTTTGTTGTTTTAATATTTCTTAGGCAAATATAAGGAAATATGAATATGTAGTGTTTTTTTTTTTTTTTAGACAGAGTTTCACTCTTGTTGCCCAGGCTGGAGTGCAGTGGTGTGATCTTAGCTTACTGCAACCTCTGCCTTCCGGGTTCAAACGATTCTCCTGCTTCAGCCTCACAAGAAGCTGGAAGTACAGGCATGTGCCACCATGCCTGGCTAATTTTGTATATTTTTAGTAGAGACGGAGTTTCACCGTGTTGGCCAGGTTGGTCTTGCACTCCTGACCTCAGGTGATCTACTCGCCTTGGTCTCTCAAAGTGCTGGGATTACAGGCGTGAGCCACCACGCCTGGCCTATAGTCTTATGTATCTGTTTCTTACTCAAGAGGTGGAATACTGTTTAGAACTTTGCTTTTTTTTTTTGGCCAGTTGCAGTGGCTCACACCTGTAATCCCAGCACTTTGGGAGGCGGAGGTAGGTGGATCACCTGAGATGAGGAGTTTGAGACCAGTCTGGCCAACATGGTGAAACCCTGTCTCTACTAAAAAATAAAAAAATTAGCCAGGCATGGTGGTGCATGCCTGTAATCCCAGCTACTCGGGAGGCTGAGGCAGGAGAATCACTTGAACCTGGGAGACGGAGGTCTCAGTGAGCAGAGATTGTACCCACTGCACTCCGGCCTGGGTGACAGAGTGATACTCTGTCTCAAAAAAAAAGAAAAAGAACTTTGCTTTTTTTTTTATTGTGGCAAAATATAAATAACATTAAATTTACCATTTTATCCTAGATGTGGAATTTCTGGATGATATGGTAATTATATTCTATTCACCTTTTTGAGGAACTTCTAAGCTGTTTTCTTACAGTGGCTGCACCATTTTACACTCCTACCAGCAATACATGAGGGTTCCAATTTCTTCATATTCTTGCCAAAACTTCTTTTATTTTATTTTATTTTATTTTTTGAGATAGGGTTTTGCTCTGTCACTTAGGCTGGAGTGCAATGGCTTGATCTTGGCTCACTGCAACCTCTGCCCTCGGGCTCAAGTGATCCTCCCGCGTGTCTCCTGAGTGGCTGGGACTATAGGTGTGACCTACTGCGCCCAGCTAATTTTTGTATTTTTTTGTAGAGACAGGGTTTTGCCATGTTGCCAAGGCTGGTCTCAAACTCCTGGACTCAAGCAATCCTGCCACCTTGGCCTCCCAAAATGCTGGGATTACAGACATGAGCCACCATGCACAGTCTGGCTTTTTTTTTTCCTGTACACCCACCATGTAATTTGATTACCACAAATATACTGTGTATCTGTTTTTTTTGTTTTTGTTTTTTGTTTTGAGACGGAGTTTTGCTCTTGTTGCCCAGGTTGGAGTGTAATGGTGCGATCTTGGCTCACTGCAACCTCCACCTCCTGGGTTTAAGCGATTCTTCTGCCTCAGCCTCCTGAGTAGCTGGGATTAAAGGCATGTGCCACCACAGCTGGCTAATTTTGTATTTTTTATTAGAGATGGGGTTTCTCCATGTTGGTCAGACTGGTCTCAAATTCCCAACCTCAGGTGATCCACCTGCCTCAGCTTCCCAAAGTGCTGGGATTACAGGCATGAGCCACCCCACCTGGCCTACTATCTGTTTATGTATTATATTTTTATTTGTGGTTTATACATAAAAAGAGTAAAAGCTTTTTATACATAAAAAACTGTAGGCCAGGCACAGTGGCTCATGCCTGTAATCCCAGGACTTTGGGAGGCTGAGGCGGGTGGATCACCTGAGGTCAGGAGTTTGAGACCAGCCTGGCCAACATGGTGAAACCCCGACTCTACTACAAATACAAAAAATTAACTGGGCCTAGTGGTGCACACCTGTAATCCCAGCTACTCCAGAGGCTGAGGCAGGAGACTTGCTTGAACCCGGGAAGCAGAGGTTGCAGTGAGCCAAGATTGAGCCACTGCGTTCCTGTCTGGGCAACACAGCAAAACTCAGTTTCAAAAAAAAAAAAAAAAAAACTTTATACACTTTTTGCTCCCCAAGAATCAATTATGTCCCTGTTGAGAATGCATACTCTAAAGATTGCAAGTGTAAATTATTAGCAACAAAGTATTTGCTATAGTTGCTGACAAGTGAGTACATGGGACTGGGAAAAGGGACCCAAGGAGATCTAAGTGGGGCACCAACAGCTTGGCCACACAATCAATTTAAGCATGTTGTGTAGTTCTTTTTTTTTTTTTTTTGAGATAGAGTCTCACTCTGTTGCCCAGGCTGGAGTGCAGTGGCACAATCTCGGGTCACTGCAACCTCTACCACCTGGGTTATAGCAGTTCTCCTGCCTCAGCCTCCTGAGTAGAGTAGCTGGGATTATAGGCACACACCACCATGCCTGGCTAATTTTTGTATTTTTTTAGTAGAGGCAGGTTTTCGCCATGTTTACCAGGCTGGTCTTGAACTCCTGACCACAGTTGATCTGCCCACCTCGGCCTCCCAAGGTGCTGGGATTACAGGCATGAGCCACTGCGCCCGGCCTGTTGGGTAGTCTTTACAATTGTTCTGTGGGAGGTTAGTCCAATCCAAGCTGTTTGATCATGGTCAGAAACAGAAGACCCCCGTTTCCCTTTATTTCTAATAGTAGAATGAAAGATAACTTGTGTTAGGCCATTCTTGCATTGCTATGAAGAAATACCTGGGACTGGGCAATTTATAAAGAAAAGGGGTTTAACTGGCTCACGGTCTGCAGGCTGTACAGGAAGCATGGTGTCAGCCTTTGCTTGGCTTCTGGGGAGGTCTCAGGAAACTTTCACTCATGGAGGAAGGTGAAGTGGAGCAGACATGTCACATGACCAGAGCAGGAGCAAGGGGAGGCAGGGAGGTGCCACACACTTTTAAATGACCAGATCTTGCAATAACTCACTCACTATCACAAAGGCAGCACCAAGTCACGAGGAATCCTCTCCCATGATCCAAATACCTCCCACCAGGCCCCACCTCTAGCACTGGGGATTACAATTCAACATGAGATTCATGTAGGGATGCATATCCAAACTATTTCAGTATCTCACAGGTATTAATAAGCAGTTGAGGGAGATATAATATTTCCTTTGACCCTGAACTCTTATAATATCTAAAATTATCGTGGATAATAAACTTCTTTTAACCTCTTAAGGGAACCTGAGTTATAAGGGAAAATATCTATTTATTTGCTTATTCTAAGGGGAACACTAGTTGAAATATTAGAAGAGTAAAGTGTGGGCCTGAGGGATGAGTGGGAAGTGTCTTAACATCACTGCCTTTCTAAAGCTTTGTCACTGAAACCTGTAATTATAATGGTTAATAGTTCTAATTCTTTTGTTTTTCCTTTTTTTTAATTATTATTATACTTTAAGTTCTAGGGTACATGTGCATAATGTGCAGGTTTGTTACATATGTATACTTGTGCCATGCTGGTGTGCTGCACCCATCAACTCGTCATTTACATCAGGTATAACTCCCAAAGCAATCCCTCCCCCCTCCCAATAGTTCTAATTCTGACTGGGCACAATGGCTCATGCCTGTAATCCCAGCACTTTGGGAGGCCGAGGTGGGCAGATCACCTGAGATCAGGAATTCGAGACCAGCCTGGCCAACGTGGAGAAACCCCATCTCTACTAAAAATATAAAAATAACTGGGCATGGTGACATGTGCCTCTAATCCCAGCTACTTGGGAGGCTAAGGCAGGAGATTCACTTGAACCTGGGAAGTGGAGGTTGCAGTGAGCTGGGATCACACCATTGCACTCCAGCCTGGGTAAGAACAGTAAAACTCCATCTCAAAAAAAAAAAAAAAAGTTATAATTCCACTCTTTACTGGATGTGTGATGTGGACAAGGTAATGAATTTGAAGTAGAGTCAAAGAAGGTCACACAATAGATTTTGTTTTTATATTAAATAAAGGAGTGCATCCCATTAGAAAGTGGTTCAGATTGCATCCCATTAGAAAGTGGTTCAGATTGGTGTGTCTTATCCAGCTTTTATATTGTATTGATGAGAGAGTATGTATGTTGTGAACAACAACGAAAAAAAAAAACGAACTCTGTAAAATATTCAAAGAGGTTTATTCTGAGCCAGTACAAATGACAATGGCTTGGGGAGCAGTCTCAAGAAGTCCTGTTGATAGAGGCAGGAGGCAGCCAAAGGCCTAGGCAGATAGGGAAGGGACCTGGAGAATCTCTGACATGCCCCACAAGTGTTTTTTTGTTTCTTTTGTTTTGTTTTGCTTTGTTTTTTTGAGACAGGGTCTCGCTCTGTCACCCAGGCTGGAGAGCAGTGGCGTGATGTCAGCTGCAACCTCCACCTCCCAGGTTCAAGCAATCCTCCTCCCTCAGCCTCCCCAGTAGCTGGGACAACAGGTGCATGCACCACAACTGGCTAATTTTTGTATTTTTTTATAGAGATGGGTTTTCACCATGTTGCCCAGGGTGGTCTCAAACTCCTGGCCTCAAGTGATCCGCCTACCTCAGCCTCCCAAAATGCTAGGATTATAGGCATGAGCCACTGTGCCCAGCCCCCCTGCAAGTGTTTACATCATATGTTTCGTGCAAATAAGGGAACCTGCATAGGGCGCTTGTTTGGGCATGCCTGCAGCCTACTGGAGGCCCACATGCACTGGGGGAATAGGGTGAAGCCACCAGGAATTCACACCTTATGCATGGGAGGAGCCTGGCCTCTTCAGCTCCTGTGTGGTGGTCATGGCATTCAATTTGTGAGGTGGAAACCTGTTTGCAGGACCCCCTCTCTTGTGTGAGAGTTTTCCTTTCACTTAATAAATTCCACCCTCCTCACCCTTCCATGTGTCTGTGTACCTAATTCTCCCTGGTCATAAGACAAGAACCTGGATTAGCTGAGCTAAGGAGCAAAAAATTCTGCATCACTGAGAAAGTGCACCCAAAGTGGTTGGGTTACAATTTAGATTTATACATTTTAGGGAGAAAGAAGTTACAGGCAAAGACACAAATCAATACACGTAAGGGTATACATTCATGTGGCCCAGAATGGCAGGACATCTCAAAGTGGGGGATTGGGGATGATGGGGTTTGGGAGAAATGGTTCAGGGGGCCTTAGAAGTCTTAGGTGGATTCAAAGATTATCTAACTGGCAGTTGGTATAAATAATTAAGCTTTGTCTAAAGGCTTGAAGTCAGTAGAAAGAAATGCTTAAGATAAGGTGGCTTGTGGAAGCTAATGTTTTTATTTAGATGAAGGCTCCAGGCTCTTCCTTCAGAGAGAATAAATGGCAAATGTTTCTTTTCACACCTTAAAAGGTGTCAGACTCTAATCTCTCCTAGATCTGGGAAAGGCCTGGCTGCATTAATGGAGATTCTCTACAGATGCAAATTTCCCCCATGAAAGATGATGGCTTTGCAGGGCCATTTCAAAATATGTCAAATAAATTTATTTTGGGGTAAAATATTTTGATTTTCTTCAGGATCTGCTATCTGTCATGTGATGCTATACCAGAATCAGGTTGAAATTTGGTATCTTATTGCCACAAAGAGTCTGTTCTGTCAGTCTTAGGATCTCTGTTTCAATGTTAATGCTGGTCAGTTGTACCTCACCTCCAAAAGGGAGAGGGGATAATGAGGTGTTTTGGACCCACTTCCCATCATGGCCAGAAATTCAGTTTTTTAGGTTTCTCTGGGGTCCCATTGGCCCATAGAAGCTCCATTCAGTAGGTTGGGGAAGGTTAGGGTTTTCTTTTTGGTTTATAGTTTCTTTTATAACAGGGCAAAGCAGAGTGCTTATCACAGATTTGAAGCTGAGATTGCTCCTTGATGCCTTGAAGAACAAGATTATGCATGTTTTATGATATGTGTATGTATGTATTATTTAGTCAAACTAGGAATTTAGTCAAATATAGTAAGTCGAACTGCCATATTGTTACTTACATACAAGAGTAGGCCTTGTGGACTTAGTATTGCTTGGGGCATTTCAATGTTTATTAGCATCTCTGTGTGTATATCAGTCCGTTTTACTACCTCTCAGATACTTTGGTGAAATACTGATCCATTCAAAAGGCTGAGGTAGACCAGGCGCAGTGGCTTATGCCTATAATCCTAGCATTTTAGGAGGCTGAGGCGGGTGGATCGCTGGAGCCCAGGAGTTTGAGACCAGCCTCGGCAACAAAGTAAGACTTCATCTCTACAAAATATACAAAGATTAGCCAGGTTTGGTGGCACATGCCTGTAGTTCTAGCTACTAGGGAGACTAAGGCAGGAGATTGTTAGAATCCAGGAGGTGGAGGTTGCAGTGAGCCGAGATCACGCTGCTGCGCTCCAGCCTGGGCGACACAGTAAGACCTTGTCTCAAAAAAAACAAAAAGAGAGAGAGAGTTAGGTACTGACTAACTTTGCTTTCTGGGTTTCAGGTATTTGTTTCCTTGTTTCTATTAACAGAGTTGAGCATATTATTATTAATAGAGCTGTCTTCCTAAAATATCCACTTACATTGGGTGTAGGAATAGCCTGTCATAGGATATGCAACCATTTTTACTGTTTATTTACTTTTACTTTTAATTTTGCAAATCAAAACATCTTTTAAAGTATAGGTTTTATACAAAAAAGGACTTAAATCATAAGTGTACAGTTTGATGGATTTTTACAAAGTAAAGATACCTATGTAACCGATACCTAAACCGTAAAGAGGTGTATTTCCCACACAGCAGAAACCCCTTGACTCCTCTCAGTTGTTATTTCCCAAGGGTAACTATTATTCTGATTTCTTTTTCTCTTTCTTTCTTTCTTTCTTTTTTTTTTTTTTTTGAGGAGGAGTTTCGCCCTTGTTGCCCAGGCTGGAGTGCAATGGCACGATCTCGACTCACTGCCACCTCCACCTCCTGGGTTCAAGCGATCCTCCTGCCTCAGCCTCCCAAGAAGCTGGGATTACAGGGGCCCACCACCATGTGCAGCTAATATATTTTGTTTTATTTTATTTTATTTTATTTTATTTTTTGAGACGGAGTCTCGCTCTATAGCCCAGGCTGGAGTGCAGTGGCCGGATCTCAGCTTACTGCAAGCTCCGCCTCCCGGGTTTATGCCATTCTCCTGCCTCAGCCTCCCGAGTAGCTGGGACTACAGGCGCCCGCCACCTCGCCCGGCTAGTTTTTTTTGTATTTTTTAGTAGAGACGGGGTTTCACCGTGTTAGCCAGGATGGTCTCGATCTCCTGACCTCGTGATCCACCCGTCTCGGCCTCCTAAAGTGCTGGGATTACACGCTTGAGCCACTGCGCCCGGCCCCAATTTTTTTTATTTTTAGTTATGACAGGGTTTCACTATGTTGGCCAGGCTGGTCTCGAACTGCTGACTTCAGGTGATCCACCTACCTCGGCCTCCCAAAGTGCTGGGATTACAAGCATGAGCCACTATGCCCGGCCACCATTATTCTGATTTCTAACATCATGAATTTGTTGTGCCTGTTTTAAACTTTATATAAATGGAATCATACTGTATCCTTGCTTTTTGGTCCAGCTTCAAATATTGTTCGGCTTAGTATTTGTGAGATTCATTCCCTGTTGTACATAGTTCATTCAATCTCTGTGAAAAACTTTAAACATACAAAAAAGCATACAGAACAGAATAGTGAATGTTCATTTCCTATCATCCAGCCACAACAACTGTCAACTCATGGTCAATCTTGGTCCAGTTAGCCTCTACCCACTGTCCTCAACTCCAGATTGTTATGAAGCAAACCCCAGCTACGATATAATGGTATCTGTGAACATTTCAGTATATACTCTGGAAGAAAAAGCCTTTATTTTTATTCTGTTTTATTTTTTGTCTTCTGTACTCTCTTTTATTAACATCATAGTCTTTGCATCAGGATACATCACAATGCTAGCAGGTTTTGTTTTAAAGCTTAGTATTAAATATTAAATATCTTTCCCAATTTTAATTTAAGAAATTAAAACTCAAGTTATTTGAAGCCTGGACACACTTCCATGATTAATGAGGCTATGTGAAAGTTGGTGGCTTTATTTTTCCTCCTCTGTAGGCAGATCCAGGTGACCCTAGAAAGATGGGACCAGATTATATGATTGTGTATTTGTTTTTTGTTTTTGAGATGGAGTTTCATTCTTGTTGCCCAGGGTGGAGTGCAATGGCACGATCCGGGCTTACTGCAACCTCTGCCACCTGGGTTCAGCGATTCTCCTGCCTCAGCCCCACCCCCCGCAACAGGCATGCACCACCACGCCCATATAATTGTTTTAAAGTGTGCTACAAGACTGGGTGTGGAGAGGCATGGTGGCTCACACTTGTAATCCCAGCACTGTGGAAGGCCAAAATGGGTGGATCACTTGAGGTCAGGAGTTCAAGATCAGCCTGGCCAACATGGCAAAACCCCGTCTCTACTAAAAATACAAAAATTAGCCAGATGTTATGGCGCGCGCCTGTATGAGGCAGGAGGATTGCTTGAACACGGGAGGCAGAGGTTGCAGTGAGCTGAGGTTGTGCCACTGCACTCTAGTCTGAAAAACAGAGTGAGACTCCATCTCCAAAAAAAAAAAGCGCTACAAAAATGGATGGCCTGGCCAGGCATGGTGGCTCAGGCTGGGCGCAGTGCCTCACGCCTGTAATCCCAGCACTTTGGGAGGCTGAGGCGGGCAGATCACTTGAAGTCAGGAGTTCGAGACTAGCCTGGCCAACATAGTGAAACGCTGCCTCTACTAAAATTACAAAAATGAGCCTGGTGTGGTGGGAGCAGGTGCCTGTAATCCCAGTTACTCAGGAGGCTGAGGCAGGAGAGTCGCTTGAACCCCGGAAATGGAGGTTGTAGTGAGTCAAGATCGTGCCACTGCACTCTAGCCTGGAAGACAGAGCAAGACTCCATCTCAAAAAAAAAAAAAAAAAATTGATGGCCTGTTATAAGCCAGGATACAAAGTAAGGATGTGGGTAAGGGAGGGATCATTCCCTTCCAGTAAAAGGACAGAATTTTGAGCTGGGCGTGGTGGCTCACACCTGAAATCCCAGCACTTTGGGAGGCCAAGATGGGCAGATCATGAGGTCAGGAGTTCAAGACCAGCCTGACCAACATGGTAAAACCCGTCTCTACTAATAATACAAAAATTAGGCCGGGCGCGGTGGCTCACACCTGTAATCCCAGCCCTTTGGAAGGCCGAGACAGGCAGATCACCTAAGGTCAGGAGTTCAAGACCAGCCTAGTCTAAATGAGGAAACCCCGTCTCTACTAAAAATATAAAAAGTTAGCTGGGCATGATGATGGGTGCCTGTAATCCCAGCTACTCGGGAGGCTGAGGCAGGAGAATTGCTTGAACCCGGGAGGTGGAGGCTGCAGTGCGCCATTGCATGCCAGCCTGGACAACAAGAGCAAAACTCTGTCTCAAAAAAAAAAAAAAAAAAAAAAGAGGCCAGGCGTGGTGGCTCACGCCTGTAATCCCAGCACTTTGGGAGGCCGAGGCGGGTGGATTACGAGGTCAGAAGATCGAGACCATCCTGGCTAACACAGTGAAACCCCGTTTCTACTAAAAATACAAAAAATTAGCCGGGTGTGGTGGCGGTCACCTGAGGCTGAGGAAGGAGAATGGCGTGAACCCGGGAGGCAGAGCTTTCAGTGAGCTGAGATTACACCACTGCACTCTAGCCTGGGCGACAAAGCAAGACTCTGTCTCAAAAAAAAAAAAAAAAAGAGAGAGAGAGACAAAATTGAAAAAGTTGCAGTCCATAATTTCATAATTTTTTCCAAAAACGGTTGGAGGAGAGGGTAAAATCGCAATATGAGTTTCAAAGTGCTGTCTCTCTGTCTCTGTGAGGGGCCCGTAGTTGCCTTGTTGAGGAGGAAGACTGTTGAGGGAAGAGATGGCTAGGTTTGACCATTCCCCCTCCCAAACTAGGGGAGTGGAAATGGAAAGTTCAGTGCCTAGTGAATGTAGAAGGGGGCTGAAAGTTGGTTGATGTTGAATTCTCTAAGAGGTTTCCTCCAGACAACTCAGACTCCCCTCACTTCAGTGAAGAAGGTATTTTCATTTTGAATTTTAATTTTTTACAGAGACGGGGTCTCTGTTGTCCAAGCTGGAGTGTGGTGACATGATCATAGTTCACTGTAGCCTCAAACTCCTGTGCTCAAGCACCCTCCCACTTTGGCCTCCCAAAGAACTGGGATTACAGGCGTGAGCCACCGTGCCTGCCAGAAGTTATTTTTAAAAGCACTTGAGAAATTCCTCCTCCACCCCTCAGGTGGGAAGTCTTAGAGAAGGAAGTTATCAGTACAGCCACTTTCTAGGCCATAATAGAATTCCTGAAGGTTGGAGACCCCAGAGAAGTGGACAAAGGATGCTGCCACCACCAGGACATGGGGAATCTGATGAGACTGGAACCATATGTCAGATTTTCTAGGAAAGAAGCATTCAGGAATTCGGGCAGCATAAAGGCCAGCTGTACATCACAGCTGTGAGGAAGGACCAGCCCATCCAGCCCATGGCGCTGGCCCTGACAAAGCTTTAGTGATAGGAAAATGCATGACGGGCACAATAACACTCAAGCCAAGTCCCAGGAATGCTCCTGCTGTGTCTGCCGGTGCTTAGGAGTGGAAACCGGTCCCACTGTGCCACCGTGATGGCAGAAATGCCCAGAACACAGACAAAGAAGAGGCAGATGAGCTTGGCTGTGGGGAACAGTGGAAGGAGTAACAGAGCAGGGGACAAAGCTCCCCGTAATCAGTAGAGCAATCGCTGAGTAGTTCAGTTTGGAAAAAGTCTAAGAGACTTACTCTGAATGACAATAGACAGTGTGGAATAGCCAGGAGGAACTGAGGCAGAGCACTACACCCACAAAGGACGTCCCCATACCACTTTCTCCTGTAGAGGGTCCATGAAGTACATATTTGGTCTGAGCATGGTCAAGATCCTCAAAAGAGAAACAGCATGAAACCAAGCAGATGGGTCCAGATGATGCCCGTTTTCACATGGATGTGGAAGATGCTCTTGAAGCAAGCCCAAAAGGAAGGCATGGATGGTCTATGGCCATGTAGCAGGTAGTCATTGTCCTTCAGTCAGTCAGGGACAACATCATATGGGATGGCCCTCCAGTGTCCCTCCCAGACCTTGCACACAAACTCCTCCATCTCCTCCGTGGCATAGTGGAAATGCAGTGCATCAGTAGCTTTACCTTCTCCTCCTTTTCCTGAGGCATTGGACATGTTTGCACTTCTTCAGCTTTGGTTGGGTTGGTGATAACCCATCCATCCTTCTCTTGTAGTAGGGGTCCCAGTTCAGCTAGTTCCACCATGTCAGTTTCCCTGTTACTGGCAGGAGCCGCATTGCCCCATGCCACCACAGATCCTTTGTGGGAAGACATCTGGCCAGTACCTCAATACCCTGCAGCTTTAGCATGGGGAAAGGTTGGGGTCTCTCAGCCCCATGGGCAGAGATGTCTCTGTAATGGTAGATGAGCCAGACAGGCAGGCTCTGCTGGGACACTGGTCTCTTGTTACTTCCTGCTGCACACGGGCAGCCTGTGGCTCTGGATCGTCATTGTCCTTCCTGCAAAGCCTTTATTTTATATAATCACCTCAATACAGTTATCATAGCTAAAATAATGGTAACTCCTTAATGTTGTCAAATTCCAATCACTGTTCAAATTTCCAGTTGTCTCATAAATGTGATACATTTAAAAAATCAGAATGTTTCAATCAGGATCCAGGGAAGGTCTACACAGTATGATTGTCTTCTGAGTCTCTTTTCTAACGTGTGTGTATGTGTGTGTGTGCACATGTGGGAACACCTTTTAAAAGACTGAGATGGCTGGGCACAGTGGCTCACACCTATAATCCTAGCACTTTGGGAGGCTGAGGCGGGTGGATCACCAGAGGTCGGGAGTTCGATATCAGCCTGACTAACATTATGAAACCCCATCTCTACTAAATACACAAAATTAGCTGGGTGTAGTGGCGCACACCTGTAATCCCAGCTACTAGGGAGGCCGAGGCAGGAGAATCGCTTGAACTCGGAGGCAGAATTGAGCCACTGCACTCCAGCCCGGGTGACACAGTGAGACTCGGTCTCAAAAAAAAAAAAAAAAAAAAAAGCCTGAGATGTATTTAACATGGAGTGAAATGCTCAGATCTCAAGTACACTATTCCATCAGGTGGTGTTTTGTTTTGTTTTTTTTTTTGTCACTTAGTCAGTCTTGATGAATACATTTCCAGATATAGAACATTTCTATCAGGCCACAAAGTTCCCTCATGCCTCTTCCCAGTCAGTCCTTCCATAAGCAACCAGTAATGTAATTTCTATAGCTGGGTTTTCCCAGTTTTTTAAATACAGATGCCTAGAACATTCTTGTTTTTATTTCTGTTGGATAAACACCTAGAGGTGGATTTGCTGGGTCATAGGGTACATGTATAGTCAACCTTTCTTTTTTTTTTTTTTTTTTTTTTTTGAGACGGAGTCTCGCTCTGTCGCCCAGGCTGGAGTGCAGTGGCCGGATCTCAGCTCACTGCAAGCTCCGCCTCCCGGGTTTACGCCATTCTCCTGCCTCAGCCTCCCGAGTAGCTGGGACTATAGGCGCCTGCCACCTCGCCCGGCTAGTTTTTTGTATTTTTTAGTAGAGACGGGGTTTCACCGTGTTAGCCAGAATGGTCTTGATCTCCTGACCTCATGATCCACCCGCCTCGGCCTCCCAAAGTGCTGGGATTACAGGCTTGAGCCACCGCGCCCGGCCTATATTCAACTTTTTAAGAAACTACCGAAGAGCTTTCAAAATGGTTGTACTATTTTACACTCGCATCAGCAATATGTGAGTGTTCTCATTGCTCCACATCCTCTCCAACATTTGTATTGTCAGTTCTCTCTCTTTTTTTTTTTTTTTTTTTGAGATGGAGTTTTGCTGTCCCCTAAGCTAGAGTGCAATGGCTCGATCTTGGCTCACTGCAACCTCCGCCTCCTGGGTTCAAGCAATTCTCCTGCTTCAGTCTCCTGAGTAGCTGGGATTACAGGCAAGCACCACCACGCCTGGCTAATTTTTGTATTTTTTTTTTTTTTTTTTTTGAGACGGAGTCTTGCTCTGTCACCCAGGCTGGAGTGCAGTGGCCGGATCTCAGCTCACTGCAAGCTCTGCCTCCCGGGTTCACGCCATTCTCCCGCCTCAGCCTCCCGAGTAGCTGGGACTACAGGCGCCTGCCACCTCGCCCGGCCAAGTTTTTGTATTTTTAGTAGAGACAGGGTTTCACTGTGTTAGCCAGGATGGTCTCGATCTCCTGACCTCGTGATCCGCCCGTCTCGGCCTCCCAAAGTGCTGGGATTACAGGCTTGAGCCACCGCGCCCGGCCTAATTTTTGTATTTTTAGGAGAGACGGGATTTCACCATGTTGGTCAGGCTGGTCTCGAACTCCTGACCTCGTGATCTGCCCGCCTTGGCCTCCCAAAGTGCTGGGATTACAGGTGTGAGCCACCACGCCCAGCCTCTATCTTTGTTTTATTCTTGCAGTTTATGTATTGAAGAAAATCAGTTGTTCCTCCTGTAGTTTTCCATAATTTGGGTTTTGCTATTGCCTCCATATGATGTCATTTAATGTTTCTCTCCTCCATATTTCTGGCATATTGGATCTAGAGGCTTGATGAGATTCAGGTTCAAATTTTGAGGGGGTTTGGGGGGACGACTACTTCATAGGCAGTGTTGTATTCTATCAGGAGGCCCATGATATTTGGTTATCTCTCTCTTTGTGATGTTAGGAGTCATAAATGATATTTAATTCATTACCGTTTGAAAAATGATGGTATCAAATTGAATTATTCCATCTTCACGTGTTAGCTGGAATATATATAAAGAGAAACTTCCTATTCTCTAATATTTGTTTACTAATGATAGAGTACATACAGGAAAGACAGGATATATGCTTATTTCCCTTTATTTACCAGTTTTCAAAAGGATGAGTTGGTTCCCTAGCATCCTCCAACAATGACCAATATTTAAAGTCTCATTATTTCATGTATTTAAATATCATTAATATACTTCAATCCATTGCAATTATTATTCTTTTTGTTTGTTTGTTTGAGATGGTGTTGAGCTCTTGTTGCCCAGGCTGGAGTGTAATGGCGCAGTCTCAGCTCACCACAGCCTCCACCTCCCGGGTTCATATGCTTCTCCCGCCTCAGCCTCCCGAGTAACTGGGATTACAGGCATGAGCCACCACACCCGGCTAATTTTTATTTTTAGTAGAGACGGGGTTTCTCCATGTTAGTCAGGCTGGTCTCGAACTCCCGACCTCAGGTGATCCGCCCACCTTAGCCTCCCAAAGTGCTGGGATTACAGCTGTGAGCCACTGCGCCCGGCCACAGTTATCATTCTTATTGATATTCAAATTGTTCCATATTTGGCCAGTGAGTGCCTCTTCCGGTTGGTTCCTAAATCCTTTTGACACATTCCTAGTAATCTCTGATAGCTTACTTGCTATCTGGTGAGATAAAATTTTCCAAATTCGTTTTGCACTTTTTCTGCCCCAGACCTGGATTCAGCCATTTCCTCAAAGCTCTCTGATTCCTTTTAATTGGAAATGATATTTAGAGACAATAATGGGTGCGTAGGGAAGGTAAAACATTACCTCTACTCTTTTGGGGTCTCTGGTCGGGCCTGATAATTAATTTCGCATTAGATAGACTAACAAAACAGAAACATACACATTTATTTACTGTATGTTTTCTGTGACAGAGGAGCCCTCATAAGGATTTAAACCGAAAGAACTGACAAAACCTAAATAATTTAATACAACATTAAACAATTGTGGAAAAGTAATGAAAATGTATGTGGAGGCTAAAGGAAGATAACAATTATTTTAGTAAGGTCTGTTTGTACAGGATTCTCTCAGTCTCAACCTCCCATCCTTGATGATAAGAATGTTTCTTTTCTCCCGGTATAGGGAGAGCAGCTCTCACATGGTAATTTCATCTCTTGTTTTTAAGAAAAAGAAGGGAGATCAGGCCAGGTGTGGTGGCTCACGCCTATAATCCCAGCACTTTGGGAGGCCAAGGCAGGTGGATCACTTGAACTCAGGAGTTCAGACCAGCCTGGTCAACATTGTGAAACCCCGTCTCTACTAAAAATACAAAAAATGAGCTGAGTGTGGTGGTGCACACCTGTAATCCTAGCTACCTGGGAGGCTGAGGCAGGAGAATTTCCTGAACCTGGGAGGTGGAGGTTGCAATGAGCCAAGATTGTGACACTGTACTCCATCCTAGGTGACAGAGTGAGACTCCATCTCAAAAAAAAAAAAAGGAGATCAGAATGTCCTTGTACCTGCTGTTTATTGTTTTTTTTTTTTTTTTTTTTTTTTTTTTTTTGAGACGAAGTCTCGCTCTGTCGCCCAGGCTGGAGTGCAGTGGCCGGATCTCAGCTCACTGCAAGCTCCGCCTCCCGGGTTTATGCCATTCTCCTGCCTCAGCCTCCCGAGTAGCTGGGACTACAGGCGCCCGCCACGTCGCCCAGCTAGTTTTTTGTATTTTTTAGTAGAGACGGGGTTTCACCATGTTAGCCAGGATGGTCTCGATCTCCTGACCTCGTGATCCGCCCATCTCGGCCTCCCAAAGTGCTGGGATTACAGGCTTGAGCCACTGCGCCCGGCCTGTTTATTGTTTTTAACTCAAAACAGTCAACATGCCAGCATGGCATATTTTACAGTGGGATGTTCTGAACTCCTTCAGGTGCCAGGAGTACTTATAGCTACTGAGATATTTTTGATTCTAGACACTTTAGGTGGACAGATAAAAGGATTTTTTAAAAATAAAATATATTACAAGTTCATATTGGTATTATGGTTTTTTTTTGTTTTTTTTTTTTTTTTTAAGAAAATTCTGGCACGGTGGCTCATGCCTGTAATCCCAGCACTTTTGGAGGCCGAGGCAGGCGGATCACCTGAGGTCGGGAGTTCGAGGCCAGCCTGACTAACATGGAAAAACCCCGCCTCTACTAAAAATACAAAAAATTAGCCAGGTGTGGTGGCACATGCCTGTAGTCCCAGCTACTCAGGAGGCTGAGGCAGGAGAATCTCTTGAACCCAGAAGGCAAAGGTTGCAGTGAGCCGAGATAACGCCATTGCACTCCAGCCTGGGGAACAAGAGCGAAACTCCGTCTCAAAAAAAAAAAAAGAAAAAGAAAAGAAAATAATCCTCCGTCCCCATCACCTCCCTGAAAATAGTATACCACCCCTTCCTATTGACATTAGGCTTTGCCATGAGACTTTTTCATCTCATTCATGACAACCATTGATTTAGGGCTTGAACATGTGACTTGCTTTGACCAATGGTATATTAGCACATCTGACTGCCAAGGTTGGTAATGTGCTCGTGCATATGGGCTTGCCCTCTTCTACCTCTGTCATTGCCATGAGAAGAACGTGCCACAAGTAGCCTATTGCTTTCAGAATAATGAAAGATACATCTTGTAGACCTGAATCAAACCTGCAATCTGGAGCTAAGCCCAGCTGAGCCTAGCCTAAATTGTTCAAATGCCAGTCAACCTGTAGAATGTAGCTTAAAGCAGAAGCACAGATATGTGAATGAGAAATAAATGCTTAGGGTTGTAAGTCATTGATGTTTAGAGTGGTTTGTTATGCAGCATAATTAGGTATATTGTAGACTAATAAAAATATTTACAAGCTAAATTCAAGATTATAGGAATAATAGAATTGGTATCTCACAAAATTATTCATTTTCATTCCACAATGTGCACGCAGCAGTCTCAGAATGATAATACCAATACTGCTGCTAATAATATGATTATTGAAATCAGTTTAAGCTTTTATTTTTTGCAATTTTTAATCTTTAGGATATTTCCCTTTATTGATGTACAGTGAAAATTTTCTGTTATGAAGTCATTTGGAATGGTTTTTATGTGTGGTTATGCCACAACTGGATATGCATTAAGTACTCTTTGTTTGATTTTATTTTGGGAAATTTCCCCTTAAAATTCAATTTTTCTTAATGATTATATAAAATGTGTACTTGCTTACAAAGTAAAATCTCTGGAACAAGTTATTTCAATGAAGTCTACCTTCTATTCTAGCTACCCTCACCTTATTCTTTCCCTCTCCCATAATTAACTACTTAAAAATATTTTATGATTCTTTGTTTTAATTGTACCTGGGTTTTTTTTTTTTTTTTTTTTTTTGAGACGGAGTCTCGCTTTTGTCGCCCAGGCTGGAGTGCAGTGGCCGGATCTCAGCTCACTGCAAGCTCCGCCTCCCGGGTTTACGCCATTCTCCTGCCTCAGCCTCCCGAGTAGCTGGGTCTACAGGCGCCCACCACCTCGCCCGGCTAGTTTTTTGTATTTTTAGTAGAGACGGGGTTTCACCATATTAGCCAGGATGGTCTCGATCTCCTGACCTCGTGATCCGCCCGTCTCGGCCTCCCAAAGTGCTGGGATTACAGGCTTGAGCCACCGCGCCCGGCCCCTGGGTTTTAATTTATAGAGGTGACTGAGTGATGATACAGAGAGGACAGTGCCATTGAAAGAAGCCTTTTTTTTTGAGACAGAGTCTCGATCTCCAGCCTAGAGTGCAGTGGTACAATCTTGGCTCACTGCAACCTCTGCCTCCCAGGTTCAAGTGATTCTCCTGCCCCAGCCTCCTGAATAAATGGGACCACAGGAATGTGCCTCCAGGCCCAGCTAATTTTTGTGTTTTTAGTAGAGATGGGGCTTCACCATGTTGGCCAGGATGGTCTCGATCTCCTGACCATTTTTTTTTTTTTTTTTTTTTTTTGGGATGGAGTCTCGCCCTGCAGCCCAGGCTGGAGTGCAGTGACAAGATCTCGGCTCACTGCAACCTCTGCCTTCTGGGTTCAAGAGATTCTCCTGCCCCAGCCTCTGAAGTAGCTGGGACTATAGGCATGTGCTACCACACCCGGCTAATTTTTTGTATGTTTAGTAGAGACAGGGTTTCACCGTGTTAGCTAAGATGTTCTCGATCTCCTGACCTCATGATCCCCCCAACTTGGCCTCCCAAAGTGCTGGGATTACAGGCATGAGCCACCACACCCTGCAAGAAGTCTTATTACTTACAGTTCCCGAAGAGAAGGGGCCACACCATGACACACAGGGTCACATGGGGAAGTACCAGGATTGGTCAGGAGGCAGAAGGAGCAAAGAAGAGAAGTGTGGCCCAGAGCCTTTATTGTCATTTCTATGGAAAGGAAGGGATGAGGCAGGGCACAGGCAAATTTGAGCAAATTTAGGATTGTATAGCTTAACATCATTTCAGTTGGCTCAGGGTCACAGAATTGGTCTCTGATCATCTGGCACCTGGCCCTGGGGTGATTTAGAGCAGGGGAAATGTTCACTTGGTGTCCAAGAGTAAGTTAAAGAGGTTACAAATATGTGCTTTGGTTGATTGGTTTGCATAAGAAAGGTGAGTCTGCAGGGCGGGTGACTCAAGCCAGTAATCCCAGCAATTTGGGAGGCCAAGGAGGATGGATCACCTGAGGTCAGGGGTTTGAGCCCAGCCTGACCAACATAGTGAAACCCCATTGCTACTAAAGATACAAAATTAACCGGCCTGTAATCCCAGCTACTCGGGAGACTGAGGCAGGAAAATTGCTTGAACCCAGGAGGCGGAGGTTGTAGTGAGCCGAGATCGTGCCATTGCATTCCAGTCTAGGGGACAAGAGCGAGACTTCATTTCAAAAAAAAAAAAAGGAATTGGGATATAAAAATTTAAGTTATAAATACGGTTTTTACTCCATATTCCAGGAATCTACTTGTTCTGAAAGCTGGACTGGCTTGAATAAGGCTTTATGGCAATTTATTGGGGAGGACCTATCAAGATTCCTATAAAAATTCACTCAATAAAACTGACCAAAACAAGATGTTCAATAAAGGGATCTCATGGTTAAAAAAATAAAATTAGGCCGTGCGCGGAGGCTCACGCCTGTAATCCCAGCACTTTGGGAGGCCGAGACAGGTGGATCACGAGGTCAGGAGATCGAGACCATCCTGGCTAACATGGTGAAACCCCATTTCTACTAAAAATACAAAAAATTAGCCGGGCATGGTGGTGGGCACCTGTAGTCCCAGCTACTCGGGAGGCTTGAGGCAGGAGAATGGCGTGAACCCAGGAGGTGGAGTTTGCAGTGAGTCGAGATCGCACCAGTGCACTCCAGCCTGGGCAACAGAGCAAGACTCTGTCTCAAAAGAATATAAATAAATAAATAAAATTAAACCAAACCAAAACAACAACAATAAAACATGATTCTTTTATCCTTCTATGGAGATTACTTCATGATAATAAATAGTAATAGTTGTAATTTCTCTCTTTCTTTCTTTCTCTCTCTCTTTCTCCTTCCTTCCTCCCTCCCTCCCTCCCTCTCTCTCTCTCTTTCTTTCTTTCCTTCTTTCTTTCTTTCTTCCTTTTTTTCTTTCTTTCTTCCTTTCTCTTCCTCTCTTTTTTGACGTGGGGTTGGTCTGGCTGTGTTGCCCAGGATGGAGTACATTGTCTCTTCACAGGCACGATCATGGCACAGCATAGCCTCCAACTCCTGGCTGGGTCTACAGGCCCGCACCACCATCCCTGGCCTAATTTCTGCTTACAGTGGCACAGTACGCCAACATGTGGCTTTATAATTATACAACCAGTTCCTCACTAAAGGACATTTGTATTGTTTCTATGTATTTCCATACTTTTCTGATACGAACATCCTAAATAAATAACTGTGAGCATGTTTTTCTTTTTTTAGGTGGGCTAATTTATTTATTTATTTTTGCCCTTAATCCATGCTTTATTATTTTTTTTTTAATTTTTTGTTTCCATAGGTTTTTGGGGAACAGGTGGTGTTTGGTTACATGATGACGTTCTTTAGTGGTGATTTGTGAGATTTTGGTGCACCCATCACCCAAGCAGTATACAGTGAACTCAATTTGTAGTCTTTTATCCCTCACCCCCTCCCCATACTTTCCCCAAGTCTTCAAAATTTATTGTATAATTCTTCTGCCTTTGCATTCTCATAGCTTAGCTCCCACTTATGAGTGAGAACATACGATGGTTGGTTTTCCAATGCTGAGTTACTTTACTTAGAATCATAGTCTCCAATCCCAACCAGGTTGCCGTGAATGCCATTAATTCATTCTTTTTTATGACTGAGTAGTATTCCATTATATACATATATGATGTGCTATATATATATCACAGCACCTGGCTAATTTTTGGTATTTTTAGTAGAGATGGGGGTTTCTCCATGTTGGTCAGTCTGATCTCGAACTCCCAACCTCAGGTGATCCACCCGCCTTGGCCTCCCAAAGTGCTGGGATTACAGGCGTGAGCCACTGCACCTGACCACATATCAGAGTTTCTTTATCAACTTGTTGACTGATGGGTATTTGGTCTGGTTCCACATTTTTGAAATTGTGAATTGTGCTGTTGTAAACGTGTGTGCAATTATCTTTTTCATATAATGACTTCTTTTCCTCTGGGTAGATACCCAGTAGTGGGATTGCTGGATCAAATGATAATTCTAGTTTTAGTTCTTTAAGGAATCTCCACACTGTTTTGCATAGTGGTTGTACTAATTTACATTCACACCAGCAGTGTAGTAGTGTTCCCTTTTCACCACATCCACGCCGACATCTATTATTTTTTGATTTTTTGATTATGGCCATTCTTGTGGGAATAAGGTGGTATCGCATTGTGGTGTGGATTTGCATTTCCCTGGTCATTAGTGCTGTTGAGCATTTTTTCATGTTTGCTGACCATTTGTATATCCTCTTTTGAGAATTGTCTATTCATGTCCTTAGCCCACTTTTTGATGGGATTGTTTTTTTCTTTTCTTTTTTTTTTTTTTTTTTGGAGGTGGAGTCTCGCTCTGTCGCCGAGGCTGGAGTGCAGTGGCCGGATCTCAGCTCACTGCAAGCTCCGCCTCCCGGGTTTACACCATTCTCCTGCCTCAGCCTCCCGAGTAGCCGGGACTACAGGCGCCCGCCACCTCGCCCGGCTAATTATTTGTATTTTTTAGTAGAGACGGGGTTTCACCGTGTTAGCCAGGATGGTCTCGATCTCCTGACCTCGTGATCCGCCCGTCTCGGCCTCCCAAAGTGCTGGGATTACAGGCTTGAGCCACCGCGCCCAGCCAGGATTGTTTTTTTCTTGCTAATTTGTTTGAGTTCGTGTAGATTCTGGATATTATTCCTTTGTCAGATATATAAATTGTGAAGATTTTCTCCCACTCTATGGGCTATCTGTTTACTTTGCAGATAGGATTTAGTTGGATTAAGTCCCACCTATTTGTCTTTGTTTTTATCGCATTTGCTTTTGGGTTCTTGGTCATGAACTCCTTGCCCAAGCCAATGTCTAGAAGGGTTTTTCTGATGTTATCTTGTAGAATTTTTTTGTTTGTTTTTTAGAAAACAATTTTATTGAGGTATAATGGACATACAATAAACTGCATATATTTTAAATGTACAATTAGATAATTTTTGTACCCATTATATCATCACCACAAACAAGATCACGAACATATCCATATCGCAGAATGCTTCCTCTATCCTTTTTTTTTTTTTGAGAGAGAGTCTCACTCTATTGCCTAGACTGAAGTGCAGTGGCGCAATCTCGGCTCGCTGCAACCTCTGCCTCCCAAGTCCAAGTAATTCTCATGCCTCAGACTCCCAAGTAGCTGGGATTACAGGCAAGCACCACCATGCCTGTCCAGTTTTTGTACATTTAGTAGAAATGGGTTTTCACCATGTTGACCAGGCTGATCTCTTAACTCCTGGCCTCAAGTGATCCACCTGCCTTGGCCTCCCAAAGTGCTAGGATTACAGGTGTTGGCCACTGCACCTGGCTTCACACCTCTTTTTAATCCTATCTTCTTATTCCTCCTTTTCTTTTTTGTTTTAAATATTTTATTATTATACTTTAAGTTCTAGGGTACATGTGCACAATGTGCAGGTTTGTTACATATCTATACATGTGCCATGTTGGTGTGCTGCACCTGTTAACTGGTCATTTACATTAGGAATATCTCCTAATGCTATCCCTCTCGCCTCCCCCACCTGTGTTCCACCCTGTGTCCAAGTGTTCTCATTGTTCAATTCCCACCTATGAGTGAGAACATTCGGTGTTTGGTTTTCTGTCCTTGCGATAGTTTGCTCAGAATAATGGTTTCCAGCTTCATCCATGTCCCTACAAAGGACATGAACTCATCCTTTTTTATGGCTGCATAGTATTCCATGGTGTATATGTGCCACATTTTCTTAAATCTTGTAGAATTTTTATATTTTCAGATCTTAGATTTAAGTCCTTGATATACCTTGAGTTGATTTTTGTATAAAGTGAGAGATGAGAATCCAGTTTCATTCTCCTATGTGTGACTTGCCAATTCTCCCAGCACCATTTGTTGAATAGGGTGTCCTTTCCCCACTTTATGTTTTTGTTTGCTTTGTCAAAGGTGAGTTGGCTGTAAGTATCTGGGTTTATTTCTGTGTTCTCTATTCTGTTCCATTGGTCTATGTGCCTATATTTATACCAATACCATGCTGTTTTGGTGACTGTAGTGCTATAGTATAGTTTGAAATCAGGTAATGTGATGCCTCCAGATTTGTTCTTTTTGCTTAGTCTTGCTTTGACTATGTGGGCTCTTTTTTGGTTCCACATGAATTTTAGGGTTTGTTTTTTTTTCTAGTTCTGTGAAGAATGATGGTGGTATTTTGATGGGAATTGCATTGAATTTGTAGATTGCTGTAATAGTCTTATTTAGTGTTAAGAATACTGAATGAAAGTTTTTGTGTTGCAGTTGCCATCATTATATCATCAACGTGATGCTCAGTATATTCCTGTAAAACCCCAAAACAGAAATTCTTAACTGAGGTTATCCCATCACTGAAGGCTTCTTTTGGCCAGACAGTTTTTTTAGGTATCAGGTATAGTACTCAAATATCTTTATCAGGAGATGTTTTCCTATCCCATTCTTCAGAATTCTTATTTCTGGTGCCAGAGGCGATAAGAGGAAAATAGATGATCCAGGAATTAGACTCTCAGTTCAAGGTCACAGGCAGCAGCAGTTCAATCTGCACACAGTACATCAAACAAAGAGTCCTTCAGAAGCCCCTCACTCTGCTCCTTGGCTTTTTCCTGAGGAGGAGTCTTGTAAAAATATATGTAACCCTGTGTAATTTCATCTGAACCTTCTCTAGAGAAGATTACTATGCTATCTGTGTTCTTCCAAATATACTCGGAAATTAAATACCTACCTACTGAAGTGTGAACTATTGTTATGTCTTAAATTTCCAAGGAAAATATTACTTCATCCAGGACCTGAATGCCTTCCTCAGAGTGGTGTTCACTTTCAATATGATTTTCCACCTTTCTAGCAGCCAGTACATTGGGACTGTTTTCCATGCCAATCGCAAATGTCTAGAGAGTGTCTTGCACTTGGGCCTCTTCCAGCTGCATCAACAGAGTGGCAACAACGAAGCTGGAATCCAAGCCTTTTCTCTGTCATTAGTCGTTTCTTAACAGCACTGTCAAAAGGAATCCAGAGGTTACTCTTCATAGTTTCTATCTCAAAACGGTTTCTCCACATTGTTATAGAGGGCATGCAGAGGTTAATCTCTACAATGATGACTCTCTAGGTAGGTGTCTCTGCCCAGGAATACTTTCTTATTGACAGAACTTAATGAAATAAATGCAAACACTCAACCCAACATCCAAATTTTCTGCCCAGTCCCTCCTTTGTCATAAAGATGAAGGATTATCTCACCATCCACTCTGGCCTTGTACTCAAATTCAAAATGGTATTATACCTTGTTGTGGTTGTAAATTTCACCACTGCAACAGAGCCACAAATAGAGATATTTCCTCACTTGAATTGGCTGCATTCCAAACAGCTGGTCAACTACCACCAACTGGCAAAATCCAAAGCAGCAGCTGATGTATCCATTGACATTCTCAGGAAGAAATGCATCTGGACCCCTGTGTGTGATCTTCATAGCACTCGGATGCTGACCAGAGAGGCAATCATTGCTGCCAAAGAGGGCCCAAATGCCATACATGGTACAGCGGAGCTGCGGGCTCTGTGGGTATGTGAGCAGAGGCCAGGGCTGTGGACTGTTTCCATTGTTTACTTTCAGTACAAGCATCTCTGTATATATCTCTATTCCTTTTTTCTTAGATAAATAGTAGCAAACTGTACACATTTTTCTATACCATGATTTTTTTTTTCTCTGAACAATATATCCCGGAAATCACTGCATAAATATACAGAGATTTTCTGTGTTCCTTTTTACAGGTATATAGTACCCTGTTGTGTGGACGTTCTGGTACATTTCAAGAGGGAACAAGTGTACTAGGAAACATTCAAAGCATGAGAAACCTGCAAGAAGAAGTCTTTTATTTTAGCTAAGCTGTGGGTAACTTGAGGGTCGCAGAATAGGCTGAGGAGTCAACAGAGAAGATGGCTGAATAATTACACAAGATTGCTGCTGGCCCTATTTAATAAGTCTCATTGTTCTCTAAGGTGAAGCAAAGCTGAAAGGATTTGAGGAAATAAATAGGCTGTTTCCTGTCCCCCTATTCTTCTCTGTTTTTCCTCCTATTATTCTAGTAGGTTTTAAAGTGAAGCCTGGAGTAAGCCTGAGTGCAACTATCTCACATGGGAAAGTGCTCTGATGGGTATCAGGGAAATCCTGCATTTGTCTTTGTGAGACTCTTCACCTGATGGTCATTGCTTCTCCTCTGACTCCTGGAATCCCCTCACTGGGGAGATGGGGGTGCCCATCAGAAGTCTCTGGATTAAGTCAAAAAACAATTTAACCCTAGAATCCTATTGTATACTGTATCCCCAAATTCATCCTCCACGCTATTTCCATCCTGCATTATGCTTCACCATATTGTACAATAAAGCTTCCTAAAGACAGTGTTTCAATGAGTACTACATAATATCATAGCCAGTAATATAAACATATGCTAAATCCTCAGTGAAGTGAACAAGAATCAGGGCAAGTAGAATGTAGATGTTTGTGCTGGGCGTGGTGGCTCACGCCTGTAATCCCAGTACTTTGGGAGGCTGAGGCGTGATCGGCCCCCTTCTTCACCTCTCCTCAAAGAGAAGAGTAGCTATGACTGCTGATATTCAGTTGACCTAGTTTCACAGAGGATAGGATCACTCACTGTAGTTTAAAAGATTACATGTGAAGCCTGTACGAGAAACATTTTGAAATCGTCCTGAAAAATCACAAAGTAGGATTGAACAAAAATAGAAACACATTCCTTGCCTTCAATAGAACCAATCAACGTAATAAAGTTTCTTCAGGTTCGTGTATAAATTTAATGTAATCCCAATAAAAATGCCAGCAAATTTTTTCCTGGCACAGGATCCTACACTTCATATGGAAAAATAAATAAGCAAGAATACTTATGAACATCTTCAAAAGCAAGAACAATAAAAGGAGACTGGTCTTACCACATATTAAAACTTTTTTTTTTTTTTTTCTTCTCTTTTGAGACGGAGTCTTGCTCTGTCACCCAGGCTGGAGTGCAGTGGCCGGATCTCAGCTCACTGCAAGCTCCCCCTCCCGGGTTTACGCCATTCTCCTGCCTCAGCCTCCTGAGTAGCTGGGACTACGGGCACCCGCCACCTCGCCCGGCTAGTTTTTTGTATTTTTTAGTAGAGACGGGGTTTCACCGTGTTAGCCAGGATGGTCTCAATCTCCTGACCTCGTGATCCGCCCGTCTCGGCCTCCCAAAGTGCTGGGATTACAGGCTTGAGCCACCGTGCCCGGCCCAACATATTAAAACTTATTATAAAGATCTAATAATTAAAACAGTGTGGTATTTGTTCCTGGCTAGACATTCAAACCAGTGGGAATAATTGTGAAGTACACAGGGAAATTTAGCAAAAGACAAAGGTGGGATCTTAAATTATTGGGGAAAAGATTAACTTTTTTATTTTTTAATTTTTTGAGACAGAGTCTCGCTCTGTTGCCCAGGCTGGAGTGCAATAGCACTATCTCAGCTCACTGCAACCTCCACCTCCCGGGTTCAAGCAGTTCTCTCACCTCAGCCTTCCAAGCAGCTGGGAATACAGGTGTGCATCACCACATCTGGCAAATTTTTTTGTATTTTTAGTAGAGACAGGTTTCACCATATTGGCCAGGCTGGTCTTGAACTCCTGACCTCAAGTGATTTGCCCACCTTGGCTTCCCAAAGTGCTGAGATTACAGGCATGAGCCACGATGCCAGGCCAGAAAATACTCACTTGTCTTTTTTTTTGAGATGGAGTCTCTCTCTGTCGCCTGGGCTGGAGTGCAGTGGCACGATCTCGGCTCATTGCAAGCCCACCTCCCAGGTTCACACCATTCTCCTGCCTCAGCCTCCCGAGTAGCTGGGACTATAGGCGCCCGCCACCATGCCCAGCTAATTTTTTTGTATTTTTAGTAGAGACGGGGTTTCCCCGTATTAGCCAGGATGGTCTCAATCTCCTGACCTCGTGATCTGTCTGCCTTGGCCTCCCAAAGTGCTGGGATTACAGGTGTGAGCCACTGCGCCTGGCAAGATTCACTTTTAAATAATGACATTAGCACAACTGGAGTGTTTATGTCCCTAATTTACACTAGGACCGGGCGCGGGGGCTTATGCCTGTAATCCCAGCTACTTGGGAGGCCGAGGCAGGAGAATCACTTGAACCCAGGAGGCAGAGGTTGCAGTGAGCCTAGCTCGCGCCATTGCACTCTAGCCGGGGTGACAAGAGCGAAATTCCGTCTAAAAAAAAAAAAAAAGATTTACATCAGAATGTACTTCAAACATTCCTTATTTCAATGCACAAAAAAATGAAAACATAACAGGTTCAAGAAGAAAACATATATGAATTTCTTTGTAATCTGGACAAAAGAAAGGCTTCCTAATTATAACTAAAATTCCAGAAGTCATGGAGAAAGATTGATAAATTCAAACCTATCCATTTATATCTACAGCTGTATCTATATATGCACAAACATATCTATATATATATATACATGCACACAGGCTTTTTTTTTTTTGAGATGGAGGCTGGAGTGCAGTGGTGCAGTCTTGGCTCATTGCGACCTCTTCCTTCCAGGTTCAAGCGATTCTCCTGTCTCAACTACTTGAATAGCTGGGATTACAGGCACCCACCACCGTGCCGGCTAATTTTTGTACTTTTAGTAGAGACAGGGTTTCGCCATGTTCGCCAGGCTGGTCTTGAACTCCTGACCTCAGGTGATCTGCCCGCCTTGGCCTCCCAAAGTGCTGGGATTACAGGCATGAGCCACCACACCCGGCCGATATATGGATAGACTTTTGCTTGGCAAAAATATCGTAAGCAAAATCAAAAGAGATGAAAAACTGGGAGAAAATGTTTGTAGTTTAAATTATACAAAATAGCTAATTTCCATCATACATAAATAAGTAAAAAAAAAGAAGAGTATTGATGCATGATATATGGAAGAACCTCCAAAATATTATGCTAAGTGAAAGAGTCAGTCACAAAAGACTACATATTGTATGATACCATTTGTATGAAATGTCCAGAATAGACAAATCTATAGAGACGGAGTAGACTAGTGGTCACATAGGGCTGGGTAGGGTAGGGGCAAGGGCCAGGAATGGAGATGACTACTGAGAGGTAAGGGGTTTCTTTTTATTTATTTATTTATTTTTTTTTATTTTTTATTTTTTGAGACGGAGTCTCACGCTGTTGCCCAGGCTGGAGTGCAGTGGCGCGATCTCGGCTCACTGCAAGCTCCGCCTCCCGGGTTCCCGCCATTCTCCTGCCTCAGCCTCCTGAGTAGCTGGGACTACAGGCGCCCGCCGCCTTGCCCGGCTAATTTTTTGTATTTTTAGTAGAGACGGGGTTTCACTGTGGTCTCGATCTCCTGACCTTGTGATCCGCCCGCCTCGGCCTCCCAAAGTGCTGGGATTACAGGCTTGAGCCACCGCGCCCGGCCGGGGTTTCTTTTTAGAATGTTAAAAATATTCCAAAATTATACTATAGCAATGGTTGCATAGCTCCATAAATATACTAAAAACCATTGAATTGTATACTTTTTATTTTTATTTTTTATTTTATTTTATTTTTTTTGAGACGGAGTCTCGCTCTGTCACCTAGGCTGGAGTGCAGTGGTCGGATCTCAGCTCACTGCAAGCTCCGCCTCCCGGGTTCACGCCATTCTCCTGCCTCAGCCTCCCGAGTAGCTGGGACTACAGGCGCCCGCCACCAGGCCCGGCTACTTTTTTTTGTATTTTTAGTAGAGATGGGGGTTCACCGGGTTAGCCAGGATGGTCTCGATCTCCTGACCTCGTGATCCGCCCGTCTCAGCCTCCCAAAGTGCTGGGATTACAGGCTTGGGCCACCGTGCCCGGCCGAATTGTATACTTTAAATGGATGAACTTAATGGTATATATATCTCAATAAGCCAGGCGCAGTGACTCAGGCCTGTAATCCCAGCACTTTGGGAGGCTGAGGCGGGCAGGTCATGAGATCAGGAGTTCAAGACCAGCCTGATCAACATGGTGAAACCGTCTCTACTAAAAATAGAAAAATTAGCCAGCCATGGTGGCTCATGCCTGTAGTCCCAGCTACTCAGGAGGCTGAGGCAGGAGATCTGCTTGAACCCAGGAGGCAGAGGTTGCAGTGAGCAGAGGTCATGCCACTGCACTCCAGCCTGGGCGACAGACTGATTCTCCGTCTAAGAAAAACAAATCTATATCTAGATATATGTATGTATACATATACATATATAATATATCTCAATAAAGCTGTTTAAGTATAAAAGATTTTACTATTCAAGAGGTCGGGTGTGGTGGTTCACACCTGTAATCCCTGCACTTTGGGAGGCTGTGGCAGGTGGATCACTTGAGGTCAGGAGTTTGAGACCAGCCTGGCCAAAATAGTGAAACCTTGTCTCTACTAAAAATACAAAAATTATCCGGGTGTGGTGGTGGGTGCCTGCAGTCCCAGCTACTTGGGAGGCTGAGGCAGGAGAATCGCTTGAACCTTGGAGGCAGAGGTTGCAGTGAATGGAGATCACACCACTGTACTCCAGCCTGGGCGACAGAGACAGACTCTGTCTCAAAAAAAAAAAAAAAAGGTTTTTGAAGTAAAAAACCTAGCAGGAAAATGGCCAGAAGTGTTAAGAGACAGTTCACAGAAGATTAAAGGCAAATGTCTGTGAAGCACTTGGAAAAATACTCAGCATCACTTCTTATGAAAGAGATGCAAATTAAAATATGGTCAGCCCTTGGCATCCATGGATTCCATATTTGTAAATTCAACCAACCATGTATAGAAATGACAGTCATGTGTTGCTTAATGATGGGGATACATTCTCAAAAATGTGTTGTTAGGCGACTGGGTGCTGTGGCACACGCCTGTAATCCCAGCACTTTGGGAGGCCGAGGAGAGCGGATCACCTGAGGTCAGGAGTTTGAGACCAGCCTGGCCAACATGGTGAAACACCATCTCTGCTAAGAATACAAAAAAATTAGGCCAGGCGCGGTGGCTCAAGCCTGTAATCCCAGCACTTTGGGAGGCCGAGATGGGTGGATCACGAGGTCAGGAGATCAAGACCATCCTGGCTAACACGGTGAAACCCCGTCTCTACTAAAAAATACAAAAAACTAGCGCCTGTAGTCCCAGCTACTCGAGAGCCTGAGGCAGGAGAATGGCGTAAACCCGGGAGGCGGAGCTTGCAGTGAGCTGAGATCCGGCCACTGCACTCCAGCCTGGGCGACAGAGCGAGACTCCGTCTCAAAAAAAAAAAAAAATAATAATAATAATACAAAAAAATTAGCTGGGCATGGTCACAAACTCCTGTAATCACAGCTACTCTGGGAGGCTGAGGCAAGAGAATCGCTTGAACCCAGGAGGCAGAGGTTGCAGTGAGCCGAGATCGCACCATTGCACTCCAGCCTGGGGGACAAGAGCAAGACTTTGTCTCAAAAACAAAAAAAAGTGTTGTTAGGTGATTTCACCATTGTGCGAACATCATAGAGTGTACTTACACAAACCTAGATGGTATAGCTTACTACACACATAGGCTATATGGTATAGCCACCATTGTATATGTAGTCAGCTGTTGACTAAAACTTCCTTATGGTTGCATGACTGTATTTGAAAAAAAAAAATTGTGTTTGTACTGAATATGTACAGACATTTTTCTTACCAGTATTCCCTAAATAATAGAGTATATCAACTATTTGCATAGCATTTATATTATATTAGGTATTATAAGTAATTAGAGATTATTTAAAGTATACTGGAGTATGTGCATAGGTTATATGCAAATATTACCACGTTCTACAAAAGGGACTTGAGCATTCATGGATTTTGGTATTCACTGGAGGTACCGGACATCGTATATTCAAATACTATTCTTCCCTTATCAGATTGGCAGTGTTGGGAGACAATCCTTCATGGTGTTTCTATATGTCTTGTGACAGCTTCTGTTCTCAATGTCTTTTGCGCTACAAACATTCTGAAGGGACAGAGGGTAGATTCCTCTCCTGACCAAGACAATAAAAACAACATTTTTTGGCCGGGCGCGGTGGCTCAAGCCTGTAATCCCAGCACTTTGGGAGGCCGAGACGGGGTGATCACGAGGTCAGGAGATCAAGACCATCCTGGCTAACACGGTGAAACCCCGTCTCTACTAAAAAAATACAAAAAACTAGGTGGGCACCTGTAGTCTCAGCTACTCAGGAGGCTGAGGCAGCGTAAACCCGGGAGGCGGAGCTTGCAGTGAGCTAAGATCTGGCCACTGCACTCCAGCCCGGGTGACAGAGCGAGTCTCAGTCTCAAAAACAAACAAACAAACAAACAAAAAAACCCAACATTTTCCTCCAGGTCAAAGGTTAGCTAGGTGTTTTAGCAGCTCCTTATAAGACTGGGGGTTTCCTAATCTCAGTGTTCTTCAGCTCTGACACAAGCCCACCAGGGCAAGGCATTCACCTTGCAAGGAGGGCAAAAATCTCAGATCCCTCACAGTTCTTAGGCAGAAGTCCAAAAGCTTACAACATATGCTGTTGGTAAGCCCAGGGAGAAACAGGTATTTCCACACATTGCTGGTGGGATTGCAAAACGGCACAACTCCCCTGGAAGGAAATCTGGCAATGTTTAACAAAATTACGTGTTCATTTACCCTTTGAATCAGTGACTCTTCTAGAAATCTAGCTGATACACCTCCACAAATGCAAACTATGATGTACAGATATGATATGCAAATGCAAAATAAGATATGCTATACAGATTTGCTATTTGCAATAGGAATGGCTTGAAAACCAGTACAACTACCCATGAATAGGAGACTGATTGAATAAACTAGGGCACATCTAAACGCACACACATATTTATGCATATGTATTTATTTTTTTCAAAGAAATAATAAACAAGAAATTGTTGAAAATGGAAATGGCTACTTCTGAACGATGGGTGAGATGGGAATAGGGAACAGGGGTGAGAGCAAGAACTCTCTGAGTATCTTTATACAGTTTTTATTTTTCAATCATGTAAATGACTCACATATTCAAAAACCAAAATTAAGTCAAATGGGAAAAAATCAAATTAAACACAAACAAACAATTGAACACAAAAATAAACAAACAAACAGACCTGAATATAAAACCTAATCACACAGGGGAAATGATTACTTCAAATAACTTTGGAACATAGAACACTGGCAGTAACATTTTCCAGACACACATTGTAAGAACAAATAAAACTGTTTTCTGATTTCCATTGTGTGCATGTTCCTGTAGACTGATTTCAAGCCATCAGTGGTTTCACAACCATCTGGTAAGATTCCTGACAATTTAACAATTGATTCTCATAAGCCGGTTCTATCTGGCTCTAAGAAATCATTGCTTATAGTTACTCTAGTTGAGGTAACATGCTGTCTGTCAACAAAGCAAACCATAAACCAAAAAAGATGAAAGAAAATATCTAGAAAAGTTATGAAAAGGCTGCATGCAGATTGAAGTGTGACAAACACATAGCTCCAGCTCCCTATCTTCTATGGTCCTCAGGTCTTGGGCTGTCTTCATGCAGTCATTATCTTGTTCCTATGGTCTTCAGTGGATGTTGTCCCCTTCCTGCAGTTTTCTGCTTCTGGACGATTCCTCAGTATCCTCCAGTTGAGGTCTCTGGTAGCAATGTCTTCCTGATTCAAGAATGGCTAATTTATCCTTCCTCAAGAAACAGGGATATAGCTGGGTGCAGTGGCTCATGACTGTAATCCCAGCACTTTGGGATGCTGAGGTGGGAGGATGTCTTCAGGACTTGAGGGCAGGTGTCTGAGACCAGCCTGGACAACATGGCAAGACCCCATCTCTTAAAAAAAAAAAAAAAATTAGCTGGGTGTGGTGGCACATGCCTGTAGTCCCAGCTACTTGGAGGCTGAGGTGGATCATTTGAACCGGGGCATTTGAAGTTACAGTGAGCTATGATTGCATCGCTGCACTCCAACCTGAGTGACAAAGACCCTGTCTTAAAAAGAAGAAAGAAAGGAAGATGCAAGGATCAGTACCCTAGAGTTCAATTGCTGTGGTGTTTGTTAATTAGTGCCTACAAGGTCCTTTACATTGAGGTAAAGGGCAGTCTTTTTCTGATGTGTCCTTCAGCAGAGGAAGCCCCTACATTTTAAACTGTGAATGGTTTTTGGTTTCTTTTTTTAGATGGGGTTTTGCTCTGTCGCCCATGCTGGAGTGCGGAGTGCAGTAGCAGGATCATAGCACTGTAGCAGGATCACAGTACTCAAACTTCCAGCCTCAATTGATCCTCCCATCTCAGCCTCCCCAGTTGCTGGGACTACAGGTGCGTGTCACCATGCTCTACAAATTTTTTGTTTTTTAAAAATTTTTTGTACACATCATGTCTTGCTACGTTGCTCAGGTTGGTCTCAAACTTCTGGCCTCAAGTGGTTCTCTTGCTTCAGTCTCCCAAAGTGTGGGGATTATAGGTGTGAGCTACTGTTCCTGGCCTGGGATTGTTTTGAAGGATGTTTTTGAAAAGGTATTCATGTTTCTTGATAAAACAAATACTTGTTGATATGAGTGTATCAATTCCACTTATGTGAAGTACCTAGAGTAGCCAAATTCATAGTGAGAGAAAGTAGATGGTGGTTGCAAGAGGCTGAGGGAAGGAGGAAAATGAGGGGTTAGTGTTTAACGGATACAGTTTCAGTTTTGCAAGATGAAAAATGTTTGGGATGGATAGTGGTGATAATGGCACAACAGTGTGAATGTACTTAATGCCACCGGATCATACACTGAAAGATGGTTAAAATGCTAAATTTTGTTATGCCTATTTTACCTCAGTTTTTACAAAACCAAGTGTATCACCCCAGTCATATGCAATATTGGCTATATCAGCTTATAATAAGACAGAGTCTATAATGGGAGCAACATTCCCAGGCAGATAAGATAACTGAGTATCAGTTAATAGGCTGAGAGTCAATGGGCCAGGCACTGTGGCTCACGCTTGTAATTCCAACACTTTGGAAGGCCAAGAGAGGAGGAACACTGAGGCCAGGATTTTGAGAGTTAATGGGCTACCTATGGAGTTGACTTCACTGTCATTAAAAGAAAAGGCAATAGTTTGGGTCAAGGAAGTTCAAGCGTTTCTGAAAATTCAACTAGAGTCTGAGAATTCTGTTTGTCCTTTCCATATTACTTGAGATTTGGGAAATTCTGAATAATGGAAAGAATGATTGTTACTCATTGAGCAAATAAAAAGCCGAGGCCACAGTGGTGTGTGTATGTGTGTGCGCATGTGACAGAGAGAGACAGATGGGAGAGTAAAAAAGAAAAGTTTCTTCTTTACAAGATGTTAGCTAATGAATATAGAAGAAATGACAGAATTAGGGCCAGGTGCGGTGGCTCATGCCTGTAATCCCAGCACTTTGGGAGGCCGAGGCAGATGAATCTCCTGAAGTCAGAAGTTCAAGACCAGCCTGGCCAAAATGGCAAAACCCCATCTCTACTAAAAATACAAAAATTAGCCAGGCATGGTGGCATGCACTGTAATCCCAGCTACTTGGGAGGCTGAGGCAGGAGAGTCACTTGAACTCGGGAGGTGGAGGTTGCAGTGAGCTGGGATCACACCACTGCACTCCAGCCTGGGTGATAAGAGTGAAACTTCGTCCCCCCAAAAAACAAAAAGAATGAACAGGGATAAAAAATACAAGTGTCGGCCGGGCGCGGTGGCTCAAGCCTGTAATCCCAGCACTTTGGGAGGCCAAGATGGGCGGATCACGAGGTCAGGAGATCGAGACCATCCTGGCTAACACAGTGAAACCCCGTCTCTACTAAAAAATACAAAAAAACTAGCCGGGCGAGGTGGCGGGCGCCTGTAGTCCCAGCTATTCGGGAGGCTGAGGCAGGAGAATGGCGTAAACCCGGGAGGCGGAGCTTGCAGTGAGCTGAGATCCGGCCACTGCACTCCAGCCTGGGCGACCGAGTGAGGCTCCGTCTCAAAAAAAAAAAAAAAAAAAAAAAAAAAAAATACAAGTGTCAGACGGTGTGGTGGCTCACGCCTGTAATCCCAGCACTTTGGGAGGCCGAGAAGGGCAGATCACCTGAGGTCAGGAGTTTGAGACCAGCCTGGTCAACATGGTGAAACCCCATCTGTACTAAAAATACAAAAATTAGCTGGGCTTGGTGGCATGTGCCTGTAATCCCAGCTACTCGAGAGGCTGAGGTAGGAGAATCACCTGAACCTGGGAGGTGGAGGTTGCAGTGAGCCAAGATCGTGCCACTGCACTCCAGCCTGGGCAACAGAGAGAGACTCAGTCTCAAAAAAAACAAAAAACAAAAAACTGCAAAAAACACAAGTGTCTACATCAGAGTAAAGCACGGCATGTGGCAAAGTGAGCTGCCCTTATACAGTGTAAATGCTATCTAAATAGTTATTATACTGTATCCCTGTATTATTAAATCTTTTGATTTCTCATGAGAAGTAGAAAACTTAAAATTTTATGTGAAAGCTGCCATATTTTGGATATATATGTAGTTAACTAATTCAAATTTGCACACACACGTCCACACACATCCACACACATAAACTGAACATAGCTTTGTGCCACATGTGGTCCCACTTTTGCCTCAGTGTAATCTCTAGCCTCTTAGATAAAAACTCCAAACTCTTTAGAACAGTATTCACTTTCTTTAGGACCTGGCCCTTGCCTGTTCCTGAAGTCTTGTCTCTAATATTTTCTCCACTCACGTGGTACCATTTGTAACTTGGGAATGCATGTGGCTAGCTTCACGTCTTGCTATGTGGCATGTGGCATTCTCTTTTCACCCAGAATGTCCATTTACCTTTGTTTTTGTTTGTTTGTTTGCTTGCTTTGAAACAAGGTCTTAGGCCGGGCGCGGTGGCTCAAGCCTGTAATCCTAGCACTTTGGGAGGCCGAGATGGGCGGATCGCGAGGTCAGGAGATCGAGACCATCCTGGCTAACACGGTGAAACCCCGTCTCTACTAAAAAAAAATACGAAAAACTAGCCGGGCGAGGTGGCGGGCGCCTGTAGTCCCAGCTACTCCGGAGGCTGAGGCAGGAGAATGGCGTAAACCCGGGAGGCGGAGCTTGCAGTGAGCTGAGATCCGGCCACTGCACTCCAGCCTGGGCGACAGAGCCAGACTCCGTCTCAAAAAAAAAAAAAAAAAAAAAAAAAAAAAAAAAGAAACAAGGTCTTGCTCTGTTGCCTGGGCAGGAGTGCAGTGGTGTGATCATAGTTCACTGCAGCCCCTATCTACTGGGCTCAAGTGATCCTCCCATCTCAGCCTCTCAAGTCGCTGGGACTACAGGTGCATACCATCATGCTTGGCTAAATTTTTTATTTGTAGAGACAAGGGGTCTCCTTTTGTTACCAAGTCTGGTCTAGAACTTTTGGGCTCACGGGGTCCTCCCACCTCGACCTCCCAAAGTACTGGGATTACAGGTGTGAGCCACCTCACCTGGCCTATCTTTTGACTACTTTTTAAGATCCAGCACAAGTGTCTCCTATTCTGTAAAAGTCTTCCCTGACTCATATGTACATACTGATTACTTTGTTTCTGCTAAATAGCATAATTTTTATTTTTATTTAAATTGTGTTAATATTGTGATTGAAATATACAGAGAAACTTAGAATAATGTAATAACTGTGTACCTACCAATGAGGTCCATTAATTCCTGACACTTTTCCATTCTAACCTCGTCTTTTTTAAAATTTTTTTCTTTTGAGAAAAAATATTAAAAGCTGCAATTGCAGCCACCTGAAGAGAGGTGGTTTAGCATAGTGGAGTATATGTGCTCTGAACGCCCACTGTCTAGGTTCATTATCCCTGCCCTGTCACTTACAGGCGCCCGCCACCTCGCCCGGCTAATTTTTTTTGTATTTTTAGTAGAGACGGGGTTTCACCGTGTTAGCCAGGATGGTCTCGATCTCCTGACCTCGTGATCCGCCCGTCTCGGCCTCCCAAAGTGCTGGGATTACAGGCTTGAGCCACCGCGCCCGGCCGCCCTGTCACTTACTAGCTGTTTACCTTCAGCAAATTGTTTAACCAGCTCATCTGTAAGAGGAGATAATAATAGTAACCATCTTATAGAACTGTGAGGATTAAGAATATATTCAGGTCACTTAGAATGGCCAGTTTCTGGAATAGAGTAAGCATTCAATAAACATTAATAATTAGTATTTTGTCTACTCCTCCTTTATTTATTTATTTATTTATTTATTTATTTATTTATTTATTTTTGAGACTGAGTCTCGCTCAGCTGCCCAGCCTGGAGTGCAGTAGTGCAGTGGCATGATCTCGGCTCACTGCAACCACCGTCTCCCGGGTTCAAGCGATTCTCCCGTCTCAGCCTCCTGAGTAGCTGGGATTACAGGCACCTGCCATCATGCCTGGCTAATTTTTGTATTTTAGTAGAAACGGGGTTTCACCATGTTGGCTAGGCTGGTCTTGAACTCCTGACCTCAGGTGACCCACCCGCTGTGGCCTCCCAAAGTGCTGGGATTACAGGCATAAGCCACTGCACCTGGCTTTTTTTTTTTTTTTTTTGAGACAAGAGTCTCACTCTGTCACCAAGGCTGGAGTGCAGTGGCACGATCTAGGCTCACTGTAACCTCTGCCTCCCAGGCTCCCAGGTTCAGGTGATTCTTGTGCCTCAGACTCCCGAGTAGCTGGGATTATAGGCATGTGTCACACTATACCTGGCTAATTTTGGTATTTTCAGTAGAGATGGGTTTTCACCATGTTGGCCGGGCTGCTCTCAAACTCCTGACCTCAGGTGATCTGCCTGCCTTGGACTTCCAGAGTGCTGGGATTACAGGTGTGAGCCACCATGCCCAGCCTACTTCTCCTTTTCATCTGAGCCAGAAATAGATTATTTGTAGCTCTTTTAATCTTTTAGGATACAAACAATCAAGTTTATCCTTTTGCTTGCTTACTCTTTCTAGTAAGTGTAGATTAATGATAAACGTTCCTAAATAACAGTATTTACACATGTTACTTGTTCTCTCAATGCAGATATGAGCTAGGGGAATCTTGGCATATTTTGCTTAAGATCAGGTTCATAAACTACTACTGATTTGTTCCTGTGAGAAGAAATGTTCCACAGAGATGCCAGGGGACTCAACCATCTTCAAGAATTTCCCCAACATCTTCCACGATTGTTCCGTTCAGATTCTTGGGCCAATAAATTGTTGCCAGAATGCGAAGGTTACTTGACACAAAGAATGGCTACTTAAAGCTTAAGGCATCTCCTGTGGCTGCTATACTGAGAAAAAGTTATGGGCATGGCAGGTGTTCCATGGGCTGTTTAGAAGCGGGCTTGCGTAGAGTGGCGCACAACTGGATGCTTACAATTTGTTTTCAGGATGCTACTTCGGACTCTTAGGATACATTTTAAACTCTTGGAGAAACGGGACCACACTTTTGTATTTCTATCACACTAACTGCAACAAAAGAACTCAATAAATTCTTTTTTTTTTCTTTTTTTTTTTTTGAGACAGAGTTTTGCTTTTGTTGCCCAGCTGGAGTGCAACGTGCGATCTCTGGTCACCACAACCTCTGCCTCCTGAGTTCAAGTGATTCTCCTGCCCCACCCTCCCGAGTAGCTGGGATTACAGGCATGCGCCACCATGCCCTGCTAATTTTGTATTTTTAGTAGAGACAGGGTTTCTCCATGTTGGTCAGGCTGGTCTGGAACTCCTGACCTCAGGTGATCTACCCGCCTCCGCCTCCCAAGTGCTGGGATTACAGGTGTGAGCCACTGCACCTGGCCTAACAAATTATTATTGAATGAAGAGAGCTCTCTGGTAATTTGTAATAATATATGTTTACCATTTATAATTTTTTTTTTTTTTTTTTGAGACGGAGTCTCACTCTGTCCCCCTTGCTGGAGTGCAGTGGCCGGATCTCAGCTCACTGCAAGCTCTGCCTCCCGGGTTCAGGCCATTCTCCTGCCTCAGCCTCCCGAGTAGCTGGGACTACAGGCGCCCGCCACCTCGCCCGGCTAGTTTTTTTGTATTTTTTAGTAGAGACGGGGTTTCACCGTGTTAGCCAGGATGGTCTCGATCTCCTGACCTCGTGATCCACCCGTCTCGGCCTCCCAAAGTGCTGGGATTACAGGCTTGAGCCACCGCGCCCGGCCTACCATTTATAATTTAGGGTAGCAAGCTAATATTCATTTGTAGGCATATGTATCAGCAAACAAGAGGAATCTAGCTAGTTTAAATACGGATGGAATTTATTTGTTTTTTTTGTTTTTGTGTTTTTTTTTTTTGAGACGGAGTCTTGCTCTGTTGCCCAGGCTGGAGAACAGTGGCGTGATCTCGGCTCACTACAAGCTCCGCCTCTCGGGTTCATGCTGTTCTCCTGCCTCAGCCTCCCGAGTAGCTGGGACTACAGGCGCTCGCCACCATGCCTGGCTAATTTTTTTTGTATTTTAGTAGAGACGGGGTTTCACCATGTCAGCCAGGATAGTCTTGATCTCCTGACCTTGTGATCCGCCCGTCTTGGCCTCCCAAAGTGCTGGTATTACAGGTGTGAGCCACCGCGCCCGGCCTATATGAATGGAATTTATTAAAGAATATTCACTCGGCTGGGTGTGGTGGCTCGTGCCTGTAATGCCAGTACTTTGGGAGGCTGAGCCAGTGGATTGCTTGAGTCCAGGAGTTCGAGACCAGCCTGGCCAACATGGCGAAACCTGTCTCTACAAAAATTACAAAAATTAGGCATGTTGGTGCATGCCTGTAGTCCCAGCTACTTGGGGAGCTAAGGTGGGAGGATCACTTGAGTCCAGAAGGTTGAGAGTACGGTGAGCTGAGATCGTGCCACTGCACTCCAGCATGGGTGACAGAGCAAGACCCTGTCTCAAAAATAAATAAAGAACATTAATGCACAAGATCTTTAAAGGGCCTAAGAATCAATCTGTAAGTTACACAGCCAGGAAAAAATACCCCATTGCTCCTCCAAGCCCACAGCAAAGACCTCACTGTCATCAGGGCTTGGCATGGACACTGCAGTGGGTACTTGATGCCAGAACCTCTGTCACTGGTGCTCCTAACAGCTGGAAGCCTCCATTGCTACCCTCACTAGGAAATGGATTCTGTGTAGCAACTGCTTCACCACACTGCTCTTCTTTCAGACACAGCTACGAGTGCAGCTAGGTCAGCTGCCTGCACCCAAACTCCAATTAAGGAGGACAAAGCAAGTTTCTGGCCCTGTCTTTGGAAGAACTTATCACATGGGAAATTTCCCAAAATGAGAAAGGTTTTCAGGTGATGGTGGATGCCCATAAAACACGACACATCTTCGACGGCAGCATGATGCAAAGTGTTTCTGCAGGCCAGTAGCAAACCTCAAAGTGTTGGTTATTGGTCCCTGCTGGAATAACTACAGAAAATGAGAGTAGCATTTCTCTTATTATAGCCCTAAGAAATAGTCAGAAGATAGATGTTCTTATCTAATCACAGAATTATCACAGAGAGTTGGCAGATTGGCACTGTTTCCGGGGTTACACTTAGTGTAATGTTACTCCAGAGCAGAGTAACCCTTGGCCAAATCTGGCCAGTCCTCTGTTTTTATAAGGCCTGTAAAACTACAATGTTCTTTTTTTTTTTTTTTTTTTTTACATGATTAAAGAGTTGCTAAAGAACAAACATGCAACAGATGTCTGTGGTGCTCCAAGCCTGAAAATATGTCCCTTTAGAGAAAGTTTGCCAGTCACTGCCCTGGGTGTCCTCCACTGTTGAATTCTTTGAGAAGGAATGCTTGCCACATACTTATATGCTTAGGTTTGGGAGGCCCGCCTTGGCCTCCCAAACTGTTGGGATTACCGGCATGAGCCACTGCGCCCGGCCAGAATCTATAACTTTATTTTTATTTTTTAATTTTTAAAATTTTTTATTTATCTTTTTTGAGACGGAGTTTCACTTTGTCGCCGAGGCTGGAGTGCAGTGGCGTGATCTTGGCTCACTGCAAGCTCTGCCTCCCGGGTTCACACCATTCTCCTGCCTCAGTCTCTTGAGTAGCTGGGACTACAGGCACTGGCCACCACGCCCGGCTAATTTTTTTTGTATTTTTAGCAGAGACGGAGTTTCACCGTGTTAGCCAGGATGGTCTCGATCTCCTGACCTCGTGATCCGCCCGCCTCGGCTTCCCAAAGTGCTGGGATTACAGGTATGAGCCACCGTGCCTGGCCCACAATCTATAACTTTAAATGGAAAAGGCAAAGATAAATATCAGTGCTCTATCATTTAGGATACACATGTAGCTGCTGTAACAAAGGCAAAACAAACACAATGCAGTAACTTAACAAGATACAGTATTTTACTTGCTTGCATAAAAATTGGAACAAAGCGTTCCAGGGTTGACATGGCAGCTCCACAGAATCAGGCACCTCAAGGCTCCTGGTATATTGTTTTGCCTCCTGGATCACCTAACTTCCTTCTTATCATCTGAGATGACAACTTTACCTCCACTGTTGTGTCCACATTCTGGCAAACTGGAAAGAGGAGAAGGGCAAGTGGAAGGCATGCCTTTCCCTTTAAAGGCATAACGCAAAAGTTGTCTATGTCACTTGTGTTTATGGCCCATTGGCCAAAACTTAGTAACCAAATCTTGGTAAGCACCCTTGCTGCAGTGGGGGTTGGGAAATGTAGATCTTTATTTAGGTAAGAAAGAAGAGGGCATGGAGGGAACAACCCATACATTCCAGACCTTAGTCATGGCGCTACACCTTGTTGTAAGGAGGCCTTTCGCTGGGTGGCCACGTACCCAGCTAGATCTCAGGAGCACTCTTATTAAAGTAATGCATGGAGAATGGATAGTATGAGAAGCAGTTTCTGCTACAAGTGCCTTTCATAAAAAGAACTCCTATAAGAAAAACAAATAGGGCCTAAGGAAAACTAACCCAAAGGGTAAAACATGGGGAAAAGACAAAAAACAAAAAAAGAAAAAAGAAAAGCAGGTTTCCCAGGTAGAAAATGAATGAAGACTGAGGTACATAAGAGAGAAGTCCTGTGAAATTGATAATCCTTTTCATTTTGTCACAAAAGTCCATACTTACATTTTTTTTTTTTTTTTTTTTTTTGAGACGGAGTCTCGCTCTGTCGCCCAGGCTGGAGTGCAGTGGCGCGATCTCGGCTCACTGCAAGCTCCGCCTCCTGGGTTTACGCCATTCTCCTGCCTCAGCCTCCTGAGTAGCTGGGACTACAGGCGCCCGCCACCGCGCCCGGCTAATTTTTTGTATTTTTAGTAGAGACGGGGTTTCACCGTGGTCTCGATCTCCTGACCTTGTGATCCGCCCGCCTCGGCCTCCCAAAGTGCTGGGATTACAGGCGTGAGCCACCGCGCCCGGCCTTCATACTTACATTTTAAAATTCCACTAAATGTCACCTTTCTGATATCCCCATTTTATTTATCTCTCTTTTGGCATTTACCATGCTGTAGTGTACTCTAGGTCATTCCTAGCTTTGTAACTCTCTCAAGGCGACTCTGCAGGAGATGCAAAGTAGTTAAGAGCGGAACCCCTAATACTGATGTCTTTATAGGTGAGATGGTCTGATGTCTTAGATTTGCTTTTAAATATTCCTGCAAAAAATATAAAGGGGAATAGATGAAACAAGATTGACAAAATGTTGATTCGTTGGCGCGGTGTAATGGGTATCTGGGTGATCATAGTACTATTTTCTTTTTCGTATATATTTTAAAATTTCCATAATACAGCAAAACACGAGCCCAGTCCCTCAAGGCAGCCAGATTTGGGTTCAAACCCTAGTTTGACCTTTTACTCGCTGAGTGACTTTACCCTGCTACAGCTTCAGTTTCTCCAAATGGAAATAATATATACTCCATGAAGATTCTTGTAAAGTCTAAAGGAAGAGGGAATCTGAGGCTCTAGCACAAGGCCTGGCCCTTAATAGTTGTACTAATTTTTTATTTTTCGAAACGGAGTTTGCTTTGTCACCCAGGCTGGAGTGTAGTGGCATGATTCAGCTCACTGCAACCTCCACCTCCCGGGTTCAAGCAATTCTCCTGTCTCAGCCTCCTCCCGAGTAACTGGGATTACAGGAGTGCGCCACCACGCCCAGCTAATTTTTGTATTTTTAGTAGAGACGGGGTTTCAGCATGTTGGCCGGGCTGGTCTCCAACTCCTGACCTCAGGTTATCCTCCCGCCTCGGCCTCCCAAGGTGCTGGGATTACAGGCGTGAGTCACCGCGCCTGGCCAGTAGTTGTACTAATAAGGGTTTCTGCTTGCAAGCAACAAAGACTGACTCTAGTTGCGGCTAATTTCATTCACGCGCAGATACTAAGTGGCAGAGGTAGGACTTGACCTCGGATCTCTGATTTCCAGACCGAGAACTTTTCATGTGTTATCACAGTCGTTCAAAACCTTACCTGGATTTGTGCTTTGCAATTTACGCTTTCAAACAGGCAGGAATGTAGTTTGGGCATTTGTCTGGAACTTCGGATTCTCGGGACCCCAGGGTGGCCAAGGCGCGGAGGTGACTCACTGACATTAACCGGCCTGGATGCACGTGGGTTGCTGAGCGGATGCTGGGAAGGTACGGGGTTTGCCCGCTGCAGGTCGCCGGAACTCACGCGTGTCCCTGCCTCTCTCACTCCTGGGGTCGGCTCTGGCCAGCGGCCCCCAGCTCAGCTAGGGACCTGACGCGCCGCCAGCCCACTAGCCTTCCGGGTCCTAGCGCGTCTCCAGGCTGCCGGATCCGGCGGATCTGGCCGACCACTCACACGCTCCCCTTCCCGCAAGTTAGGGGGTGGGGCATCGGATTTCTGGCTCGTGATTTGTCGAAGCCCGGGCGCTCCCCTTCTCCGCCCCTCTCCGGCTGGGTGAGAGGTCAACGGAGAGGCGGTCTGCGGGGACAACAATGGCGGGGCTGTGGGTCGGGACAGCAGCGCTGGTCGCTGCCGGACGGCATGGGCGGTGGCCGCCGCAGCAGCTGATGTTGAGCGCGGCACTGCGGACCCTGAAGGTGAGGAGCGACGGGGCCCTCGCGGGTCCCGGCTTCACCGGGCTTCCAGCCGTGCCGCCTCTGGGTGGGTGGCGCCAGGAGAGCGCTGGCTGGGTCCGGCTGCCCCGCGCCCCGATTCCGTCTCAGCTACACCCCTCTCTCTCCTCCCACCCGCAGTTCGCGTGGCAGCGGGCTCAGGAGGCATCCCTTGTTGCAGCTGTTCCTCTCGGGGATCCTGCGGAGCAGAGAGGCCTAGGGCGGAGGCAGTTGGGCGCCCGCACGCCCTCCGAGGCGGCTGATGGCTTTGGGCAGGCATATTCCTGCCTTGCCCGAGGTCCGCTTCCAGGGCCCCGCGGCAGTGGCTTTGTCTTAAGCTTTCCAGGGTGGGTTTTTAGGTGTCGTTATAGTTTCCGTGTTCTCTGACCTCTTTCCAGCATTTTTGAAGGGACACTGTGAACTGTTGTTCAGGTAGAGTTAAGGTTGTGAGTTGATCTTATCTTTTGAAGTACTACACCATATCAGGACTGCTAATAGATTTTACGTTGCATTTGAAAGCCTGTTTTAATTGTATGACACCCCAGTCTACTGTGTACCAAATGCATCTCGTGAACTTTCCTTTTCGATGTAGTGGTGAGCCTTATTTTGGCACTGTTCTAAACACATTTCATGACTGTTCTGTATACCTAGGCTGTCATGATGGCAGATTGACTCACAGGTTGGAGTGCTTGTGTGTGCTTCTGAACTCTTTCTCCCGTCAACATCGAGTCTGTCGTTAATTCTGGGGCACAGACCACTTAACCTACTTTATAAGGTTTGTTGAGGCACTTGAACACATTCTTTACAACGAAGGTCCCCTGAAAACCATCTGTCAGCTGGTTCAGTGTGCTTGTTAAACCTCCTTTTAAAAAATAATTATTAAAACATTGCCACATAACTTGATTTATAGTCATTGAAGTTTAGACTTTGAAGACACTTTAGAGACGAACCTGCCCCATCCTACTCTTTAAAGAGGAGGGAACCGAGCCCTGGGTGGGCAGTATGAGAGCCAGAGCTTATCGACATGGAAGTGAGTGGCGCCTATGTTTGTTTTGTATTCAGCGTGCGGACTTTCACTGATCTCTGTGTTCCCATACAGTTTAGTGTTCTTTAATCTTTATCATTCTGTTCATCTTTGTTGGCCACTTCAATTGCGGCTGTAAGACTTATGTATTTACATAGGAGGCAGCTTACTTAGTATGGTAGAAAGTGTGGGCTTTGGAGTCAGGTACATGAGGCTTTGTATACTGGACAGGTCTCTTGGGCGTCAGCTTTGTCCTTGTAGCTATTTTTTTCAACAGATGTTTACTGAATATCTCCTGTCTTCCACTTCTGGGGAATGAATATGGTTTCTGCTTTCTTAGAAATTTTACTCTAGTAGGGAGAGTGTAATAAGTGTAAAATGGTATTAGGGGAGATGCCCTGGTGCTGTAAGAAAATAAAATAGAGGGATTTGACCAAGCCAAGATTTTGAGTTCTGTGTCCTGGATACTGTTCTGTTGCTTTGCTTAAACTAATTTATTCAATCTCACAACAGTCATATGTCCCCCATTTACAGAAGATGAAAGTGAGGCACTAAGTGTTAATGTGACTCGCTCGAAGCTATAGTGCCAATAAGTGGCAAACAGGATTTAGAAATCCGGAACCTGTGCTCTTAATCATACTATGCTACCTACAGTAAGGGAGTGTTTTCCTTTGGAATTGAAAATTGAGACAAGTTTTGAAGGATGAAGTGACCTTCTCTAACAAACGGAGGAGATGAATGTGAGAGAACAGTGTGTGCAAAGGTCCTGCGGCCAGAGGGAATGACAGGTTAGAAGAACTGAAAAAAGCCTACAGAGACTCTGATGCAGAGAGTAGATGGTGCTGGAGAAGTTGGCAGGAGTCAGACCATGCTGGCTCTTATAGATCATATTGTGAGGTTTGCTGTTTGTCTTAGAGCAGTGGGAAGACATTGATGTTGGAGGTGGGAGGGATGACACTGACATTTTAGATTGGAGAGGCTGAGAGGAAGGCTGTTACTGTACTTACTGTTGTACACTTGTTATACACTCACTGTGTAATACATAAGCTTTGATGTTTCTTACCTGGCTTTTTCCTTTTAATGTGTTGGCAGAGACTGCATCTTGTCTATTTCTGTGTTCTTAGTACAATGTTTGACACAATAGGTGCTGAATGTGTAACAATAGAGTAGCATTATGTTTGTGCCGGTAAAGAATCCCTCCTTGGGGTGGGAAGCATCTCTGAAGTTCACTATCACTCTAGGGGAACTTGAGCTGCTGCTTAGCTTCTCTCCGTGCTTCTCTTCTATGAACTTGAAATATGCTCTACTGAGTCTGTTTGAAGCTGAATCTTTTGAAGATTTTAACCCCTCCCATCCCTCCCTCCACCTCTGCAAACCTTTTGGTTGGTTGGAAAGCAGCCAGCTAACTCTAGGTTCTAGTCTAGAGAATTCTGACCATTCTTTTAGCCAGTCAACAGAGTTTATTTATTTTTAGGGTATATATGGAGTTCACCTTTTAGTCTTATTTGTTTTGTGTATCAGCTTTTTAAACACATTCTATTTTAATGCCTAGTTTTTTCTTCTGCGTAAATGTTTTCAGTGGCTCTAGGATGTTGGTTTTATGGTAATTGCTATAGTTTTTATTGAACTCTTATATGCCTTGCGTGATTTTCCTTTGCTTTTCTTTTTTTCTGAGATGGAGTCTCGCTCTGTTGCCAGGCTGGAGTGCAGTGGCGCGATCTCGGCTCACTGCAACCTCCATCTCCTGGGTTCGAGTGATTCCCTTGCCTCAGCCTCCCAAGTAGCTGGGACTACAGGTGTGCGCCACTACCCCTGGCTAAAATTTTTGTATTTTAGTAGAGAGGGGGTTTCACCATGTTGGCCACCTCGATCTTTTGACCTCGTGATCCGCCTGCTTTGGCCTCCCAAAGTGCTGGGAATTACAGGCATGAGCCACCAAGCCCGACTCTGTGATTTGTTCATATAATATCTTTTATCCTTGTAACAACTAGGTCAAAAATCCCAGTTTTATAGTAGAGGAAACACAGCTCAGGGCGGTTAAGTAATTGCTTAAAAGCACAATTGGCTGAAGTAGAATTTGAACCTTAGATAATATGATTCCAAAGGCTTTCTTTTCTTTCTTCCTTTTTTTTTTTTTTCAGACGGGGTCTGGCTCTGTTGACCAGGCTGGAGTGCAGTGGCATGATCTTGACCTACTGCAACCTCTGCCTCCTGTGCTCAAGCCATCCTCCCATCTCAGCCTCCCAAGTAGGTGGGACCACAGGCACCTACAACCACACCTGGCTATTTTTAAATTTTAATTTTAATTTTTTGTAGAGATGAGGTTTTGCTGTGTTGCCCAGGCTGGTCTCAAACTCCTGAACTCAAGCAATCCACCCACATCGGCTTGCTTTTCTAGTTACAAATTGTCTCATTTGAATCATGGTCTCATTGTGTGATACATTCATGAAATTTGAATGTTTAAGCCCTATGTCACTTGAAATCCATTATTTTCTTTTGTAATCAGTAAATATGGAAAAGAATGTTTAGGCTTATCTGAATGCTTTAGAATTGCCTGGAGGTTAATCTTTCCAACATGCTGATAAATTTCTAACAAATCATTTGGGAAAACAAGTTTCTGAGATTATTACAGAGACTAGTTTCTGGTGTAAAAAAATGTTTATAGACATGTATGTATTTATATATCTACCATTTGGATTTTATTCTGTTCCTGAGAGATTCAGAACAGAGGTAAAAACTGCTCTAGTCCTTTCCTAAATAAGAGGAAAAGATGGTGACATTTTTGATGAAGAGTGAGGGAAAAGGATTTGTTTAAATGATTCCAAACTTTAAAAAATGTAGGTGGGAGAACCAGGATGAAAAAGGAATTTGGGAAGAAACATCTTTTCGGTGGGGCTGGAAACATAGTGTTTCATTGTAGATATCTGGAGTTAGATGCCCACAGGAGCCATGCTGAGGTGCTGGGAAGACAGAGGGTATCAGTGGCTGGCTTTACAGCCAGGGATACGAGGCTAAAGTTAGAGTTAGAATCTGTGAACCCTGAAGGATGTAGTGAGGCAGTTAATATTTAATTGAATAAATGCTTCGTCTTACAACCCTAAATTAGGATTTGGAAGAAGGAAGAAGAGACTAGAGGAGTTAGAGGTATGGTTTGAGAGGAGCCAATGTAGTGTAGTGTTACCAAACCTAGGAAAGAAATTTCAAGAAGTAGTTAGCATTCATTCATTCACTTGTCTAGAGATCTAGCTCTTTACTCAAAAAGTGTTTGTGGAGCATTTTCTAAGTTCCAGGTACTATGGCATATACAGAGGAGAGAAAAAAATTAAAACATAGTCCCTAACTGCGTTCCAGGTGCAGAGAGGCTAAGGAATAAAAGATTGATGATGGGCCGGACGCGGTGGCTCAAGCCTGTAATCCCAGCACTTTGGGAGGCTGAGACAGGCAGATCACGAGGTCAGGAGATCGAGACCATCCTGGCTAACACCGTGAAACCCCGTCTCTACTAAAAAATACAAAAACTAGCCGGGTGAGGTGGCGGGCGCCTGTAGTTCCAGCTACTCGGGAGGCTGAGGCAGGAGAATGGCGTAAACCCAGGAGGCGGAGCTTGCAGTGAGCTGAGATCGTGCCACTGCACTCCAGCCTGGGTGACAGCGAGTCTCCGTCTCAAAAAAAAAAAAAAAAAAATTGGTGAAAGACTTTGATAAGATCTTTGATCTTTAATGAGAATAATTTTAGTAGCAGGCTGAAGTGTTATACAAATATACTGCTTTTATTTTGACAATACTCTTAAATAGTTGAAGCAAAATTATATTTTTTGAAAGATAAGCATATTGCATAACTTTCAAAAATTAGTTTCTTTATTTTAAATGACTATTGACATTTTCGTTAGAAAAAAACCTCACAAACTGATGGGATCAACCTAATAAGATCAAAATAAAAGTGAATTTTAAAAATGTTGGAAGATACAGATTTGTAATTTCATTCACAAAACCTAATACAGCATCCATGTGGCATACTTGCTTTGATATTCTATGTTTGTTTGTTTTTGAGATGGAGTCTCATGTTGCCCAGGCTGGAGTGCAGTGGTGTGATCTCAGCTCATGGCAACCTCCGACTCCCGGGTTCAAGTGATTCTCCTGCCTCAGCCTCCTGAGTAGCTGGGATTACAGGCATGTGCCACCATGCCCATCTAATTGTTGTATTTTTAGTAGAGATGGGGTTTCATCATGTTGGCCTGGCTGGTCTTGAACTCTTGACCTCAACTGATCTGCCGGCCTTGGCCTCCCAAAGTGCTGGGATTACAGACGTGAGCCACTGTGCTTGCCCTCTTTGGTATTCTTTATTCAAGAAACTCTTGGTTTCCAAGAGCTGCTGTACAAATGACCATGGACCTCGTGGCTTAAAACAACAAATTCATTCTCCCACAGTTCTAAAGGCCTGAAGTCTGAAATCAAGGCATGAGCAGGGCCATGCTTCCTCTGAAGGCTCTAGGGGAGAATCCTTTCTTGCCTCTTTGAGCTTTTGGTGGCTGCATTCATTCCTTGGCTTGTGGCCGCATCACTCCAGTCTCTGCCTCTGTCTTCATATGGCTGCCTTCTCCTCCTCCTCCTTGTGCATCTTTCCCTCTCATTCTTTTATAAAGACACTTTTTATTGGGTTTAGGGCCATGACAAGATCTAGGATGATTTCATCTCGAGGTCCTTCACTTTGTTGTATTGGCAAAGACCCTTTATCACAGGTTCCAGGACATGGACACATCATTTTAGGGGCTACCATTTAATCCACCTACACATCGTATGTGTCAGACACTACTTAGAGCTGGGAACATAATCGTGAATGTTTCTGCTCCCATTGTGGTTACATTTGAGTAAGGAGACTGTGCTCATATAAATAGAAAAGTTCAGAGAGTGAGAAGTGATCTTGAAGTAAAAAGATAAGTTAATGGGATAGAGAGTGGTAGTGGTGCTGAGTTGGGGATGTTACCTAATGAGACCATAGGGGACATTTCAGAGCATGTGGCATTTGGACAGGAAACGGAGCCAGCCAGCCATGTGACTATATGGGGGCCTAGCATTGCAGACCAAGGAATGCCAGGGCAAAAACTCTGAGGGGAGATTGCATTTGGCATAATTAAGGGATGAATGTGGCTGCTGTGGTTGGAGTGAACTGAATGAGGGGATGATCTTAGGAGATGAGGGAGGAGGAGTAGGTAGGCAGGACAGAGTTATTAGGGGCTTGTATTTGGAATTTAATAATGAGAGTCCAATTGGAGGCATTTAAGCACATTGAACTTGTGTTTGGAAAAGACGATTGTGACTACTGTGTGGCGAATGTCTTAGTAGGGGTGGGAGTAGGATTGGGGACAGCGGTGGGAAGAGTGGAAACAGAGAGACCAGTCAGGAAGCTGTTGTAGAAGACCAAGCTAGAGATGATGGTAACTTGCGCTAGGGTGGTAGCACTGGAGTTGGTGAGAACTGGTCAGACTTGGAATATATTTTGGAGCTAAAGCCAGTATCTTGCTGTGGGGTTTGAAGGCAGATACAGACATACCTCATATCTTGGCTTTAGTGGCCCTGCAGATACTGTTTTTGTTGTTGTTTTTACAGATTGAAGGTTTGTGGCAACCCTGCTTTGAGCAGCTGTATTGGTCTCATCTTTCCAATAGCACAGACTTACTTTGTGTCTCTGTGAAACATTTTGATAATTCTTACAATAATTTAAACTTTTTCATTATTACTATGTCTGTTATGGTGATCTGTGATCAGTGATCTTCAATATTCTTATTGTAAATATTTTGGGATGCTATGAACCACGCCCACATAAGCAGAGAAACATAATTGATAAATGTTGTGTGTGTTTTGACTTCTCCAACCAGGTATTCCCCCATGTCTATCCCTCTCCACAGGCCTCCCTATTCTCTGAGACACAACAATATTGAAAGTAGGCCAATTAATAACCCTGTAAGTGTTCTAGTGAAAGGAAGAGTCACATGTCTGTCACTTTAAATAAAAAACTAGAACTCATTTAGCTTAGGGAGGAAGGCCTGTCAAAAGCCAAGATAGACTGAAAGCTGGGCCTCTTGTGCCAAATTGTGAATGCAAAGGAAAAGTTCTGGAAGGAAATTAAAAATGCTACTCCAGTGAGCACACAACTGATTAAAAAAAGTGAAACAGCTTTATTGCTGATATGGCAAAAGCTTTAGTGGTTTGGATGGAAGATCAAACCAGCCACATTTCCTTAAGTCATAGCCTAATCCAGTGCAAGGCCCTCTCTTCAATTCTACGAAGGCTGAGAGAGGTGAGGATGCTGCAGAAGAAAAGTTGGAAGCAAACAGAGGTTGCTTCGTGGGGTTTAAGAAAAGAAGTGAGGCCGGGTGCAGTGGCTCACACCTGTAATCCCAGCACTTTGGGAGGCCGAGGCGAGCAGATCACAAGATCAAGAGACTGAGACCATTCTGGCTAACATGGTGAAACCCTGTCTCTACTAAAAATACTAAAATTAGCCGGGTGTGGTAGCGCGCGCCTATAGTCCCAGCTACTTGGGAGGCTGAGGCAGGAGAATTGCTTTAACCCAGGAGGTGGAGGTTGCAGTGAGCCAAGATCGTGCCAGTGCACTCCGGCCTGGCAACAGAGAGACTCTGTCTAAAAAAAAAAAAAAAAAGAAGCGATCTCCATAACATAAATGTGGAAGCAACAAGTGCTGATGTAGAAGCTGCAGCATTATCCAGAAGATCTCACAAAGATCATTCATGAAGTTGGCTACACCAAACAGCAGATTTTCGTTGTAGATGAAATAGCCTTCTATTGGAAGAATATGTCATTTAGCACTTTGAGAACTGGAGAGAAGTCAGTGCCTGGCTTCAGAGCCTCAAAGTACAGCACCTGGGGTGCTCACTATCACACCTGGCTGTCCTTTGAGGCTTAGAAGCCAGGCACAGGCTCCAGAGGCTGAGGTGGGAGGATTGCTTGAGCCCAGGAGTTGGTGTCCAGCCTGGGCAACATAGCAAGACCCCTATCCCTAAGGGGGGGGGAAAAAAAAAAAAAGGAAGCAAGCTTCAAAGGACAGGCCAACTCTTGTTAGGGGCTAATGCAGCTGGTAACTTTAAGTGGAAGCCAATGCTCATTTATCATTTTGAAAATCCTAGGACCCTTAAGAATTATTCAAAGTTGACTCTGCCTGTGCTCTAGAAATGGAACAGCAAAGCCTGGATGACAGCACATCTATTTACAGCATAGTTTACTGAATATTTTAAGCCCACTATTGAAACCTACTGCTCAGGACAAAAAGATTCCTTTCAAAATATTGCTGCATATACACAATACACTTGATTACCCAAGAGCTCTAATGGAGCTGTACAAGTAGATTAATGTTATTTTCGTGCCTGCTAATACAACATTCTCTAGCCCATGGATCAAAGAGGAATTTCAACTTTCAAGTTGTATTATTTAATAAATAGTATTTCATAAGTCTATATAGTTGCTGTAGAGAGTGATTCCTCTGATGAATCTGGGCAAAGTGAATTGAAAACTTTCTGGAAAGGATTCACCATTCTAGATGCCATTAAGAACCTTCATGATTCATGGTGGGTCAAAATATCAACATTAACAGGAGTTTTGAGAAGTCGATTCCAACTGTGAGGGGTTCAGGACTTCAGTGGGGAATGTAACTGTAGAGGGATGGAAATAGCAAGAGAACTAGAGTGGAGCCTGAAGATGTGGTAGAATTGCTGCTGTCTCATGATCTTGAAGGGATGAGGAGTTGCTTCTTAATAGATGAGTAAAGAAAGTGGTTCCTTTTTTTTTTTTTTTGAGGAAGGGTCTCACTCTGTCACCCAGGCTGGAATGCAGTGGCATGGTCATGGCTCACTGCAGCCTCGACCTCCCAGGCTCAAGTAATCTTCCCACTAGCCTCCTGAATAACTGGGATTACAGGCTTGTGCCACCATGCCCAGCTATATATATATATATATATATAAAATTAAAAAAAATTTTTTTTGTATAAATGGGGTTTTGCCATGTTGCCCAGGCTTGTTTCAAACTCCTGAGCTCAAGCAATCCGCCTGCCTCGGCCTCCGAAAGCACTGGGTTTATAGGTGTTGAGCCACCACACCCAGTCAAGAAAGTGGTATCTTGAGACGGAATCTACTAGTGGTGGAGGATGCTGTGAACATTGTTATCATGATAAAAAAGGATTTATAATATTACATCGACTTAGTTGATAAAGCAGCAGCAGGTTTTGGGAGGATTTATTCCAATTTTGAAAAAGTTCTGATGTGGATATAATGATATCAAACAGCATCACATGAGACAGAGAATTTTTTGTGAGAGGAAATCACTGCAGCAAACTTCACTATTGTTTTATGTTAAGAAATTGCCACAGCCATCCCAACCTTCAGCAACCACCACCCTGATCAGTCAGTAGCCATCAACATCAAGGCAAGAACCTCCACCAGGAAAACGATGAGATTTGCTGAAGGATCAGATGATTGTTAGCATTTTTGAGCAGCAATTGTTCTGAACAATAATTAATTGGACCTGAACCTGCAATATCTGTAAGGTATGTACAAATAGGGAAAGGAAGGAATTAAGAGTGACTTTTGAAGGTAGGCACACGAGGCCGCTATTGTATGATTGTGTTTCTATGCAGTCTCCAGAATAGACTGATCCATGAAGACAGAAAGTAGATTAGTGGTTGCCCAGGGCCTGGAGGAGAGGGGATGGGAGTGACTGCGCATAGTTAAGGGGTGTCTTTTTGGGGTGATAAAAAATGTCCTGGAATCAGTAGCCATCATGGTTCCATGCCTTGTGAATATACTAAAAACCACTGAGTTGTATACTTTTTTAAAAGGGTAAATTTTATGGTATGTGAATTACATCTGAATTAAAAAATAAAAGAATGGTCTGGGCGCAGTGATTCACACCTGTAATCCCAGCACTTTGGGAAGCTAAGGCAGGTGGATCACCCGAGGTCAGGAGTTCGAGACCAGCCTGACCAACATGGAGAAACCCCATCTCTACGAAAAATACAAAATTAGCCTGGCATGGTGGCACATGCCTGTAATCCCAGCTACTCGGGAGGCTGAGACAGGAGAATTGCTTGAACCTGGGAGGCAGAGGTTGCAGTGAGCTGAAATCGCACCATTGCACTCCAGCCTGGGCAACGAGAGCAAAACGCCATCTCAAAAGAAAAAGAAGAAAAAAAAAAAGACTTAAATCAATTGCCCACGTTCCTGAGTATTTAGTATCTTAGAAATAGGGAGGGTTAAGACTTGAGAGGGAAGAGCAAGACAGTAGTAAGAATGAAACACATCTTTGTTTTGAGAGCTGGAGACTAGCTTCATTCTGTTCCTACAGGGAGCTCTAGAGCAGTATTTCTCAAAGTGTGATTGTTAACCAGCAGCATTATCTGGGACTTGTTAGAAATGCAAATTATCCAGCCCTAGTTCAGAGCTGCAGAGTCTGAATCTCTGGTGATGGAGCCCAGCAATCTGTTTTAACAAGCCTTTCAGCTGATTCTGATGCATGGTAAAATTTGAGAACAACTGCCCTAGATCAGTGCTGCCCAATAGAAATATAAGGTGAGCTGCAAATGTCATTAAAAGTCTTCGCCGGGCGTGGTGGCTCAGCTGGGCATGGTGGCTCAGGACTAATTCCAGCACTTTGGGAGGCCGAGGCGGGTGGATCACAAGGTCAAGAGATTGAGATCATCCTGGCCAACATGGTGAAACCCTGTCTCTACTAAAAATACAAAAATTAGCTGGGTGTGGTGGTGTGTCCGGAATTGGTGGGTTCTTGGTTTCACTGACTTCAAGAATGAAGCTGTGGATCCTCATGGTGAGTGTTACAGTTCTTAAAGATGGTGTGTCTGGAGTTTGTTCCTTCAGACGTTCAGATGTGTCTGGAGCTTCTTTTGGTGAGTTCGTGGTCTTGCTGTCAGGAGTGAAGCTGCAGACCTTCGTGGTGAGTGTTACAGCTCTTAAAGGCAGCGCGTCTGGAGTTGTTCGTTCTTCCCGATGGGTTCGTGGTCTCGTTGGCTTCAGGAGTGAAGCTGCAGACCTTCGCAGTGAGTGTTACCGCAATAAAGACAGTGTGGAACCGAAGAGTGAGCAGCAGCAAGATTTATTGCAAACAGAGAAAGAACAAAGTCTCCACAGTGTGGAAGGGGACTTGAGTGGGTTGCCACTGCTGGTTCAGGTAGCCTGCTTTTATTCCCTTATCTAACCCCACCCACATCCTGCTGATTGGTCCATTTTACAGAGAGCTGATTGGTCTATTTTATAGAGAGCTGATTGGTCCGTTTTGACAGAGTGCTGATTGGTGTGTTTACAATCCTTGAGCTAGACACAGAGTGCTGATTGGTGTGTTTACAATCCTTGAGCTAGACACAGAGTGCTAGACAGAAAGGTTCTCCAAGTCCCCACTGGGTTAACTAGGTACAGCGTTAGCTAGATACAGAGTACCAATTGGTGTATTTACAAACTTTGAGCTAGACACAGTGTACTGATTGGTATATTTACATACCCTGAGCTAGACACAGAGTGCTGATTGGTGTGTTTACAATCCTTGAGCTAGACACAGAGTGCTAGACAGAAAAGTTCTCCAAGTCCTCACTAGGTTAGCTAGATAAAGAGTTAGCTAGATACAGAGTACCAATTGGTCTATTTACAAGCCTTGAGCTAGACACAGAGTACTGATTTGTGTATTTACAAAGCCTGAGCCAGACACAGAGTGCTGACTGGTGTATTTAGGATCCTCTAGCTAGAGGGAAAAGTTCTCCAAGTCCCCACCAGATTAGCTAGATACAGAGTTCTGATTGGTGCACATACAATCCTCCGGCTAGATATAAAAGTTCTCCAAGTCCCCATCAGGCTCAGGAGCCCAGCTGGCTTCACCTAGTGGATCCTGCACCGGGGCTGCTGGTGCAGCTGCCCACCAATCCTGAGCCGCCCCTGCAGTCCTCAGTCCTTGGGCTGTCGATGGGACCAGGTGCCACGGAACAGGGTGCCCCCCGGCACCCGTTGGGAAGGCTCGGGCCATGCAGGAGCCCACTGCAGGCGGGGAGCTCAGACATGGCGGGCTGCAGGTCACGAGCCCTGCGCCATGGGGAGGCAGCTAAACCTGGCAAGAATTTGAGTGCAGCGCCCGTGGGGCGGCACTGCTGGGGCATTCGGCACAACCTCCACAGCTGCTAGCCCAGGGCAGCTCACTGCCCTGGGCGTGCTGCACTGGCCGGCCACTCCATGTGCAGGGCCCGCGGAGCCTGCCCCCGGGCCCACTGAAACTGGCACTGGCCTGGGAGCGCCTCTTCCTCCACACCTCCCCTCAAGCAGAGGGAGGCGGCTCTGGCCTCAGCCAGCCCAGAGAGGGGCTCCCACAGTGCCGTGGCAGGCTGAAGGGCTCCTCAAGCTCCGCCAGAGTGGACGCCGAGGCCGAGGAGGTGCTGAGAGTGAAGGCTGCTAGCACATTGTCACCTCTCAGTGGCAGGCACCTGTAATCCCAGCTACTGGGGAGGCCGAGGCAGGAGAATCGTTTGAACTTGGGAGGTGGAGGTTGCAGTGAGCCGAGATGGCACCACTGCACTCCAGCCTGGCGACAAAGTGAGACCGCGTCTCAAAAAACAAACAAAAATCTTCTAATACTTATGTTAAAAAAAAGTAAAGTGAAGAGGCCAAGGTGGGAGGATCGCTTGAGACCAGGAGTTCAAGACCAGCCTGGGGAAAATAGTGAGAACCTCCTTCCCCTGCCACCCCATCTCTACAGAAAAGGAAAACATTAGTGGGGCATGGTGGCATGCATCCGTAGTCCCAGCTACTCAGGAGGCTGAGGTGGGAGGATTGCTTGAATGCAGGAGTTCAGGGCTGCAGTGAGCTATGATCCTGTCACTACACTTCAGCCTGGGCAACACAGTGAGATCCTGTCTCAAAAAAAAGAAAGGTGAAACGAAGCTAGGTGTGGTGGCAGGGAAGTGTAGTCTTAGCTACTCAGGAGGCTGAGGTGGAAAGATCGTTTGAGTCTAGGAGTTAGAGGCTGCCATGGGCTATAGTTGTGCCTGTGACTAGTCACTGCAGTCCAGCCTGAGCAAACATAGTGAGACCCCCATCTCTTAAAAAAACAAAAAAAGTAAAATAAGAGGAAATTAATATATTTTACTTAATATATTCAAATATTCAAAGTATTATTTGAATATGTAAATGTAAAAATTCACTAATGAGGTCTTTTACATTTTTTGGGCACTAAGTTTTCAAAATCCAGTGTGTAGTTTACTCTTAGCGCACATCTGAGTGTGGCTCATGGCTGCCATATTGGGTGGAACAGCTCTAGGGCACAGATTGTGCTACTGATGAAGTCCCACCTTGAGGTGCTGGGACTGGCCTTTTGAATTCAGTGTTAGCCCTTGGCCAGGCAGGGTGGGGGTAGCTCTCAGGCTTGATGGAGAACTGTATAGTTGAGGAACATGGTCGAGATGAGGGAGCAGGTGTGAGCCGTTAGTTGTCAACACAGTAGCTAGAGAGGATCTGAGTGGCCTCTGACAACATCTGCTACCGCCGGATGGGGAAGAACGGCCTGGCTGAAGAGTCAAGGGTGGGATAATGAAGTTCTAGAGTTGACATGTATAGTTTTCTGGTGCTTGAGCTTAGTACAGAGGCAGAGCCCAGAGAATCTTGAGTCTTGAACATCTCTCTCAAATATTAGGTGTTCAGCTTGGCTTTTGGCAGACACTGAAGACTGGAACGGTCTCTGAGATCCTGAAGACTAAATAGTCTATTTGCAAGAAAAGCTGTGCTTCCAGGAAAAAGCCAGACTTAAATCAAGTGTCTTCAGAGAAAGGCATGTGCTCAGAAGGCCCCTTGGCTTCTGTTACAGTGCACGATGAAATACTCAACAGATGTTTTCAAACTCTGTGTCATAATACATGGATAAGACCTTCACCTGGAATTTTAGAGATGAAGCAAGATGAAGTAAACTAATGTTTACTTTGACCTTGGTGAGACCATTTTATAGCTCCGTTAACCCAGTTTTGAGGACAGTTTCTTCTTTGAAGCAGAATGCATTCTGATAATGAATTTATCTGATAATGAGTTATTTAGTATTATTCACCTGATTGCTACTGTGGGTGAGTTAACAGTAGTTTTGGTTTTGGCAGAACTGGTGTTTAGATTGTTCTTTAAGATATTTGCTAGTGGATTTACCAGTTTTAACTGCCACGTGAGGCCACATCATGCTTAGTATTTTTTTGAGACAGAGTCTCACTCTGTCACCCAGGCTGGAGTGCAGTGGCGCGATCTCGGCTCACTGCAACCTCCGCCTCCCGGGTTCACGCCATTCTCCTGCCTCAGCCTCCCGAGTAGCTGGGATTATAGGCGCCCACCACCACACCCGGCTAATTTTTTTTTTTTTTTTTTGTATTTTTAGTAGAGACGGGGTTTCACTGTGTTAGCCAGGATGGTCTCGATCTCCTGACCTTGTGATCCACCCGCCTTGGCCTCCCAAAGTGCTGGGATTACAGGCATGAGCCACTGCGCCTGGCCAGTGCTATCTAATCTTAAGAAAGGATAGTTGTTTCCCTGTTTGCCATGACTGGAAGGCATGCAACCAGTTTGTCTAAAAGCCTACCATTTCCCCCCATTTTTGTCTAAGTTATTGTGTGCTGATGATAATATATGCAAGACTGTGCTAGCCATGTTAGACATTCTCATTTAATCCTCATAGCAGCATTGTGACCTAGATAAGTACTATTATTATCCCCAGTGTACAAATGAAGAAACTTTCTATATATCTAGGAAATGTCAGAGTCAAGATTCGAATCCAGGTCAGAATCTGAGTTTAGACCAGAACTCTTATTGACTATATTATTCTCTAATGGTAACTCCCAAGTGGTTCTGGTATGGTTTTAAGAAAGAAGGTGACAGCTGCATATTTGGATTTAGTTTTCATGTAAAACCTTACATTTTTTGGCACTTTACTATTTATAAAAACTCATTTGATCCTTTTAACAACTCCCTAGGAAATCAGGGAGGTGTCATCACCTGCATTCTGTAGATGGAAACGGGGGCCCAGAGAAATGATTAGCTCAATGACTCATAGCTGAGAGTTGACCCAAGTCTTGTGACTCTGAGGGTCAATGCCACTTCCCATGTGCCAAACCATTTGCAGGCATTTCTTTTCTTTGTGTGGAAAATATAGGAAATCATTATTCCTGTGGGAGAGAACCAATGGCAATATGTTATTGGGGAGTCATTTTGCACACCCTGACCTTTCTCCTTTTGGCTGTGATTGGCTAAATAGTCTTTATAAATAGAATTGATTAAAGTTCTTTCTCAGAACCTTTATTGCTAGGAAATACCTTACAAAGAATTTTGGACTGGGCATATAGCCAGTTTGTTACATGCTTAACAAAAACAACAAACGTTAAAATTGTGCAGAGGTCCAAATTAGCAGACTTCTACAAACGTTTTCCTGCATTTAGAACATACATTTTATGTTGTGGCTTTACACAAATAGTCTGAGTGTTGACCCGATTCTTCATTTTTGACCTTCCATGAATGTCTCCCAGGAGTAAACAGGAACAGAGCCTTTGTGGGGCTGACTCCAAACCAGTTGAGACTTGTCGTGGGAATGGTTCACACTGGTAGTTGTTCTGTCATAGTTGTGTTTGCTTGTACGAGTTCTACTTCTTTTTTTTCTGAGATGGAGTTTCGCTCTTTTTGCCCAGGCTGGAGTGCAACGGCACAATCTTGGCTCCCTGCAACCTCCGCCTCCTGGGTTCAGCCATCCAAGTAGCTGGGATTACGGGTGTGCACCACCACTCTCTGCTAATTTTGTATTTTTAGTAGAGATGGGGTTTCTTTATGTTGGTCAGGCTGGTCTCGAACTCCCGACCTCAAGCGATCTGCCTGCCTTGGCCTCCCAAAGTGCTGGGATTACAGGCGTGAGCCACTGTGCCCGGCCCGAGTTCTACTTCTGGTTGCTGTCTAACCGGGAGGCATCTATGCTTTTTACAGCTGTGGGCCGCATTATTACAAGTTCACATGTGTGCAAGCTCTGTGGAACAACATCATGTCTTTGAGTAGATATTAGTGTTTATGTGGGACTCGCCACTGTTTTTCTTATCTAAAAATAAAAAACTTCAGAAAGCTCTTGACCAATCTGTGGTTAAATCTTGTAACCATTACAGCATCAGCCTGTGACCTTTGAAAAATTAAAGTTCTTGGGACTCAACTTTGTCATAAACTCGGGGATAATGCTCTTTGAACTCACAGTTATGCTTGAAGGAATATATGAGAGATAGTCTTGATCTTTAATAGGGACACAGTAATAATTTCCCATTCATAGTTCCTTGTTGTTCCTAGTCTTTTACCTGGTAAAGGTTTTATTTTATAAACTATATCTTTTTGTATCTTTTACCTCCACTTTTGTATAGAGATTACTATTCGTTCGTTCGTTCGTTCATTCATTCATTCATTCATTCATTCATTCATTCATTCATTCATTCTGATGAGTTTCGCTCTTGTTGCCCAGGCTGGAGTGCAGTGGCACGATCTCAGCTCACTGCAACCTCCACCTCCTGGGTTCAAGCAATTCTCCTACCTCAGCCTCCTTAGTAGCTGGGACTACAGGTGTGTGCCAGCATGCCCCACTAATTTTTTTTTTTTGTATTTTTAGTAGAGACGGGGTTTCGCCATTTTGGCCAGTCTGGTTGCAAACTCCTGACCTCAGGTGATCCACCTGCCTCGGCCTCCCAAAGTGCTAGGATTACAGGCATGAGCCATGGTGCCCGACTCTTTAAAAACTAGTTGTACAATTTTTTCAGTTCATTTACAAATGTTGCTATAAAAACATTTTGTTTCTTATTTGAGTTGCTATCCTCTTAGAAGGTTCTAAGGGGTCTTGCTCTGTTGCCCAGGCTGGAGTACAGTGGTGTGATCTTGGCTCACTGCAGCCTCAAACTCCCGGGCTCAAGTAGTACTCCCACCTCTGCCTCCTGAGTAGCTGGGATTCCAGGCGTGTATCACTGTGCCTGGCTTAGTCACTTAATGTTCTTAAGTATTAAAGCATTAAGATATGCTTTCTTCACAAATAGTTCAATGAATGAGAAATATCCTTGATTAATGGTTTTGGTTTTTCATATTTATCAGCCAAACCACTTTTGTACCAGAAAATGTAAAATAAGAAATTGGGCTGATGACATCAGCAAATATAAAAATAATATTTTATTATGTTCTGGCCACTGTTAAATTCGAAGCTCCCTGAGACCAAGACTCTTGTTTTGTGTTTTTAAAAGTTCTTTGTGGTCTGTGACATTTCTGACCCTGTTCTATCCTTTTGCGTGATCTGAAAGGCTTTCCTCAGATTTGCTTGGCCCGTCGACAATTCTTGTTTTGCTTTTCTGGAGATTGTTTTGATGCTTTTGGTTTCTCTTACATGCCGACGGGCTGTGTCTGTAGATAGATTTCCCTTCCATAATTATAATTATGGTGTATTGCCTAGAACTACTATTTATTGATCAAACACTTTCGCTAGAACCCAGCTGGAAGAAATATCCTGAAAAAATGTTCAAAAGCCCGTCAAGTATTTGCAATTTATTTTGCTTTTCTTTTTTTGTAGCATGTTCCGCACTATTCAAGACAGCGCTTAATGGTGTCCCGTAATCTTGGTTCAGTGGGATATGATCCTAATGAAAAAGTAAGTATTTAAACGATACTCTCAACAACTAACTTATCATGGTTTTACTTTCTTGTCTCCATACTGTGTTCAATGGGATTTTGTTAAGACTGTGGGGTCATTGATCACTCTAGCATTATATGTTTCTATAGGTGCTCAATCTTTAGATGTTCTGTTTTTCATTGTGGGCCACAGTCTGAATCTTTTTAATTTTGTATTTGTATCTTTACCAAAAATTGAATGCATTTACAATGTGTTTCCTTTGTTTTCAGAAGAATAACTAAGAAATCATTTGTTCTTAAAGACTGGGCAGTTAAGAGATTTAATTAAACTATTGAGTTTTTCTTTCATTTACTTAATACTTTTTTTTTTTTTTTTGAGATGGAGTCTCGCACTGTCGCCTGGGCTGGAGTGCAGTGGTGTGATCTTGGCTCACTGCGACCTACACCTCCCAGGTTCAAACAATTCTCCCACCTCAGCCTCCTGAGTAGCTGGGATTACAGGCGTGCACCACTGCACCCGGCTAACATTTATATTTTTAGTAGAGACGGGCTTTCACCATGTTGGCCAGGATGGTCTCAAACTCCTGACCTCAGGTGATCCACCTGCCTCAGCCTCCCAAAGTGCTGGGATTTCAGGCGTGAGACACTGTGCACCCGGCCTCATTTACTTAATATTTATATTATTTATTTATTTATTTGTGACACAGAGTCTTGCTCTTTTGCCCAGGCTGGAGTACAGTCGTGTGATCTCAGCTCACTGTAACCTTTGCCTCCTGGCTTCAAGAGATTCTCTTGCCTCAGCCTCCTGAGTAGCTGGGATTACAGGTGTGCCCCACCATGCCCGTCTAATTTTTGTGTTTGTTAGTAGAAACGGGGTTTCACCATGTTGGCCAGGCTGGTCTCAAACTCCTGACCTCAGGTGATCGGCCCGCCTCGGCCTCCCAAAGTGCTGGGATTACAGACGTGAGCCACTGTGGCCTACCTGTATGATTCATTTAGATTGAAGATAATTTTGTGTATTATAAATTTCAGGACAAGCAGTTTCTAATTAAAATGCTATTTCAATAATGTTTGAGCCTTGTAGGGACTAGAAGAAGTGATTGGAAATAAAATATGGTTTCATGCCTTCATGGCAATGAAAGCATCAAAGAGGGTGGGAGTTTTGGTTAAGAAGGGATTGTTCAAGGTGACTGTCATCAAAATACAACTGACAGGCATGATTATTTGAGAATGACATGTCTGAGGTATCTCTGAATCATGTGCTGAAGTGCACAGTACTGCTTTCCAGATTCTTTTGAATCTGGAGGCCTGGAGGAAGAAAGAGTCTACATATCTTCAGTTCAGTAGGAATACAACATGAAACACAGTTGCAGGGTGGTATGGTTTGGCTCTGTGTCCCCACCCAAATCTCATCTCGACCTGTAATCCCCAGGTGTTGAGGGAGGGAGGTGATTGGATCATGGGGGCAGTTTCCTCCATGTTTTTCTCGTGATAGTGAGTTGGTTCTCACAGGATCTTATGATCTTACAAGTGTTTGGAAGTTCCTCCTTTGCACTACTCTCCCCTGCTGCCTTGTGAAGAAGGTGCCTGCTTTCCTTCTGCCATGATTTAAGTTTCCTGAAGCCTCCCCAGCCATGTGGAACTGGGAGTCAATTAAACCTTTGTTTATAAATTACGTAGTCTTGGGTGGTATCTTCATAGCAATGTAAAAACCGATTAATACACAGGGCAAATGCAATTTTCAAGGTTTTTTTTTTTTTTTTTAAATTTTTGAGATGGAATATTGTTCTGTCACCCAGGCTGGAGTGCAGTGGTGTGATCTTGGCTCACTGCAACCTCCACGTCCCGGGTTCAAACAATTCTCCTGCCTCAGCCTCCCGAGGAGCTGGGATTACAGGTGTTCATTACCATGCCTGGCTAATTTTTGTATTTTTAGTAGAGACGGGGTTTCACCATGTTGGCCAGACTGGTCTCGAGCTCCTGACCTCAAATGTCTGCCTGCCTCAGCCTCCTAAAGTGTTGGGATTACAGGCATGAGCCATGGCGCTTGGCCAATTTTCAATTTTCTAATAGCTACATTAAAAAACAGTAAACAGTTAAAATTAATTTTAATAATATCTCAATATCTAAAATGTTATTTAAGTACATAATCAGTATAAAAAGTATTAACAGGACACCTTAGATTCTTTTTTTGGGCCCTAAGTCTTCTAAATCCAGTGTATGTTTTACATCTCTGTCATATCTCAGTTTGATTAGCCACATTTGAAGAGCCCAGTAACCTCTTGTGACCAGTGGCTACTGCATTGGATAGTGCAGGTCTATTGAATGAGTTACGATAAACTCCCTGTTATGAAAGCTGTAGTTTAATTTAAAATCTTCATCATAGGTGATATGCTTTGGGGTTCATGTATCCATGTGTTGCATTCCAATCTCGAAGTAATCATCTATCCTAAGTGGCCACACTCTTAAGAGTGGTTAACTAACATTTGTTGAGGAGGCCACATTCTAGAGGGGTGGAATACTACAAACGGCTCAGCCATCTTTCTCTTTATAAATACCGGTAGCCTTCCTCATTAGCATAATAACTGTTAGAAGTAGGCTGTCAGCCAGGTGTGATGGCCCACGCCTGTAATCCCAGGACTTTGGGAGTTCGAGGCCAGTGGATTGCTTGAGGTCAGGAACTTGCGACCAGCCTGGCGAAACCCTGTCTCTACCAAAAACAAAACAAAACAAAAAAACCTCCACAAAAATTAGCTGGGTGTGCTGGCGTGCGCCTGTAATTCCAGCTACACAGGAAGCTAAGGTGGGAGAATCACTTGAGCCCAGGAGGCAGGGCTTCAGTGTGCCATAATTGCACCACCGTACTCCAGACTGCTAGGCTACAGGGCGAGATCCTGTCTCAAAGAAGGAAAAAGAAATGGGCTGTCATTGAGGAAGTTTGTGATATTCGTCGATATTATGTTATTGGCTGTTACTTTAGAGAAATTCTCTGCCTTTGTACTATTAGAATATAATAATGTAGTTGGCCTTTAATTCTTTACCTTTAAGAATAACACTCATGCCCGATCCCTAAATGAATAGTCCTGTGTTCAGCCACTTGTCTGGTGGATTCTTGATGGCTTAGTCTGACAGTATGGTTAACCAAATCAGAATATTGTTTTTTTTTTGCCTATGGCGAGCCTTTCTTGCAGTCTTTTGGAGCCTTACAAAGTACAGGGAGTTGAGATTTCACTGAACTTATCAAGCGGGTTTTATGATTCTTTTTATGTCTTAATAAATGTTTGTATGTATGGACAGAGTTAGGTCTGGCACTTGCTTTCATTATAACCTCATAGTGAAGTTACAGAAATAGGTAACTCACCTCCCACATGGGTGACCACTGCTAATTACTAAAAATAAATAAATGTGTGTAACTGTCTGGGTTTAGCACATTTATTTATTTATTTATTTATTTATTTATTTTTGAGATAGAGTCTCGCTCTGTCACCCAGGCTGGAGTGCAGTGGCATGATCTTGGCTCACTGCAACCTCCACCTTCTGGGTTCAAGCGATTCTCCTGCCTCAGCCTCCTGAGTAGCTGGGATTACAGACACACACCACCATGCCCAGCTAATTTTTTTTTTTTTTTTGTATTTTCAGTAGAGATGGAGTTTTACTATGTTGGCCAGGCTGGTCTCGAACTCCTGACCTCAGGTGATCCACCTGCCTCCACCTCCCAAAATGCTGGGCTTATAGGCATGAGCTACCGTGCCTGGCCCAGGTTTGGCACATTTAAAGAGATCGGAGGGTTAAAGAGTGTAGAAGTGGAATCCCCTTGGAATTTACTAAGCATGTTTCATCATAAATTCTGAAATCAATCCTGCTGCCTGCTATCTTTGCCATCTCCTTTGCTGTGCCCTTGCCTAAGGTGGCTGTGGAAAAACTGTGTTTCCCTCAGTGAGTGATGAATATTCTTTGGCACCTAATCGTGGTACAGGTGCATGTTCAGACTAAATTGGTCACTTCACCCTTTGCTTGAGGGCTGCACTTAATCAGACCTTTCTCCTTCCCGGATTCCTGCTGTCCTTGTAACCATTCATTAAATATTGACCTGGTCTGTTTATACCTACTGTCCCAAGTGCAAGTAGACTTGATCTTTGGTGTAATACATATTTGTTAAATAAATTGATTCTCGTTTGAATCTGTTATTAACTCCTTTCTTATTCCACATTTTATCAGTGACTTATATCATGCACAACTTATCCAGGTGAAATTTAATCATCACTGAAAATGTTATTTTTTTTTAACTGGAGTTCTAACAAGCTAACTGGTTGTCTTATGTACGTTCATGAGAATAAGGAAGATTTAACTTACAGTAACTGCTTAGATAAAGACCATTAAGTTTCAGCTGGCCTTAAATTAATGTGAGCCAGTACAGTACTATGTTGTTCCTTTCACACTAATGTGAGCTGGCTGGGCTCAGTGGCTTACGCCTACAGTCCCTGCGCTTTGGGAGGCCGAGACACGGGATTCCTTGAGACCAAGAGTTCCATACCAACCTGGGTAACAGAGCAAAACCCCATCTCTTAAAAAAAAAAGTGATGTTAGGTGTTATTAATAACATAGTGTTTAGAGCTTGCATTGTTATTCTCTGACCACATTATGTCATGGTATGTTCTGACGTGAATACCTGGATGTGAACTCTCTGACTTTACCATTAAGTGATTTAAGGCAAGTGATTTAGCCTCATCAAGCCTTAGTTTTCTTATTTGTAAAACGGAGATATTATCAGAACTGACTTTGTGGGATTATTATGCTAAATATTGTCCTCATAGCCATTACCTGATAGATGAAATAATGCACAGAAGGGATTCATCACAGTGCCTGCTGTATACAAAACGTGTCCTAAATGTCGGCTGCTTAATCTCCTTCACTGAATATTGCGCATTTGGAAACTGAGACTCAAAGTCCATGGATAGTGAGTAGCTGGGTGTAAACTCATGTCTGTCCTTTTCCAGAGCTGGTGGACTTACCCATTGTGCTGTGCCCTTTCTCAGAAGAGCTGGGCAGTGACCCAGTGTCCAGAGTTCTGCCATCATTCCAACAAGCACGCAGTGCAGGGCCAGCTCAGCCCTCTTGGTGTCTGAATGGAGTGTGCTGCTAGCTGTGGAGTTAGAGCCCGGGAGAGAGCATCTAAACCTGGGGAAGGGAAAGGAAGAAGGAGGGGTAGAGAGACAGTGGATTAAGAGAAAAACAACAACAACAACAACAAAAATCCTTAGGAAATCTTTTACTTCAGATGACATCATTAGTACAGTTATAGAGCAGCTACTGCCAAAGGTCTTCATTATCTATTCTGGTGCCTGAAATCTCCTCTGTCTTCAAGGATCCAGGATCCTAATTTATAGTTGTCTTTTTCTGAGTGTCTTCAGGGTGCCTTATGAGTGACTCTCCACATACAGGAAAAAGTCCCAGTTCCTTGAATGGCATATGAGTCCTTCTATCATCTGGACTGTTTTTATCCTAGCTTTATTTGCTACAACTCTCCTAAGCATACCACACGCTTGAGTCATATTGAGAATTCCTTGTAGTTCTTTAGTGCTACCCTCTTCTTCCAGTGTCACCACCTTTACACATGCTGTTCATGCGCTCCCTTCTCTGTGTAGCATCCTGCACACAGCCTTATTAGAGCACTTAACACAATTCATTGTGTTTGTGCCATATTTTACTTTGAAGTTGCCAAATGCACTTGATATTTACCTGTAATTGTTGATGCAGAGGGGCAGTTTTAGTTGGTTTTGATTGATTTGTATGTGTATTCTGTTACAGGCGTAGCCTACCTGGAAGAATATATAGGAGACCAGTAACAGTGGTTGCCTTTTGGGCAGGGACTTGGGTGTTTCTTCAGTGTATCCCCTTTTGTACTTTAAAAATTCTGAACTGTGATTTATTTAAAAGAAAATGTTATGTATGGAAGATTAATTGATATGGTTAGCTTTATTGAGTTTTATGTGCTAATTGGTAATACGTTAATAGCCCTTAACAGAGAAGATGTGTCAGGTGCAGGTATTTGTTTTGATATAGCTTTTCCCCAGTTAGACAGATAAGGGCACACTCCTAAATTCATAACAGTCTGGCATGTAGCCCAAAGGGGTGAAGAACAGTAGCCATAGCTAATGCTGAATGAATATATATTACATGTTAGACGTTATTCTAAACACTTCAAGGGTGTTAATTAATATCATTCTCACAACCTCTTGTGGCAGGTGCTGTTTTTACCCTTATTTTACATACCAGGAAATGAGAGGCAAGAAAGATGACTTGTTCATAGCAGGACACACAGGAGGAGAACATAGTGTGCTGGAAGTTCAGCCTGGGTGATTTGGCTGCAGACTGACTCGTAATGACCGTTCTGCTGCTTGAACAGAAATTAGAATGGGGATTCTTACTTAATTCTTCCAGTGTTATGATTTGTTATATTTGCTGTAACAATTGTTTAATATATAATTTCTAGGAGTGGTGTTTATGGTGATTATCAGAGATGGTCTGTTTCACAGTTAATATTAACATCACATTTTAAAACCCATTTAAGAAAGTGTTGGCCGGGCGTGGTGGCTCAAGCCTGTAATCCCAGCACTTCGGGAGGCCGAGATGGGCGGATCACGAGGTCAGGAGATCGAGACCATCCTGGCTAACCCGGTGAAACCCCGTCTCTACTAAAAAATACAAAAAACTAGCCGGGCGAGGTGGCGGGTGCCTGTAGTCCCAGCTACTCCGGAGGCTGAGGCAGGAGAATGGCGTGAACCCAGGAGGCGGAGCTTGCAGTGAGCCGAGATCTGGCCACTGCACTCCAGCCTGGGTGACAGAGCGAGACTCCGTCTCAAAAAAAAAAAAAAAAAAGAAAGTGTAATCATTGTTTTCTCAGGATATGCTTACTGCTTAAGAGGGATTTACCATGACCATTTAAATACAGAAAAGTAGATGATTTTGCGTTCTCAGACCTGAGGTGTGAGCAAGGCTCTGAGTGGCTTAGCGTTTTATCAAATTAGAAGTTAACCTATTTTTAAGGCAGGGGCTTGCCTCGGGTTGGTGGAGTTAAGACATATATGATGTAAAGGTTAAACCAAGACCTAGAAAGCTTTTTTCACTTCTGAAATGCTGGACTTTTTCCTGTATGTTAAAATACTGCTCTAGGCCGGGCGTGGTGGTTCAGGTTTGTAATCCCAGCACTTTGGGAGGCCGAGGCAGGCAAATCACCTGAGGGCAGGAGTTTGAGGCCAGCCTGGCCAAGATGGGGAAACCCTATCTCTACTAAAAATACAAAGAAATTAGCGGGGCGTGGTGGCATGCACCTGTAATCCCAGCTATCGGGAGGCTGAGGCAGGAGAATATCTTGAACCTGGGAGGTGGAGGTTACCATGAGCTGAGATCGCACCACTGCCCTCCAGCCTGGGTGACAAAGTGAGACTCCATCTCAAAAAACAAACAAACAAACAAACAAACAAACTGCTCTAAGTTATATAAGAGTACTTTTTAAAAGATCATATGTAACCCTAAGTCTTCCTTTAGAAATGTAACTAACACTTTTTTTCTGTAGTTCCGTTGAACTTAAAAACAATTCACAAATCCAGAAATTACCATGTGCTAATATGTATAACATCCAAATTACTTGGAATGGTGTGTTTTTAAAAACGATTAGCCTGTACAATTTTAGAGTAGGAAGAAAACCTTACTAAATAGCTTTCCTTTGGAGTGCTGCCAGTTTATGTGGAAATCAAGGCCTACAGAGATTGATTTGCTTAAAGTTAAATAAGTCATTAGTGGCAAAGCTGGACTTGGGTTTAGGTCTCTAGATAAACACAGGATATACAGCTTCTCTACTATTTGGTCTCAGCTGCTTCAAAATTTGGTGGTTATTCAAACTTAACATTGTATTCAAATGGTGTAATCTGCTTAGCCTAGGCGTTTTTGGATATAAGCACAATTGGTACCTATTCTGAGTTACTGAAAATATGCCCTGTCCCAACAGAGATGGCAGATAAATTATTCTTACTTAGTATCAGACTTTCCTTTGAAAACAACTCATGACACTTAGAATTTCCCAGAATTTAGAAAATAAATTGTCAAGTAATTTTGGCCAAAGTTTTTTTGTTTTTTTTTTTTGAGACGGAGTCTTGCTCTGTCACCCAGGCTGGAGTGCAGTGGCACAATTTTAGCTCACTGCAACCTCTGCCTCCCGTGTTCAAGCGATTCCTGCCTCAGCCTCCCAAGTAGCTGAGATTACTTGGAATTACCAGCACTTGGGATTACAGGCATGCACCACCACGTCAGGCTAATTTTTGTATTTTAATTTATTATTTATTTATTTATTTATTTATTTTGAGACGGAGACTTGCTTTGTCTCCAGGCTGGAGTGCAGTGGTGCGATCTTGGCTCACTGCAGACTCCACCTCCCGGGTTCATGCCATTCTCCTGCCTCAGCCTCCCGAGTAGCTGGGATTACAGGCGCACACCACTAGACCCAGCTAATTTTTTTGTTTTTATGTTTGTTGTATTTTCAGTAGAGACGGGGTTTCATCATATTGGCCAGGATGGTCTCGCTCTCCTGACCTCATGATCCACCCACCTTGGCCTCCCAAAGTTCTGGGATTACAGGTGTTAGCCACTGTGCCCAGCCTTTTTGTATTTTTAGTAGAGACAGGGTTTCACCGTGTTGGTCATACTGGTCTCGAACTCCTGACCTCGTGATCCACCTGCCTCAGCCTCCCAAAGTGCTGGGATTACAGGCATGAGCCACTGCGCCCGGGCTTGACTACAGTCTTTTAGTATCTGAAATATCATTTGAAGATTTTCTTTTGGCTAGAGAATTGATAAATACCCCCATTGTGAATACATTCACCTACTATGCTTTAACAAAGTAATTATAGAACCCGATCATATCAGGTGAATTTTGTAGTTCTCTGGTTGTAAATGATTATACTATTTAATAACCTATTTTAATATTACCCTAAGTATTTATAGTACATTTAATATTACTCTAAATAATATAGTATTTAATGTTACTCTAAGAAGTAATGTTTTTTAGGATTATATTCAGTGTTAATGTTGGAAAAAGTTGGTGTTTTTTGGTCCCAAAGTAAGAGTAACAATTTCTAATGAATGTGTTTTTTCTGTCTTCAGACTTTTGATAAAATTCTTATTGCTAATAGAGGAGAAATTGCATGTCGGGTGAGTAGAATTTTCATCTTATTTTCCATTTTACTCTATGAAATTATTTATTATTAAACCCCTTTAAGTGTGAATCACTATTAATAGACATTAATATATTTTAAAATAGGTTATTAAAACTTGCAAGAAGATGGGCATTAAGACAGTTGCCATCCACAGTGATGTTGATGCTAGTTCTGTAAGTATATTTTTGCTTTGTTTAAATCAGGACTTAATTTTGGGTCAAGTAGAAAAAGAGGGACATACAGGCTTTTTTTCTTGGCCTGCAAAAGATATATTCGAGTTTAAAAACTGTTTACTTGTTCACTGTTGTGTTAAGCAAAATGACATTATCACAGTGTCTTCTATATGTGCCTTAAGTATTTTCTTTTTTTTTTTTTTTTTTTTTTTTGAGACGGAGTCTCACTCTGTAGCCCAGGCTGGAGTGCAGTGGCCGGATCTCAGCTCACTGCAAGCTCCGCCTCCCGGGTTCACGCCATTCTCCGGCCTCAGCCTCCCAAGTAGCTGGGACTACAGGCGCCCGCCACCTCGCCCGGCTAGTTTTTTGTATTTCTTAGTAGAGACGGGGTTTCACCGTGTTAGCCAGGATGGTCTCGATCTCCTGACCTCGTGATCCACCCGTCTCGGCCTCCCAAAGTGCTGGGATTACAGGCTTGAGCCACCGTGCCCGGCCAGTATTTTCTTTTCATAGCTTTAAAAGCTTAAACTGAAAAATTGCCAGGCTGATTGCTGGTCACCAAGTAGATTTAAGCAAAGCATGAGAAAGTTTGAGTCAAAGATTAATGAAATGTTTACACAATGCTCCCTTATGAGAGCACTTTCCCCAGCATAACTTCAGTATCACTAAGGGAATGCTACAATTGTTTCACCTTTCCGAAATGCTTCAAAGTGTTCAGCTGAAAGTTTGACAAAAATGAAAGACAGGTTAATGCTAATTGGATACGAACAAAAGAAGGTTTAGCATAAAGCAGATATACTTTTATTTGGTACTTTTAACACAGCAGGCCTTTATTTATTTATTTACTTATTTATTTATTTATTTTTTGAAACAGAGTCTTGATCTGTCGTCCAGGCTGGAGTGCAGTGGCGTGATCTCACTTCACTACAACCTCCGCCTCCTGGGTTCAAGTGATTCTCCTGCCTCAGCCTCCTGAGTAGCTGGGATTATAGGCACCTGCCGTCATGCCTGGCTAATTTTTGTATTTTTGGAGAGACGGGGTTTCACCATGTTGGCCAGGCTGGTGTTGAACTCCTGACCTTAGGTGATCCGCCTGCCCCGGCCTCCCAAAGTGCTAGGATTACAGGCTTGAGCCACCACACCCGGCCCACAGCAGGGATTTTTTTAGTAGTAGTGTTATGAATGAGTAGAAAAAAATACCCTGGGGAAAGAATGTAAATTATTAGGTCTTTATGGCATGAAATATAAGTAGTTGAATACTAATGCAAGCATTGTTTCTCATTGTTTCACACTACTTTTGATAATGGGACCCTTTGGTAGGGTCCGTCACTTAGTGACAGGGATATGTTCTGAGAAATGCATCGTTAGGTGAGTTCATTATTATGTGACCATCACAGAATGTACTTACGCAAACCTTGATGATATAGCCTAGTACACACCTATATGGTATAGCCTATTCCTCCTGTGCTACAAACCTGTACAGCGTGTGACTGTACTAAATACTGTAGGCAATTGTAACACAATGGTGTTTGTGTATATAAGCATATCTAAACACAGAAAAGGTACAGTAAAAATGTAGTATAAAAGATAAAAAATGGTACACTTGTATAGGGCACTTACTGTGGATGGAGCTTGTAGGACTGGAAGCTGGTCTGGGTGAGTCAGGGAGTGAGCGAAGGCCTAGGACATTATTGTCACTACTGTAGACTTCATAAACACTGTACACTTAGGCTACACTACATTTATAGAAAAATAGTTTTCTTTTTTCAATAATAAATTAACCTTAGCATACCATAACTTTTTTACATTGTAAACTTTTTAATTTTGTCTTTACTCTTTGACTCTTTTTTTTTTTTTTTTTTTTTTTGAGGCAGAGTCTTGCTCTGTCAGCCAAGCTAGAGTGCAGTGGCGCATTCTTGGCTCACTGCAACCTCCATCTCCCGGGTTCAAGCAGTTCTCCTGCCTCATCCTCTCAAGTAGCTGGGATTACAGGCATGTGCCACCACGCTCGGCTAATTTTTGTATTTTTAGTAGAGACGGGGTTTCACCATGTTGGCCAGGCTGGTCTTGAACTCCTGACCTCAGGTAATCCGCCCGCCTTAGCCTCCCAAAGTGCTGGGATTACAGGCGTGAGCCACGACGCCCGGGTTTACTCTTTGAGTCTTTCATAATAAAACAGCATAAAATGCAAACATTGTACAACTGTACAAAAATGTTTTCTTTATATCCTTGTTTTATAAGCTTTTTTCTGTTTTTAAAGTTTTTTATTTTTCATTTATTTTTTACTTTTTGAACTTTTTTGGTAAAAATGAAGACTCAAATGCACACATTAGCCTAGACCTGCACAGGATCAGGCTCATCAAGACATCAGTAGGCACGAGATCACATTAAGTTAGAAAGCTTCTACACAGCCAAGGAAGCAAAAAAATGAAGAGACAATCCACAGAATGGGAGAAAATATTTGCAAACTACACATCTGATGAGGGATTAGTAACCAGAATGTATAAGGAGCTCAAACAACTCTATAGGAAAAAAATCTAATAATTTGATTAAAAAATGGGCAAAAAGGCCAGGTGCGGTTGTTCACGCCTGTAATCCCAGCACTTTGGGAGGCTGAGTGGGCAGATCACTTGAGGTCAGGAGTTCGAGACTTAGAATAAATAAATGCGTGTTTAACCAGCCTGGCCAACATGGTGAAACCCTGTCTCTACTAAAAATACAAAAATTAGCCGGGTGTGGTGGCACACATCTGTAGTCCCAGCTACTTGGAGGCCAGGGCAGGAAGCTTGAACCTGGGAGGTGGAGGTTGCTGTGAGCCAAGATCGTGCCACTGCACTCTAGTCTGGGCGGCCAGGCGAGACTACGTCCAAAGGAAAAGGGGGCAAAAGATCTGAATAGGCATTTTTCAAAAGAAGACATACAGATCACAAACAGATATATGTAAAGGTGCTCGACAGTATTCATTACGGAAATGCAAATCAGAAGTACAATGAGATATCTCACCCCGGTTAAAATGGCTTTTATCCAAAAGACATAACGAGTACTGTCGAGGATGTAGAGACAGTACTCTACATCCCACCTCATACACTGTTGGTGGGAATGTAAGTTACTACAACCACTCTAAAGAACAGTGTGGAGGTTCCTCAAAAAACTAAAACTATCATATGATCCAGCTGCTAGATGTACATCTGCTGCTAGGGGTACACCTAGCACCTGGGAAATCAGTATATGGAGGAGATATCTGCACTCCCATGTTTATTGTAGCATTTTTCACAATAGCCAAGATTTGGAGGCAACTTAAGTGTCCATCAATAGATGAAGGGATAAAGAAAATGTGGTACATATGTACGGTACCATTCAGCCATAAAAATGAATGAGATCTTGTCATTTGCAATAGTGGGGATGGAACTGGTGGAGGACATTACGTTAAGTGAAATAAACCAGGCATAGAAAGACAAGTTTTGCATGTACTCCCTCATTTGTGGGAGCTAGAAATGAAAACAACTGGACTCATAGACATAGAGAGTAGAAGGATGGTTACCAGAGGCTAGGCAGGGTGTATGGAGCGGAGGGGTGGGGATGATTAATGGGTACAAGAATATAGTTAGAATAAGTAAGATCTTGTATTTGATGGCACAACAGGAGACTACAGTCTGCAGTAGTTTGTGGTACATTTTAGAATAATTTAGGGAATAGAATTGGGATGCTTGTGACACAAATAAATGAATGATTGAGATGATGGCTACCCCGTTTATCCTGATGTGATTATTATACATTGTGTGCTTGTGTCAAAATATTTCATGTACTCCATAAATATATACACCTCCTGTATACCCACAAAAATAAAAAAAAGACATCACTAGGCAAATAGGAATTTTTCAGCTCCATTATTGGAGCTGAAATGTACATGCAGTACATTGCTGACCAAAATGTCATATGGCGTACGACTGTATTCTGATCTACAGGTAGACGTTTCAGACTTTCACTTTTGCAAAAGTGGTTTCAAAAGAATTGTTTTTATGTTTTTCTCATTCGCACCTTCCCTGAAGCACATGTGGTAGTTTTATGTTTTAGAGACTTTTCACCACTTCTGGCTGAAAGTAGAATATACCAGAGATTATGATACATAATTTATAATGAAATTTACCAGACCCCATAATGGAAGCAATTGCACACTAGTCAAAACTTTCTCTTACTATGACCTACTTTAAGTCTGTTTCTAGAAAGACACCATAAGTAAAAGCAGGATAATGATGGTTGGAATGTCAAAAGTTTCATTTAAACCTCAACAGTAGGGTCAAATCTGCTGTGTGGTTTCTGTTTCAGTCTCAAGGATGTAAACTGAGACTGAAAAGGTGAATTCCTGTAACAGCATTTTTTGCTTCCTCAGCACATGATCACAAAGGTTACTATTATAGCTAATCAGCTTTATAGTATCAGTAATATGAACAAGCCATGCTATTCAGATGTATTTGCATGTTTGTTTTCAAGAGGTGAGCATTTTAAATGTAACTTGGAGTAAAAAACCTTATAGACTTTGCATGTTAATTTCATATGTGGAAATGTAAATACTATTCCAGTAGGAAAATACTGCAGCAATTGATTGTGAAAGCTATTCATTTTCTATTATAAACAACGAATTTTTAAGGTAATTATGCAAGGAAAAGGATGAATGGATACTACACATATTAACTGATAAGTCACACAAGGAAGGAAAGCCAGCTAACTTGCAAACAATTAATGTTTGATGGAAAAAATGTTGGCTTTTAGAGATGATTATGCAGTTTACCTCTGTTGGTCCTTTCCTGCCAACATGTTCTTCAAAATTGTTTTCAGGATTCTTGGTCCTTTGCTCTTCCATGTGAATTTTGGGATGAGCTGGTCAAATTACCCCCTTCCCCAATTTTTGGCTACCATGAACAAGATTTTTATAAGTATAACTTTTGCATATCTTTTTGTGAACATAATTTTGATTTTTTTGGAGTAAATATCTAGGAGGGGAGTAGCTGGGTCTTGGGGGTAGATAAGGAGTTGGCAACCTTTTTTTGTTTGAAAATAAATATATTTTTGTCTGGATAGCAAATGTATTTTAGATTTTGCAGGCCCCTGTGGTCTCTGTTACATATACTTCTTTTTGTTTTGTTTTGTTTTGTTTTAACAACACTTTAAAAATGTGAAAACTATTGTTAGCTTGAGAGCTGTGCAAAAACAGCCCTTAGATCAGATTTGGCCTGTGGGTAGACAGTATTTTGCTGATGCCTAGAATAAATACATGCATGTTTAAATTTATGAGAAGCTGCTAAACAGTTCTCCGTCATGGTTGTATCATATTTTACTCCCTCCAGAAATGTATGAGGTCACGGTGCTTTTGTGTCCTTGCCAGCACTTGGTGTTTTTAGTCCATTTGATTTTGTGTTTTATTTTTAAGTGGTTGTGAAGCAGTATGTCATTGTGCTTTTAATTTTAGGTTTTCCTGATGAATACTGAGGTTGAGTACTTTTTTGTGTTATTGGTCATTCATTTACATTTTTTTTTCTGAAGTGTTTGTTCAAACATAATGAAAAAAATTTAGAAAAGTAGTACCAGTATACTGGTATCAGTTTACCGTTATATACCAGTATAAGAGTGTCTGTATACCCTTCACTTAGATTCACCAATTGTTAACATTTTGGCTGTTTGCTTTATATCTGTATCCATATATACATTGTGTGTGTTCATTTTTAAAAATTTTTTTTGGCTAAACAATTTGAAAATAAGTTAGAGGACATGGTTGAAGCTGGAAACCATCATTCACAGCAGACTGTCACAGGGACAGAAAACCAAACACCTCATGTTCTCACTCATAGGTGGGAACTGAACAATGAGTACACTTGGACACAGGGCGGGGAACATCACACACTGGGGCCTGTGGTGGGGTGGTGGGATGGGGGAGGGATAGCATTAGGAGAAATACCTAATGTAAGTGATGAGTTGATGGGTGCAGCAAACCAACATGACACATGTATACCTATGTAACAAACCTGCACGTTGTACAAATGTACCCTAGAACTTAAAGTATAGTTTAAAAAAAAAAGAGAGAAGCATTAAAAAAAATCCCCTGGACAGGAAAAAAAAAAAAAAAAGAAAATAAGTTACAGACATTGTGGCATTTTATCCCTAAATACTATTCATCTCACAGTAATAAGTATGGTTTTCTACATATCTATAATACTTTATGAAACCTAAGAAAATAACTCATTATTCTGTAATATCATGTAATATGCATACCACATTCAGGTTTCTCCAGTTCACCCCAGTTGTCCTTTTTAATATTTTTCTTTGATCCACAGTTCAGTCAAGGCTTATGAGTTACGTTTGGTTATTATACCTCTTTAGTCTCTTAATCTAAAATAGTGCCCCTATCCTCCCTCCTTTTTTTGTTTGATTTTTATTATGTTGGCTTTTAGACATCCTGGCTTTGTATGATTATTTTCTTATGAATAGATTCAAATTAAATATTTGACAAGACTACTTCATAAGTGCTTTTTTTTTTTTCTTTTTTCTTTTTTTTATTGAGACAGGGTCTGTCTCAGTTGTCCAGGCTGGAATGCAGTGGTGAGATTATAGCTCACTCCAGCTTGACTTCCTGGGTACAAGCGATCCTCCTGCCTTAGTTTCCCAAGTAGTTGTGACTACAGGTGCATGCCACCACGCCTGGCTAATTTTTGTATTTTTTGTAGAGATGGGATTTCATCATCTTGCCCAGGCTGGTCTTGAACTCCTGGGCTCAAGAGATCCTCCTGACTTGGCGTCTAAAGTGCTGGGTTTACAGGCGTGAGCCTCCATACCCCAGCCAGTAATTTTTTTTTTTTTTTTAATAGTAATATCGTAACAAGAGGTTCTTAATGTTGAATTGTTCTGTTGTTATGCTAAGTATGATAATTTGGTTTTACCAGGTCTTCCCATTATAATGGTGCATTCTCTTTTTTTTTTTATTAAATACTTTTTGGGGAGAGTTTTTGAATCCATGTGAATATTTTGTCCCTCAGCCACCTCTCTAATGTTTTTGCATCAATAATGAAAATTGCCTGAGCCTGATTACTTTGGTTGCATTTGTCTTTTTTGCTGTCTGTTGAGTAAGCTGTTGATTTTCTGCTCCTTTTTGAATCTGCCTGTTTTTATGTATTATGTTTTTTCTTATGTATTTGAGGCCTTTAGTATATTTATTTTTAGCATATTTAATTTAAAGAACTATCATATTGTATTATTTCAAGTTTGTGGGTGTTTATTTCTATTCCTGACTCTTCCTCATGACATACTGTTTCCTCACATGTTTGAATTTTGGCATGTGATTTTATGTTTGGTGCTTTTATTGTTGAATTTCAAGATGGTTTGGGTTATGGATTTGGCCAGGTAGGGTAGGTGTTATGTTTGTTTCCATCACACCATCCAGGGTATCACTTATCTGGGACTAATTTTTATATGAATTTTTTGGCATAAAGATTGTCAAAGTTTGAAGATAATGTGAAGAACAAAATGAGATTGCACACACACACATACACACCTGTTGAATAGGCTCATGGTTTCTAATTTCTAGAGACATTTTCCTTTACTTTGAACCACAGAGATATGAACATAGGGTTTATCCTCTCTATTTAGTAGGTTGATTTCTCCCCCAAAACCTTTCACTGAGAACGTAATCTTTGAGCCTCCTGGCTTTAGACAGAAGGGTTTCCTTCAAACCTCCAACTCACACGGGATCTGTTTCCTTTCTCTCATTGTTAAAACCCAATCTTCTAGATTATTGAGATTCCCACCTTCACTCTCCAAGACTGGCTCTTGTGGATGCAGACTGATTTTCATTTTTATATTATTTATTTATTTATTTGAGCCGGAGTTTTGCTCTTGTTGTCCAGGCTGGAATGCAATGGCATGATCTCAGCTCACTGCAACCTCCGCCTCCTGGGTTCAAGCGATTCTCCTGCCTCAGCCTCCCGAATAGCTGGGCTTATAGGCGTGCATCACCAAACCTAGCTAATTTTGAATTTTCAGTAGAGACAGGGTTTCACCATGTTGGCCAGGCTGGTCTCGAACTCCTGACCTCAGGTGATCCACCCGCCTCAGCCTTCCAAAGTGCTGAGATTACAGGTTTGAGCCACCGTGCCCACCCAGATTTTTAGATTACTTTTTTTTTTTTGTTTTTTTGAGACAGCCTTGCCCTGTTGCCCAGGCTGGAGTGCAGTGGTGTGATTGTAGCAAACTACAGCCATGAACTCCTGGGCTCAAGTGATAGTCCTGCTTCAGCCTCCTGAGTAGCTGGGACTACATACATGTACATGCCATTGCGCCCTGCTTCCTTTTTCTTTGTTTTTCATCCCTTGTAGTTTTTTTGTGAGCCAAGCCCTTCATTTGAAGGATGTTTGTTATATTTAATCTAGGTCTTTAGATGTTTTTAAGGAGGATTTGCAGGTTATTTAGTTGAGGATTTGCAGGTTATTTAGTTGGCTTATTGTTGGTTTGTCTTAAAACAATATGACATCCTATTCTCTGTTGAGGAAATTCCCTCAATTTCTTTGAGAAATAAAGACTGATCTAGAGTAGTCTTAAAGTCAGGCTTTCCCTAGGAAAACAGTTCATTTATAACGATGAGATTAATGTGCCTGAATCCAGGGGATGAGGCCACAGGGAAGCAGTATAAAATACTCCAATGGGAATTGGTCAGGGAAGGAAAAAGCGAAATGGGAGTTAAGCTTCTTATTAAGTCATGAATTGTCTTTTATGTTTCATTTTCCAGGCCCTAGAAAAGCATGCTTATTATTCTCTGGGAAGATTTGTGGAGAATGGTTTATGAACAGAAGACAATTCTGGTCAAAGAATGTAACCAGCTGGGATTTTGATTGATATTGCATTGTGTCTGTAGATCATTTTGGAGTGTATAGCTATCTTAACATTTTTTAAGTCTTCCTATCCATGAACATATGATATTCTTCCATATTTAGGTCACCTGGATTTCTTTCAGCAATGTTTTGTAGTTTTGTACTACTATAAGTGTAGTTAGTTTTTTAATTTCAATTTTTTAAATTAGTTGCAAGTCTATAGAAATACAATTGATTTTCATATAATGATTTTGATTCCTGTAAACTTACTGAACTCTTTTATTAGTTCTAATAGTTTTTTAGTGGATTTCTTAGGATTCTTTTGTTTTTAGACGGAGTCTCTGTCACCCAGGCTGGAGTGTCCTGGCATGATCTTAGCCCACTGCAACCTCCACCTCCTGGGGTCAAGTGATTCTCCTGCCTCAGCCTCCCGAGTAGCTGGGGTTACAGGCACGCACCACCACACCCAGCTACTTGTTTTGTATTTTTAGTAGAGATGGGGTTTCACCATGTAGGCCAGGCTGGTCTCGAACTCCTGACCTCAAGTGATCCTCCCACCTTGGCCTCCCAAAGTGCTGGGATTACAGGTGTGAGCCACCGCGCCTGTGCCTTAGGATTTTTTTTTTTTTTTGAGACCGAGTCTTGTTCTGCTGCCCAGGCTGGAGTGCAATAGTGCAATCTTGGCTCACTGTAACCTCCGCCTCCCAGGTTCAAGTAATTCTCCTGCCTCAGCCTCCCGAATAGCTGGGACTACAGGCACCTGCCACCACACCTGGGTAATTTTTTGTACTTTTAGTAGAGATGGAGTTTCACCACGTTGACCAGGCTGGGCTCGAACTCCTGACCTCATGATCTGCCCACCTCGGCCTCCCAAAGTGCTAGGATTACAGGTATGAACCACTGCGCCTGGCCAGGATTCTTTATATACGATCATGTCATGTGAATAGAGATAGTTTTACTTCTTTCCATCTGGATGCTTTTTATTTTGTATTCTTGCCTAATTTCTCTGGCTTTAACTTCCAGAACAATGTTGATGAGGTGAGAGGTGGCATCCTTGTCTTGTTCTTCATCTTAGGGGGAAAGAATTCAGCATTTCACCATTAAATTTGATTTAGGCTCTGGTATTTTCATAAACTTTCATTATCAGGTTGAAGAAGTTAATTGCTCTTCCTAGATTACTGAGGAATTTTTATCATGAACAGGTGTTGCATTTTTTAAAATGCTTTTTCTGTGTTTACTGAGATAATCATGTGGTTTTTGTCCTTTAGATATGGTGTATTGTTACATTAATTGATTTTTTTGGATGTTAAGCCAACCATGCATTCCTGTGATTAATCCCACTTGGTCATGCTGTGTAATTCTTTGTATATTGCTGGATTCAGTTTGTTAGTATTTTATTAATTTTGTGTTCATATTTACAAGAGATATTGTCTGTAGTTTTCTTATGATGTCTTTGCTTGGTTTTGTTGTTAGTGTGATCCTGGCCTCATGAATTGGAAAGCTTTCTCTCATCTTGTTTTTTGGAAGAGTTGGTATTAACTTTAACTTTCCTTTAAATGTTTGGTGGAAATCACCAGTGAAGCCATTTGAATCTGGGCTTCTCTTTGGTTAGTTTTTGATTATTAGATCCACCTTTTTACTTATTATAGGTTTTTTCAGATATTCTATTTCTTTAGTCAGTGTCTGTAGTTTGTGTCTTTCTATGAATGCGTCAATTTCATCAAAGTTTCTAGCTTATTGGTATAGTATTTTCTTATTTTTATTTTGAGCCTTCCCTTTTTTCTTGGTCACTGTCCTAGTCTGTTCAGGCTTGTTACAGGTTATCATAGTCTGGGTGGCTTATAAACAACAGGAATTTATTTCTCATAGTTCTGGAGGCTGGTAAGTCAAGATCAAGGCACTGTTAGATGTTGTCCCTGGTGAGGGCTCCCTTCTTAATTCTTTGATGGAGCCTTCTTGTTGTGTCCTCACATGGTGGAAGGAGCAAAGGAAGGATCTCATTCATGAGGTCTCTGCCACTAGTGTTCTAAAATAGCATTCTAGAAGTACAAGGTGATACAGTTAGTCAAGAGCTATAAATTGGTGGATAGCAAAGGCAAAAATAAGAAGATTGTATTGAGTTTCTAGTTATACAATGAACTGAATAACTCCTTTTTTTTTTTCCTTTTCTTTCTTTTTTTTTTTGAGACAAATTCTTGCTCTGTTGGACAGGCTGGAGTGCAATGGTGCCATCTCGGCTTATTGCAACCTCCGCCTCCCAAGTTCAGGCAATTCTCGTGCCTCAGCCTCCCGAGTAGCTAGGATCACAGGTGCCCGCCACCACTCCTGGCTAATTTTTATATTTTAGTAGAGATGGGGTTTCACTATATTGGCCAGGCTGGTCTCAAAGTACTGACCTCAGGTGATCCACCCTCCTCGGCTTCCCAAAGTGCTGGGATTACAGGTGTGAGCCACAGCACCCAGCCCTGAATAACTCTTTAGAAACAGAAAAAATCTCTGGTGGCTGGTTAAATAGTAAATACAAATAAATCTATAAACTTCATATATATCAATAAGGTAGAAAATACAAGAAATGTAACCTTGTAGAAGCAATGGAAATGATAAAACACTGTATGATGTGAATTTAAAATGAAACTTTTAGGACTTACACGAGGACTTCTTGTTTTTGTATAGGGAAACCGATTTTTAAAAATGCTCTTTAGTTCTAAATTAATCTGTACATTTTCTATTAAATCCTAATATAACAACATAATTGGGGGGGGGATTGACAAAGAGTAAATATGCAAGAATAGCCTAGATAATTCTGAGGAAAATTGACGGGGAGTAGCCTAACATATTAAAATACATTTTAATACATTATAAGTCAGCAAGAAAAGATAGGTCTGTGGAATAAATTTGTTAGATTTTAGGCAGTGGGGTGATGTGGGAGGATTTTTGAGTTGTTAAAGAGGGTCTTATGAATATTATTTGGATTTAGAAGACAAAGTAATTCTAGGATTGCTTGCCTCTAATTTACTGTGATTTTTAGGTATCTCAGAGAAGATGAGAACTATAAGGAATGAGAAATGTTTAATGGCTTTAGTGACTAGGAGTTTCTAAATGGGCACATGGGCCGATTTCGTTAGTTTGGTGAATACTGGGAACAAAGAATTTGGGAATTTAAGATTGTTGTACTTCTCCAAATGAATGTTAGATAACATTATGTTTTAAGTATAAAGACTAGTATGTCTTTCCACAAAAATAGTAAAATATATTGTTACATCTATATCAAACTGCTAAAATTAGTTTTGATTTTTTTTTTAAATGAGATATCATCAGGTTAAATGAAAAGAATTGAGAATCTTCATTCCAAAGAGGAAAATGATTCTGTACATCAACAGAATCATTCAACCTTTGACTGTATTTTCTATCCACGTTCCTAAATTGAACCTATCTATACATATGTTGTTGCTTTGTCTGTTTACAGTCATGTTGGATTTAAATGAGAAATATCTGATTTTACCACGTTGAAACAAAAACCTAAAATCAAGGAAGTACTCACTGTGACTCACATCTTACCCAGGCAGCCTGCTGTTGAAAGGATGATCCCTGGTGCGCACTGTAGTCTCAGCCTCAGGATTCTATAATGAGATTGAATGGGGTTTCCTGTGAGCAGTCTGGGGTGATTGATATAAGGTGAGGGCAATCATCACTTTTTATGCCTACCCTTGATAATATATCCCTGCTGTCTGCGGAGGTACTGAGGACAAATAGGACTTCGTGGTGTCTAAGTAATTAGTGTATGTTGGTTCCAGCTGAACAAACTTGAGGGTAATGATCAGGTAAATGGAAATGGAACACATTAATGCATACTAAGGTATAAAAGACTTTAGGGTTAAACTTTTCAACATTTTCTGGGATTATTGGAATATCTTTATTTCATTTTTTATATTTACATGTCTCTGTATATGCGTACATTTATTTATATTTTTGTCAGCGTATCTTCAGTTTTACCTTAGATGTATATAGAGATGAAAGCAACTTAAATGTGAAAACTTCAAACATTTTTTTTCTCCTTTACATGATTTCAGAATATTTTCAAACTTCTTCTATTTGGAAAGGAGTTAAGGTTCTTAAATAACCATTTTTAAAAAAATTTCACAAAAATTGTTAATGGACTTGTTTGGAGCTGATGCCTATCACTGATCCTCAAATAGGAACAAATGACTAAAGTCAGGCTTAGAAAACTTTTATGGGGTGTTAACTGAAAAATATCAGGTGACCCTTTGTGTGTGTGTGTGTGTGTGTGTGTGTGTGTGTGTGTGTGTAGTTGAGAATGTTATATTTAAGTAACATTTTCTTAAATTGCCTTTTCTTAGTAAAGGATATTTTAAGATGATGGCTGTCCTGGTCCATGTTTCACAGTTGGTCTTAATTAGATCAGAAACATTTCCAGACATTTAGGTTGCAAGAGGAAATCTATAGGATTCTTAATTTATTCTTACAACAGGTATTTATAGTTGCCATTCTTCAATATTAACTTTCCTTATCAACAACAAAAAGTCTTGTGGCAAAGCCTCTGAAGAGTGACTGCAGTACTGCATTTAATGGGAAGGGAGGAATTCTTTGCCTTAGTATATGGTTTTGAATCTGGGAGTCTGGGAATTATGTAATCAAAGGGTTTAAAAAATGGCATAATGGCTTTAAAACTTGCTATTTCTCACTTTTCTTATAAAACTTAGCCTTCAGAAATCTTTTTAGATTAAGAATACAATGTATCTACTATGCAAATTTGAAACAATAGACTTTTCATTAAAGAACTAACCGAGAGAGGAAAGCGTTTAAGATGTTTAGACATTTCCTTTTCTTTTTTGCTTTTGTTGTCTTTGGAAAAACTTACTTTGCAGAAACAGTATGCTGCATCAATTTTAAATGTTTTGATTATCTTTGGCTTGGCTAAATTCCTTTCTCTCCATTTTTGGGTAAAATGGAATAGGATGGGATTCCTGGTAGGTATTTGTTCACATTAATATTATATTTAATTGGAGATCCTGCAGAATAGTAGCAGGAGGCTGAAGAGAATTATTTAGCATTAGCAATGGCTCGTCTGGGAGTTGTGGACTAATCAAGGCGCTGCAGTGTTAGTGGTGGGGATGATGGGAGTTATGACGATTATGACATGTAAGCATGTCTGTTACGAATTGGACAGGCAATGAGTTAATCAAGAAGTACGTTAAATGGCTTCCATGCTGATTCATTATTATCTGCCATAGTGCCTGTCAGGTTGTGTATTTAAAAAACACAATCATTGCCAAATTCAATATGTATATGAGCTGAATTCAGCCATTGTTTGCTTTTCCATAAAATAACCTCAGATTACCTTATATGTATAAAAATAGAAAATTATTTCAACTGTGCTGTGATTTGTGTTTTAAAGTACAGTATCTGTTTTTGTTAACAGAGTCATTTAAACATATGTTTGCCCTTTCATGTATTCGTTGTAAATATTCTCTGGCTTGTTTTCTATGCATAAAGGGTTTGGGTTTGAAAGTAAAATTTATGTGTCTTTACTTTTCAAGATGAAAAAATAATTCCACTGTTTCAGAGACAAATTAACACATGAACTATGGACAAATCAAAGCATGAATCTTTTCCACCATCAAAACGCTCCTAAATTGGGGGTGCGGTTGGGAGCCTCCTTTGCTGTAGCGGGGGGTCTCTTTGTGCCAGGTAGACAGAACCATTCTATGCCCAGCATGGTTGGAGTTATCTGTCAGGAAACTATCTATTAGAAATGCTAGAAATGTATGCTTTTTTGGGGGAATGGAACTAATAAATTGAATTCCTTTTAGAAAATAAATTGAAATGCAGCATAAATCCATGACCAAACTGGATTATATCTCTAGACAAATGTAAAGAGTTATTGCACAGATGAACACCTTTTTTTTGGTTATTGTGAGCACTGCCAAATTTAATAAAACTTTCTGCCAAATTGTGACCTTTATGTATTAACGTAATTAAAGCAGTATTATGGGTAATACTCAGTATTAACCTGTGGGTGGCTGTTATTGAAATCCATTTTCTGTGGAGTTAGTATTAGTGGTCAGCAACATCAGAAGTAAAACTTGCAACCAAGACCCTCCCATGGGTGCTGTGAGCTCAGCAGGTTAAATTGTCAAAAACCAGTAAAGCTTCTTAAAGGACTGATAGTTTAAGTCACCTGGAGTTAAAGGTAAACTAGCCATTCCAGTCAAGATGGACTATGACTTTTTGCAGCAGTCAGGCAAAAATTATATTTGGGCAGGATTTATATCAGTGTCTTCATGTATGACTTACTCATTTGTGTGTTTATATACCTTGCTATTTAAATTCAGTAAAACCATCCGGCTTTTTTTAATCTATGGGAAGTGACCTGTGGATATTTTCTTTTATAAAATGTTAAGGAAATGTCTCAAGACTTTCTCAATTTTTTGTTAATAACTTACACTGAAGTTACTTTTTATTTTTACTTATAATAAAATTTTAAATTAAGAACAAAACAGTGAAATATTGTATTAATATATCTTTTTGGTTTTGTTTATTTTATAATTTCTGATGAACTTAAACAACATGGTTTAAAGGGAACTTATGTATTTCAATGTAATTAATACCTGCTGGCATGGAAAAGTACCTAATCATGGATTTATTTTTCTCTAAGCAGCTATTTGGGAAGGATCGGAAGTCCTATCTTACTGAAAAAGCATACATTTAATAAAAGATTTGATATACAGTTTAACTTATTCTGATGTTCCAGTGTTTCTAAGGCCATGACTTAACTCATTTTTACAGCCTCACTCATTCAGACTACTGAGTGGAAGGAAAGGACATGGTTATTCCAAATAATGCCTCTCACTCATTGAGTATCTATGGTGTACTAGAAAAGCACATAATTACATAAGGATTGAATTATTGTTACCATTTTAAATTGAGAAAATTGGGCCCTCAAGTATAAAGCCAGTCTTCGGGTTGCCAAAGATCACTGCGCTAGTGAATAGTGGAGCTAAGATTCGAATTATGTGTAACTTCTAAGTTGTACTCTTTCCACTGTTTTTTTGCTTTCCATGTTGCTTCTCATACTAAGTGTAAGGAAAAGTCCCCTCCTGCCACAAAATGAAGTGAAGTTTATTACTTTGAAGGCAGAGTTTTTATTAGTGCCTGTTGGAGGCCAGGTACTATGATAGGTACTGGAACAAGAAGAGCCACTGGAAGTGATAGGATTGCTGCTTTAGAGATGGTTATAGAGAAATAAAACATAATTACAAATTGTGATAAGTGTTATGAGGGAAACAAGTTGTTGAGAGAGAATTGCGGTTCCCTTCACTAGTAGGGTGCTCAGGGAAAGTCTTGCTGAGGGTAAAATGTAAGCTAAGACTGATGGATGAGAAGGAGTCAGCCAGCTAGGCAGACAAGACGGCTTGTGCAAAGGCCCTGAGCCACTCCAGTCTGCTTCTGTCCTCAGTACTCTACTAAGAGTTCCTGCTAGTGTGACCACCAGTTTTCTCATGTTAAGTCCAGTGGACATTTTTCAGTCCTTTTCTATTTGACTTCCCAGAAGCTTTTAACACTATTACCCTTTTTCAGACACACTCATCCTCTGGCTTTGGTGCCATTTTAATCTCCTAGTTTTCTTTATACTTCTGTGGCCCTCTTCTGTGTCCTCTCTACAGGAATCACTCAAGGTTTGATGGGTGGGCTCTTCTTAAAATTGTTTTCTTTTTGTACTTTCTCTACCCGTACCCCGAAAGATCACATTCTCTTCCACTTCTATTTCTGTGGTTTTAATCAACCACAGTTGTCAACCACAGTTGACTCCAACTCTGTTTCTCTCTCTCTGTGACGTCTTTAGTTGTATATTTTACAACTACCTCAAACCCAGCATTACCCAAACTGAAATTTGATCCTTCAGGCTTCTTGTATTTGAATCCTACTGCAGAAGCACAAGATGTAGGAATTTATGTTCACCATCATTCTTTCTTTCATTTCTCATTTCCAATTTATGAGCAAGTCCTTTTCATAAATAATTTTGGAATCTAGTCACCTCTCTTCACTTTGTTATTGCTTCTTTAGCAAGGTCTTTTAAAATCCTTTTCTAGTTAGTCTTTTAATTTTTTAGACTGATAAAATTAATTTCATCTGGGGCAGTTTATCTGATGTGAACTGTTTCAGTTTCTGAAGTTTTGTTTGTTAGCGAATGTTTTCTTACTCTGTTTTGGAATTTTACTTCATAGGCTCTTTTTTCTGGTGAAAGTTAAAAAAGATTGTTGCTCTTCATCCTTCATCTTCTCCCTCCCCTTTGCTTCCTTGACCTTCCTCTTCCTCTCTCTTTCCTAGTTTCTCTCTTACCTCCGTCACTGCTGCCTCCCACCTTCTCCCTGACCAGTAGTTTGTGGTTGCCCACCTCCTGGCATTTTGGATTCCTAATCTACATCCAGGTTTTATGGTGCCAGTCTGGACACATGGCAGCTTAGTCCCAGCAGCTCGTTCAGATTTTGACCCTAAGGCTGTGTTCTGCCTCCCTAGGTCCACAGTCTCTAGGTGTTATAGTGAGCTGTAGTTGCAGACTGTACTTGGTGGCCTTCTCTTTAGGCCAAGGGCAGTTCCTCTTTGGCCTGGTTTTCGCCAGTGGCTCTGGCTCTCTTCTCAGTCTTCTCAGAACATTCTCACCATCTGTACTTTGCATTTGGCACTTCCTGCTTCTGAAGAACCAGCCAGTGGTTAGCATTGTTACGTGTTTTTCTCCTGTTTTGAGTTTGTGAAATGTTTACCACTTATTTCTGCTTACCTGTTTTCTTAGTTTTCTTTTCTGGGTTTTATTGTCATTGCTGTACATTTGAAATAGAGAGAGCTTTTGAAATATGAACTCACTGTGCCATCCTTTTTTTGTGCTAAATTTATTGAGGTCTTGAATCTATAGGTTTATGTCTTTTACCAAACTTGGGACATTTTCAGTCCTTATTTTTCTGATAGACATGTATGTTGGACCTTCAAGTATTATTCCATAGTTTCTTGTTAATTTTTTCTAGTCTTTTTTTCTCTCTTGTTTCAGATTGTATAATTTCTGTTGATCAGTCTTCAGATTTATTGACTCTTTCCTTTGTCATCTGTAGTCTACTCTTGAGCCCATCCAGTATGTTTTTTCTTAAAATTTGGTTATTGCATATTTTAGTTTAAAAATTTCCATTGGTTTCTTTTTATACATTCGATTTCTTTTCTGATACTTTCAAATTTTCTGTTTGTTTCAAGAGTGTTCATAATTGCTTGTTGGAAAATTTTAATGATAACTTCCTTAAAATTTTTGTGAGATAATGTCAACATTTTTGTCACATTGGTCTTGGTATTTGATTTTTCCTTCGCTGTAAGAGATTTACCTGGTTCTTGGGTTAATTTTAGATGTTTTGAGTATGATGTTATGAGACATAATCCTCTGAATTTAGTTCATATCTTTTTGGATGTTAATATTTTTGTTTTAGTAGCAGTTAACTTGGTTAGCTTCAGAGCGCACATTCCAGTTTTTTTTTTCCTGTGGGCTGTGGGTCTTTGTACAGCTATTCAGATCTGCCCCACATATGTGTCAACAAGTCATCAGTCTGGGATGTGTGGTTAGTTCAGTGTTTAAATTCTTTGGTATACTTATTAGGATTACATCCATACATGCCCAACCTAGGGAAGAGCTCAGAAGTTCATAAACAACTTTTCTTGTGTCACTTCTCCATGCTAGCTTCTCCCATTCTGGTTCTTTAGACCTTCACTTTTCAGTCTTCTTACTTAGAAATCTGAGGTTTTAGTTGCCTTGCTCTGCTGTTCTAATTTTGTGTTTGTGGCCAGCACGTGTTAAGAGCACAGAGAGAGTAGAAAAAATCTTGGGGTTTTACCTACCCTCTTGAGACTGCAGTTTCACTGATTGGAGAATAATGTTTCTTCTCTCATTGTTTTGACTCTTGCTGGCACCTGTGTCTGCCACTGGTACCACAGCCACAAAATTACTTGGGGACTGGGGCAAAAAAGAATAGAGCAAAAGAAAAAATATATGGGAATTGAGATTTCCATAATGTTGTAAGTATCAGGAGCTCCCTTTTCTGCCTTTTGAGTGAGATGAGTAGGGCTTCTCCTGGAGTTCTCTCTGTCAGAGTCCCCATGCCTACTTTGCATTTCAGGCTTTTCCAAGGTCAGGCAGGGAGATCATGGGAGGAAAAGAAAATGATAAAACTCACCACTTATTTATAGTAATTTCAATTCTTTTCTTCCTTGATCTGCCTGCTACTGTTTGCTTTTCCAAGTCTATAAATACTTGATTCGTGCATTCTCTTGAAGTTTCATAGTTGCATTCAGTGGGATAGTCAGGGTGGAGCATGCTTAGTCTATCTTACCTGCAGTTAGAATGGCCAGGGGTGTTTCTTGAAAGCTACTTAAAAAACAAATGTGGGAAGGAATTTGCTGCAGCAGAATGCATGTTTGTATCCCGTATATTATGCTGTGTATCCTATATTATGGTAAAAGTTTGGTTAGATAACAGAGGAAAATAAAGGAGGTTTTCATTGTTGATAGCCCTATGTCCTAACCTTCATCTGAGGTTACTGGGAGAGAAAGGAAAGTGTTACAGCTAATTGCTTGAATGACTCAACTGCAGTAATATATAGTAAGCTGCTATTAATGATGCAGTGTAGTTTGCCTCCTGTGGATGTTATTTTCTTTCCATAGGAGATAAATATTGAGAATCACAGACTTCCCAAAATCCAAACACTTTACCGAGACATTCAAGATCCATTCAAGTTCCTACTAATTTTTCTTCTGCCATCCTTTTCATACACTTTATTTTCAGGTCATCTTACAGATTTCTCAATAGACTGGCACTTTTCACATTTCCACCATTTCGAATGTGCTCTTTCTCTGTTAGTTCTCTCTCACTTTTTTCATTTATTAGAAATCCAGTTTTATTGTTCAATAGCCAATTCTTTGTGAAACCATTTTCTATGTTAGCAACTTGTACATATTATTTTTTATTACATTTATGTATTTATTTATCAGATGGAGTCTCACTCTGTCATCCAGGCTGGAGTGCAGTGGCGCGATCTTGGCTCACTGCAGCCTCCATCTCCCAGGTTCAAGTGATTGTTATGCCTCAGCCTCTTGAGTAGCTGGGATTACAGGCATGCGCCACCATGCCCAGCTGATTTTTTTGTATTTTTAGTAGAGACAGGGTTTCACCATGTTGGTCAGGCTGGTTTCAAACTACTGACCTCAAGTGATCCGCCCGCCTTGGCCTCCCAAAGTGCTAAGATTACAGGCGTGAACCACCACACCCAGCCTTTATTATCTTAATTGCAGTTGGTGTATAAGTCTATCTTTCATACCAGACCAAACTCCTGGAGGGGTAGGGAACTGTGATTTATTATCTTTTTATACCTTGCTGTAATAAAATATACCTGTCATAAATGTTTGAGTGGATCAGGGAAAAGAAAGGAAGTGTTCACGATTTAGTTAATGTTAAAGGGATGTGATGGGTGGAACATCAAATAGTTGAATTAGAGAAGAGAGTGGAAAACAGAGGCACGTACTGTATAAATGGAATTGGAACTAATGTTTTAGGAAATATGTTTTGATGACTTTGAGTGTTGGCAATAATACTTGGAAATTCATTTTTTCTGATCTTTTTATTATATACAGTTTTTCTTCCAGTAGGGCAGATTTTTTTTGTTTTTCTCTAGTTCTTTCTCTTCAGAGAGCCAGCTGCCACCTCTTATAAGGTAGGGTTTTTCTGCCTTGTGTTGTCCAGATATTTCTTTTTATTTGAATTTATTTATTTACTCTTTTACACAAAAGAGGCATGCCAGCAGCTGTGCCCAAGTGTTCTTTCTTAAGTCAGCCAGACATTTGGACTTGGAGAAAAGTTAGATTTTGAAATAAAATAAAATAAAAGACAAGGGGATTATAGCCCTTCATTCAACCATTTATTTTTTCCTTGCGCATTGCTGCTGCCAGGTAGGGTTTCTTTAACCCATCTTTATAGTACATCTTGTCACAAATTTACTTCCCAAAATTAAAGGACTAATTCTTCCTGAAATCTCTATGAGATGAAATGAACCTTCTGTTTTTTTTATTTTACTTTTTTGAGGTGGCGTCTTGCTCTGTCTCCTAGGCTGGAATGCAACCTCTGCCTCCTGGGTTCAAGCGATTCTCCTACCTTAGCCTCCCGAGTAGCTAGGATTACAGGTGCGTGCCACCACACCCAGCTAATTTTTATCTTTTTAGTAGAGATGGGGTTTTGCCATGTTGGCCAGGCTGGTCCCAAACTGCTGACCTCAGGTGATCCACCCGCCTCAGCCTCCCAAAGTGCTGGGATTACAGGCGTGAGCCACCGCACCTGGCTGAAATGAGCCTTCTTACAGACTGGAGTCTATGCCGTTGTCCTAGCATGAGGCTGGTAAGCTTGCTGACATCATGCTTGCTTGGGCTTTCATCTGATATGGTTCAGCTGGTGGCCCAGCATAGCATATCAGGCTCCCTGTATATGACAGTGCCGCTGGAGGTGGGTCATTTGATCTCCCATGATACATTTATGTTTTTTCACATTTTGGACCCTGATTCTTCACTTTGCATGGGGCTTCAATTCCAAGGAAGGTAGGAGTTGAGATATAGGTACCCTTCTTTATTTCAATCCTGCTACTCTTGCTATATTTATCTGAGTGTGGTTCTCTTATACTCTCTAAGTCCCCAAAGAGGAATTTCTGTCCCTGGTAGCTGGGCCTACTTAAGGAGTTGCAGGTAAATTCAGTGAATGGCACAATCACTTTGGGTCTTTAACTATTGAGTTAAAATATCTTTGGCCAGGTGCAGTGGCTCATACCTGTAATCCCAGCACTTTGGGATGCTGAGGTGGGTGGATCATTTGAGGGTCAGGAGTTTGAGACCAGCCTGACCAACATGGTGAAACCCCATCTCTACTAAAAATACTAAAAAAATTAGCTAGCTGTGGTGGTGCATGCCTGTAGTCCCAGCTACTTGGGAGGCTGAGGCACGAGAATCGTTTGCACCTGGGAGGCAGAGATTGCAGTGAGCCGAGATTGCGCTGCTGCACGCCAGCCTGGGCGACAGAGTGAGACTCTGCATCCAAAAAAAAAAAAAAAACAAAACAAAACAAAAAAACTTTATTAATTATTAGTCTTGGATGAATAGGAAGAAATAAAAATTGTTTCTTGAGCTCCTTCAAAGTACTCATTCTGTCTTCGGGTATAGAAGACTTTTCTTTCTTGGGAAATGGGAAGAAAGAATTTATTTTTGAAGAGAAAATAAAACACTTCTAGAGATTTTTGTTTTCTTTTTGTTGTTGTTGTTTGTTTGTTTTTGAGTCAGGGTCTTGCTCTGTCACCCAGGCTAAAGTGTAGTGGCATGACCATAGCTCACTGCAACTTCCAACTCATGGGCTCAAGCAATCATTCTGCCTCAGCCTCCCAAGTAGCTGGGATTCCAGGTGCCAGCCACCATGTCTGGCTAATTAAAAGAATTTTTTTTTTTTTGTAGAGATGGGTCCTCTCTATATTGCCCAGGCTGGTCTGGAACTCTTGGGCTCAAATGATCCTCCCACCTTGGCCTCCGAAAGTATTGGGTTTACAGGCATGAGCCACCATGCCCGGCCCCAGATATTTCTGATGTCTTTAAATTTCATCTCACTGCTTAGTGAGAAATGACTGTGCTAAGAAAACTTCTTGAACTCCATAACTGCTTTTCATGATTACCTTCAATGTCCGGGAGCTAACTATAGCAGGAAACTTTTGAGTGGTTGATTTTGCTGCTATTTGTTAAACTCATCTGAAAGTTTTTGGGAAGAAACTAAACCACCATATACCATAAATCAAGAGTTGTCCTGTCTTTTGGGATCCCAGGAAAAATATTGGATAATGTGGGAAATGGAATCTGAGCTCAGAAAGCCAGCTTTTGAGTTTCTAGGAATGCCATGATGTCTGAATAGATACTATGAGAAAGATACTCACCATTAATAGACATCAGTAGAGGAATGGCTGTAATGGTTTGGGACTGCTATGATCCCTTTCATGTACTCATTTTTATATCATATTAGATGCTCACTAGATTAGCTGATGCTTTTCATGATAGTCTTAAAAGTAAGTTTTAACTGATTAATTTTAGAAAACTATGTTCTTGTTTATAATCTTTGATTTTTTTTTTTTTTTTTTTTTTTTTTTTTGAGACGGAGTCTCGCTCTGTCGCCCAGGCTGGAGTGCAGTGGCATGATCTCGGCTCACTGTAACCTCTGCCTCCCAGGTTCACGCCATTCTCCTGCCTCAGCCTCCCATGTGGCTGGGACTACAGGCGCCTGCCACCGCGCCCAGCTAGTTTTTTGTATTTTTTTAGTAGAGACAGGGTTTCACCGTGTTAGCCAGGATGGTCTCAATCTCCTGACCTCGTGATCTGCCTGTCTCGGCCTCCCAAAGTGCTAGGATTACAGGCTTGAGCCACCGCGCTCGGCCTAATCTTTGATTTTTAAATTAATAATACATACACTATATATTTCCTGTGTTAAGAAATGAAAAAATTGAAAAGTCTTGACTTATAATTAAGGCTGTTGGGATGAGTCAGACTTCATCTTCCTGTCCCAAATTCCCAGGGAAGAGAAAAAGTTAAAGAGAAAAGACCTAAAGATAAACAACAAACCAGAATTTTAATGGAAAACGGTGAAGAATACTTGTGGGATCCTGGAAACGCTGGTCCTGGAAACAGAGGAATTTTGAAAGAGAGATGGCTGATGGGATCATGCAGCAGGAAACCCCAGTCTGAAACACAGATAGGAGAGGATGGCTGCAAAGATGGGAGCAGCTCCAGAGGAGACAGCCTTGAGCGCAAGAAGTGACATCCAGCCAGGTGATTCCTCCACACTCAGTGTCCATGAGGGAGCAGATGATTCATAAACCGGTAGAGCCATATCTTGGAATTCTTTAGTAGTTAAAAAGACTGAGGTGGATCTCTATATATCAACAGAGAACATCTCTAAGACATTAAAAATTGAAAGAGAACTTGTGTAAGGACACGTATGGTATAATGATACCATTAATGGTAAAAGAATCCCACCCTAAAATATTTTTATAGTTACCTATATAAAAGCATAGAGCATAGGTTCTAAACAGTGGCACTATTCGTATTATGGATTAGAGAACTCTGTCATGGGTGACTGTCCTGCACATTATAGGATTTTTAGCAGCATCCCTGGCATCTTACCCACTAGATACTAGTAGTGTCCCCCCAGGCCCCAGTAGTGACAGCCAAAACTGTGTACAGACATTGCCAACTGTGTCCTGGGGGACAAAATTGCTCCAAGTTGGGATCCCTTGGCATCTATTGAAGTCTAATAATGCATATTCACTTGTTAAGTGATTACCGGAGAGAGACATTGTAATGGGTACAGGTGTGGTCAGTGGAGTTGTTAGCTTTATTTTGAATAAGAATGTTTAGATATTACAAAAAAGCGGTGGCTCACACCTGTAATCCCAGCACTTTGGGAGGCCAAGGCGGGCCGATCATGAGGTCAGGAGATCGAGACCATCCTGGCTAACATTGTGAAACCCCGTCTCTACTAAAAATACACAAAAAAAGCTGGGCTTGGTGGCGGGTGCCTGTAGTCCCAGCGACTCAGGAGGCTGAGGCAGGAGAATCGCTTGAACCCAAGAAGTGGAGGTTGCAGTGAGCCGAGAATGCGCCATTGCACTCCAGCCTGGGCGAAAGAGTGAGACTCCGTCTCAAAAAAAAGTAGTTTAGGTATTACATATATTTACATATATTACATGTAATTAAAAACAAAACAAAACAAAAGATAGTTTCCTTTCTTTTTTTGAGTCTCACTCTGTCGCCCAGGCTGGAGTGCGCTGGTGCAATCTCAGCAGCTCGCTGCAACCTCTGCCTCCTGGGTTCAAGTGATTCTTGTGCCTCAGTCTCCCAAGCAGCTGGGACCATAGACGTGCGCCACCATACCCGGCTAATTTTTTGTATTTTTAGCACAGATGGGGTTTCGCCATGCTGGCCAGGCTGATCTCAAACTCCTGGCCTCAAGTGATCCACCTGCCTCCGCTTCCCAAAGTGCTGGGATTACAGGCGTGAGCTACCGCACGGGCCAGCTTTGCTTTTTTATAAGATGTCTGTTGTATTAAATTTAAAAATGGTTAATGGTGGCTGGGTGCGGTGGCTCATGCCTTTAATCCCAGCACTTTGGGAGGCCGAGGCGGATGGATCACGAGGTCAGGAGTTCGAGACCAGCCTGACCAACATGGTGAAATCCTGTCTCCACTAAAACTACAAAAGTTAGCCTGGTGGTGTGGCACATGCCTGTAATCCCAGCTACTCAGGAGGCTGAGGCAGGAGAATCACTTGAACCCAGGAGGTGGAGGTTGCAGTGAGCCGAGATCGTGCTACTCTACTCCAGCTTGGGTGACAGAGTGAGACTCTATCTCAAAAAAAAAAAAAAAGATTAATGGTTAGGAGAAATACAGATAGCTCACAAACAAGCAAATATGCCCAAACTCATTACCACGAAAATGCAAATTAAAAAAAGGAGGAATCATTTTTCTCCATTACATTAATAAAATTAGAAAGATAAACCATGTTCAATGATGGTGTAGTGTGGGGAAATTAATCTCTAATAGTAGTGTAAGTTGACCTAAGATTTTAAGTGTGTAGTTTGCGGTATTTGTACTTTTAAATATTTTTCTTATAGAAATATACATATATATACAGATTGGCATGTTTAGGGAAGCTTATTGTAGTGCACAATACTGGCAAATTGGAACCATGTCCAATATTAGGAGAATGGTTAAAGTTATGGTTCATCTACATTACTTAGAAATACTGGGTAGCAGTTAAAAATTATGAGGTAGAATTCTAAAAAAAAAAAAAAAAAAAAAAAAACCTGAGCGATAAAATTACTTGTAGAATAATATGTAGTGTGATTCAGTTTAAACCAAGAAAAATCTTAAACACAAAATAAAACTCTGCAGTTTTATGTCTGCATATCCATATGAAAATGCTTAGGTAAGTTTGGAAGGACACATGCAAAACTGATAATAGCTGGATAATAATAGGAAATGGGACTAGGAGCCTTTAAAAGGGGGCAGGGAATAATGATTATCTGGTATCTATACTGTTTAAGCTTTTTTTCTTTTTAACCAAAGGAGTCTTACATTACTTGGGTAATTACAATAAAATTGAAAAATTTAAGAACATCTAAATGACTTGCTTTATATGCATAGTGTCATCATTTAGTGGCCTGTGTTGAGCAGTGATAGCTGCTGCTGGGGCTCTGGTAGGGCTTTTAAGATCTCATGACTTTTGGTGGCTCTCTATATTCTGTGGAATTGGCATTAGCTGTTCATATGGTTTGGAAACACTTTTTAAAAAATATTGATTTCAGTGGAGATTATTTCCCAATCCTATTCCTAGAATTTCACTCTGTTATTGCTTCAGAAAGAGGTATTCAGAAATATATGCCTGCGTATTTATGTCTTCATCACTAGACCTTGAATGCATGTGTGATAGCTTTCTCTTTAGTAAGTGGAAAATAATCTTAAAGATTGCAAGCTAGAGCGGAGCCCACACTCTTACTGGTATTTTCTTGTTTCCTCCCCCAACCCTACCGTGTCATAGTTTTTCTTAGGTAGTATTATTTATTTCTTTTTTACTATGTAGTGACATTCTTCAAATGTATACTTTCATTCTGGCTTGTCAGTAATTGACCGGAAATTGTGATGGATCTGTATAGTTTTTTTTGTTTTTTATAAAATCTATATAACATAAAGTTTACCATTTTGCTCATTTTATTTCATTTATTTAATTATTATTTTATATTTTTACAGATGGGGTCACACTGTGTTACCCAGGTTGGACTCGAACTCCTGGGCTTGAGTGATCCTCCTGCCTCAGCCTCTTAAGCCGCTGGGACTACAGGGGCTGTGCCACTGCACACGGCAGTTTTAGTCTTTTTATTTGTTATTTTTTGAGACAGGGTCTCACTCTGTTACCCAGGCTGGAGTGCAGTGGTGCAATCACAGCTCACTGCCACCTCAGCCTCCACGTGGGAAGCCTCTTGGGTCTGCCACTGCTTGTCAGAAATTTTTTACTCTGAATTATTTCATATCTCAGGTGTTTTTACCTAGTTTTTTTGCACATTACCCTTCTCAAAGGCATTTGTTCAAGTTTTTCCTAAGCTAATAAAGGAAAACAAACCTGAGCCATCTCTCGGCTGTCACTCTGCCTCTCCCATTCTTTACATCCAACCATATGGACAGTCCCTGCCCCACCCAACCCCACCCCTACTCTACTTCTTCCTCTGCTTTATTCCGCAGTCCTTTGCATTGTGGTCTGGTACCCACCAGCTACACCGACATGGCTCTTGCTAAGGTTTTGCTTGAATACTTGATGTCTCCTTTCTCTCTGTCATTCCTCCCCTTCTCCCTTGATGCTTCTACTAAGGGCTCAGTGGTATGAGAAGATAGTTCTCCTCCTGCTGGTTTTCATTCTTTTGTTGTTTACTGTATCCTCAGGAATGCATGCTTGTAAGACAAAGACTAAAACAAAAAACAAAAAAACCCAAACAACAAAAAAACCCAAAACACCTTTGTTTTGGTTCCCAGATTGATTCAGTATTAGTTCCCTTGTGTGAGATGAAAACAGGATTGTAGAAAATGGGCTGGGAATTTTGTAACTGGCAAAATCGTATCCTCTTTTTTCCCTGTAGTTTTAAATTTTACCACTTTGAAAATCATGTAAGTTATCTTAGAAGAAAAATAGTAGTCACTAATTCTACCATCCAAAATAACCATGAATAAATACGTCTTGGTGCTACATGTGTAGTTTTTCAAAATGGAATCAAAAGTGAATCTTTAAAAAAATCATTTTGTTTTCTATGATCAAATTGCCTTTCAGGGAAAGGACATGCCAGAATGTTAGTTTTTTTAAAACTTGTATAAAGTATCTTTAGGTACTTTGAATGAAATAGAAAGAGTTCTATTCTTTTTTTTAATAGAAATAAGATTTTATCTGGTTGATTCTTTTTTTTTTTTTTCCCCAGTTATTCAGATGAAGATTAATGCAGTTGGCTTTCCTTTCTTTAACCCTTTAGTCTTTCAGGGTAATTTTCTCTCTCTCTTTTTTGAGACTCTCAATAAGTTTATTATTTTTTAAATTGTGGTAAAATGCTTATAAGGAAATTTACCATCTTAACTATTTTTAAGTGTATAGTTCAGTGGCATTAAGTACTTTCACATTGTTGTGCAGCCATCACTATAATCTATCTCCAGAACTCTTTTCATATTACAAAACTGAAACTCTGTACCCATTAAACAGTAACTCCCCATTCCAGGCTCCCCACAGTCTCTGGCATCCACCATTCTACTTTCAGGATAATTTTCATTGGTTAGTAATGTTTGGATAATTTGATTAGATATGGTGGATACTGAAGACTGGCCAGGTTATGTAAGGTATTGCTACTTTCAGCCAGCGAGTGCATCTGGTATGTATTACGTCTTCCTTGGAGTGTTCTACCGAGTGTCTTGCATTGAAGGACATCACAAGGAAAACTCCTGTATTCTCAGTTGTGGTAGAGTCCACTTCACTACAGATCTCCTTGAGTGATAGGTTTCAGAATATCTCTAGGCATGAAGAAGCATTTCCAAAGCTGCTTGCCTTCTTTACCTTTCTCAGTATGTACTAGTTTAGAAGGTATTCAGAAGCTTTCACTGAGACCATTGAGTTTTATACTAAATACAACATCTGGCCTAGCACTTTTTATCACTCAGATGCAATCTATTTGATAAAGACAGGGACCAAATAGAGTGTCTTTTTCAATGTATTTTAGGCATCTAATTGACTAATATGAAATTTTCTATTAACTCACAGTTTTTAAATGCAGGCATAATCCTCCCCCGCACCCCCACCGTACCCCTAAGATGGAGTCTTGCTCTGTTTCCCAGGCTGGAGTGCAGTGGCCTGATCTTGGCTCACTGCAACCTCTGCCTCCCAGGTTCAGCGATTCTCCTGCCTCAGCCTCCTGAGTAGGTAGGATTACAGGCGCGCACCATTACGCCCAGCTAATTTTCTTTCGTATTTTTGGTAGAGACAGGGTTTCTCCATGTTGGTCAGGCTGGTCTTGAACCCCTGACCTTGCGATCCACCCGCCTCGGCCTCCCAAAGTGCTGGGATTACAGGCGTGAGCTACCGTGCCTGGCCGCAGGCGTAATTTTTATCCTATTTATATCCAAACATTTAAATTTATTTTTAATATTCATTTTTTAATATTTTTATTATTTATATTATTATTTCAAATTGTTTATTAGGTATGAATTTTACAAACTTTACTTATATTATCGGTAACGGTGGAGCAGGGTAGTATTGCGCCTTCTCCAGGCTGTCCGGCGAGAACCACCAATAGTGTGGTGGAACTTAGGGCCCTTTCCAAGGCCAGGGCTGTCAGCCTGCAGATGTCAGCCCACGCATCTCCCTGTGCTGTGGACTGGTTTGGTGATCCATTAGGTGTCAGGATTTCTTCTGCTAGCTTTATGGAATGGATCAATGAGGATAACCTCAAAAAATGTGTATGTGGAATCTTCACCAACCCTGTAAGAATTCAGGACTCTCGGAGCCCTACAGTGGCGTCCAGCTCCCTCCTCTGCAAGGGACTGAAGGCTTGGAGCAAACCTTAGCTGGTTAACACCATGATGGACAGGCTTGCCGTAAGTCGCACCCTTAGGAACTGGGCGTTTTCGGCCACCACTGGCGAACACGAATCCTGTATATAACGTAACCTTGCTTGGTCTTGTAGTCCAGTCGGCGTGCTTTATCAGGCCGGGCGGGGCGGGGAGCCCTGTGGAGAGCAGAGAGCTGGCGGTACTGCCAGCAGCGAACCCTCAGAAGAAAGCGGACCCTCAGAAGAAAGTGCATGACATCGGGCTGCTTCTTTCTCCATAGCTCCTGGATGTACTTGTATGTACCCATCTTGGCTTACCTGATGGCAGCTGCTAGACGGAAAAAAAAAAAAAAGTTTGATTTATTTTTTAAAAGTTGGTAAAGAAGATGATTTTTCTCAGTCCTGTAAGATGAAAAACACATCTGTTGTTCTCCTAGCTTGTTATTTGGAAATTAGGCTCATGCAGGTGATAAGCTGATACAAGTAATTTTTCTCTGAAGAATAAAATAATTCAAAATATAAAACTAAATGCTTGATGGGAAAACTAATAATCTGCTTTAAAAATCTCTATTGGTTTTCTGAGAACGGAGAAGTTTATGAAGACAAACTATACTTAGTGTATATACTTAGTGTTAGTACTTAAAATGCTTTACTTTTCTTTTTGAAACCATATAACCAGCAAATCCTGCTTAATTGATTAGTTTACCTCAGTTTAAACTTTCCATGGTTGTTATATATTTCCTTTACCATTAAAATATATAAAAAGGAATTTATATTTTTCAAGATGTTGATATTTTTGAAACAAACATATCTAGTCAGCCTATGCAATATTAAGTCATTCTGCAGAATAGCATCTGCATTGCTTGAATATTGTTTTTTGTATTATTAAGCCAAAGAAAACACCTCACACATTTCATACAACAATGACAACAAAATTGAAATAGAGTTTCAAAAGTTTGTTAGATTGTTCTTTCCAAGTTGACTCTTAAGTGTCTCCTTAACTAAGGCAGCAGAGAATTCTAATGTTTTCTTTTGCATGGCTTTTTGCTACTACCGACCCTGGGCTAGACTGTGGGCTTGTTGAGACTTGAATGTACCCTGCCACCTGAAGTAAGATTTGTTCCTGCAAAGGGAGGAAAAGAAGCCAACCAATCCTTTATAAACAATTTGTGTTTAGTCCTTCTTTGTAAAGTCCATAGCAGTTTTGACCTGCTTTTAATGCATAATTTATTCAAATGTTTATTGGAGCAGTCTTTTTTTTTTAACTGGAGCAATCTTAATCACCCAGTAAAATATATTAGGCTCTGAGCTAGTTCTTGGTATGTTTACAAAACGTTTGTGATAAAATAGGAAAAATGTCTATTATGCTATTAAAAAACAAAAGGGTGTAAATTATGTATGCAGTATCATTATAAAAGTGTATTTAGAGAAAAGACTGTAAGTAAAAATGTCAATACTATTAGGATTCTCTCTCTCCTTTTTACTTTTGAATGCATGTTTATTATAGAAATTTTGGACACATAAACACATGTGCCTATGTGTATCTTTTTCATTTCTTTTCCTCCATAAACCACCAGTTGCCATATGTATTGCCAAGATTAAGAAGACTTTATGTAGGTGTAGATTTTTACCTCAAATATAATGAAAAAAAGATAATAAAAGTTGCAACTTTTTTGTACTTCAAGGACAATGGCTTTTAACATTTGATAATGAAAGTTACTAAGCAAGCTGCTATCCTAGTGTATCTGTGAGTAAATAGCTTTAATCACATAACATTGGGCTAGGGGAGATTAAAAAAAGAATTTAAGGCATAACCTTATGATCTGGTGGAGGAGAAATTGTAACAGTGTGCAAAGCAGTTAAAATGAGATTGTTGGGTAGATGAGATTATATGCTAAAATTTGCACTAACTACTCTCAGAGTTTAGATTAAAGGAGATTCATCCTAAATTGAAGTACTTGGGAGAGATCCAGTGGTAGATGTGAAACTTGAAGTGCATCTTCTATAATAGGTAGTATCTGAGGACAATAAAACAAATGTGGATTTAAGTTTAAACAAAGACTTAAATGTATTCTTTTTAAAGGATTGTGAAGTACTCAATTTCTTTCTTACAGAAAAAAACTACAATCACAATTACGACAACAAAATTGACAGTAACAGGATCTGAAGTGGACAGAGGGCAATAGGGCAATAGAGGAGGGGCATCCTGGTCTGAGGGCAGAAGAGCAACTTGAGGTTGGGGGCGTACCAGGCAACGATAACCACGAGGAAGGCCTTGCTTTGAACACAGGGATATTTAGAAGCCCTTTGCAAGCAGGGCTGCTTTTCCCTGCAATTGGTATTATTAAATAATTACCAAATGTATATATTTGGATATTTTATAGTAAGATACTGACCTGAAAATCCCTTGGGCGTTTACCTGATCTTTTACCTTTCAATACTCAATATAATTTTTTACTAAAGTGGAAAATATTTATTGAATTGACAAAGAGAATTCTTAGCTTTCTAAAAGACTGCTTTTTTGTTTTTTTAAGATCTCATTTAAAACAAAGTATTTAAAAATTATTTCATAACTGAAGACTATAACAGAAATACTCAGGTATTTGCCACCTTTGACTTTTTTTTTTTTTTTTTTTTTTGGTGGAGGAGTGGGTCAAATGTTTAGGTGTATGTTTGTGTTCCAGTTTTATATATCTGTCTTGCAAAATAATTGTAATCTGGAAGTTTCTGAAACTAGAAGACCATTAGGAAATTAGGAAAAGTCATTTAAAAAGATACTAATCCTTTCATCATTTAAAAAGAATAGACTCCTTTTAGAACTAGAGTTTACTCTTTTTCATATTGAATGCTTAGCTTCTATTATGCAAAATAAATACATTTAAACATTATAGAGTGAGTAGTCTTAAAAATGGAGCATATATTCCTGAATTTTGAGTAGCGTTAGAACTTAATATACATATCATTTCTTTTAGGAATAAATGTAAAATGGATGAAGATTGAATGTGAGAGTATTTAAATGATTCTCAAGATTTTCTGGTTCACATGTTGTGATATTGAACTCTTTCTTTCGTCTTAGGCTTTAATTTGTGTCTGGTGCTGACCTGATGCTGTGCAGGGACACTCGCTGCATCCCTCCATTCAGTCCCTCTAATTATCCCAACTTCCTGGGGAGCTTGCTTAGAACTGGTCTTGAGTGCTCGTTATTAAAATATTGGGCTACCCTGGCTACATGTAACAATGTAGTTTTTGATATCAAATTTATGTATTGATGAACAGAATAGGAAGCTAAAATTGTTTGCTGTGATTTTACATAAAGAGGTAGGGGATATTATGGAAATTATTTGCTTAGACAATGAATTAGGCTGTAATAAATGAAATCATGGGTAATAGAGTTCTTGAGTTTATTTGTTTCATTGTTGCTTTTTAGTGCATACTCAAAAAGAAATATGACTCTATAAATGATATGTGGAACAATCAGATTTGCAATTTTGTGTGTATTTGCAGATGATGGTAATTCTTTTTGCTGGGCGCATCTGTTAATGCAGAAATTTGTCTCCTCAGGTTCACGTGAAAATGGCGGATGAGGCCGTCTGTGTTGGCCCAGCTCCCACCAGTAAAAGCTACCTCAACATGGATGCCATCATGGAAGCCATTAAGAAAACCAGGGCCCAAGCTGTGAGTTTGAATGAATCTATCTACTGCAGCTGTTTCATATGTAGTGAGCAGAAAGCTAGAGTTTGTATTTAAAAAAAAAAAATAGGAAAGAATGATTGAAAATGCTGTTGCAGTTAGTTCATGTCACATGAGTTAAATGTGGTCGAATTCGCTACTGGAAATCAAAGGCTTTGTAGCATCTGGCAGTGTTGGTCGCTGATCCTGCAGGTGGCTGCTGGATTCAGCTTTCACACCAGGGAGCAGTTTCAGTTCATTTCCAAATTTGCTAGGAAAAAAGAAATCCCAATTAGTTTTGAGTATTAACCCTTTCAGTGTAATAAGAGCATTTTTAAACATTCTGTATTATAAACAGGATCCAAAGACTCTGTTTAAATTCCATTTTAATAATTTAAAAATTACGTATACCTAGTACACCTCCAGAAATAAAAACAGCACATTTGGTAATTATTTTAGTTTGTTAATGTCAGTAGAATGCTCATAATTTACAAGGATAAATCATTCTCTCTACCCCCAGTTCTGTATGAATAGAGTGGAATCCAAGGAAAAAAAAGATTTCTGACATCGGAAACAGTGTTTTTTTTCTTTTTTCTTTTTTTAATTATCAGAGAACTAATTATATACCGTGTTAAAAACTATGCAAAGTTATCTCTAAAATTGGGTGGAGACATCCAACACCAACATTAAGCCTGGAGCGCTTCAATTAGTGCTCACATTTCTTTTGAAAGAAATGTTTCAGTAAGATGCATGTTTAAATAAAAAACTTAATTCATGAACCCATATTATAGATGTTTACAGTTTATTAGCACAATTAGCGAAGGTAAAACTCTTTTAACATTTTAACTATAGCTTGCCAACATAAATCTGTAGTTGAGTGTTGATAAAATGAAATTGGTGGAATGAAAGCTCTTCTTCCCTGATACAGTAGTTTAAATTGTTCTGTACCATGTTCATAAAGCTTAGTTCAGCATTTGTTTTGTTTTGTTTTGTTTTTTGAGATGGAGTTTCGCTTTTGTTGCCCAGGCCAGAGTGCAATGGCATGATCTCAGCTCACTGCAACCTCTGCCCCACCAGGTTCAAGCGATTCTCCTGCCTCAGCCTCCCAAGTAGCTGGGATTACAGGTGCCTGCCACCACACCCAGCTCATTTTGTGTTTTTAGTAGAGAAGGGGTTTCACCATGTTGGTCAGGCTGGTCTTGAACTCCTGACCTCAGGTGATCTGCCTGCCTCAGCCTCCTAAACTGCTGGGATTACAGGCATGAGCCGCTGTGCCCAGCCTGAGTTCAGCATTTAAAAGTCGCTAATATATAACTATTTCTGGATCATGATACTGGTTCCTTCAGAAATTTGAATTTGTTTTTAGCAGAATTATTTTACTAGAAGTATATTCAACACTGGCTGATACTGAAGTGGCTAAATTTATGTTTGGCCAGTGTGGGAGAGCCAAAAATTACTTGATTAGATCAAGCTGGTAGATTGCAGCAATGTGGCTTGTGGGTGAGGATAGTATAAAGTAGTTGTGAATGGCAAAGTTTGGGGTGAGGAAGGAAAGAAGAGTAGACATTAGAAGGAAAAAAATTCAGAGCATAAAATAAAAGTAAAACCACACCTCCATTTTAGTTCAGTTTCATAGAAAGATCTTGTTGGTAGTGGCTGAGTATTATTAATGCCATCAGGAATAACATGTATTAGCTGTCCTAGTAGTCTGGGTTTTGGAAATTACCAGTTCATGAGTACTGTAAAGAAAGGAGAATTTAGAGTTTTTCATCCATCTTGCCAAGGTTCCTTTTACATAAATCTTTGACACACCAGCCATTGTGAAATTCTCCAGAATTGTGGACAAAGTTAGCCTCAGGAAAAGGAGAGAGAGTTGTGTTGAAATATGTAGACAAATGCTAGTGGGTATTAAGATATATGTGGGTGTATACTCCCCATTATGGTTAGGACAAAGATACTGTGTGGAAAATCAATTAGGACATAGGGAGTGTGGAGAAAGTAAATATAGGAGGCAGTTTCTTGGAATTTGATTCTGATCCTAGAAATGTGAATTAGAACTGATCAGTGTATAAGAGAAGTATACCTATTCAAGGGCTCTCGAACAATAAATATTAATACATAAATGCACTGTACATTTTGCTTATAAAGCTTTTGCAATATGATAAAATTGAAAGTGCTTTTTGCTTTCATTTCTAAGGTACATCCAGGTTATGGATTCCTTTCAGAAAACAAAGAATTTGCCAGATGTTTGGTGAGTTGGTAATGAACCAGAAACTCTTCATTTCTATATCAGAAAGCAGTGTGGTAGCATGGCTTTTGTAAATGTGGGTAGTGATGGATTATAGAATTTTAATTAACCCAAGAATTCTTTGAAAAACTGTTTGTGAAAAGTGAAGTGTTTTTATTCTGAAACTCAACTCTTGATTTGAAGAGTAATTATAAAAATAGAAAAGTTTAGAAAATCACCATTACACCTAATGAATGATACCTGGTTTATTATATACTGCATGGTATTTGAATTAAAGTTAAAAACTTCAGATTTTTAACTGTAAATATGTTAGGGAGTTTAGTGAGTTATTGTAGTGCTTTAATTATTTTGTGGCATTTAATATCAAATCTTACCAATGCCTCTATTTTGGGTAAAGTTGTTTTTAATGATCTAAATGTCCCCTTCCAGATAGGTGAATTAACCTATGTTTGTTATTAAATTGATTTTTCCAGGTATATTCATTCAACATGGTACTGAAACCTTATTTTTTAGGTACTGGGATATGATTTTGATTAGCGTTTGTACATATGTTTATTATTAGATCAATTATACCAGGTACTGTCTTAATTTATTCTAATATGTTATACTTGTTTCTGTGGCATACAGTCATGTGTTGCTTAACAACGTGAATACATCTGAGAAATGCATCATTAGGCGAGTTTGTCCTTGTGCGAACATCACAGAGTCTACTTACACAAATCTACATGGTACAGTCTCCTACACACTTAGGCTAAGTGGGTTATAGCCTGCTGCTCCTAGGCTGCAAACCTATACATGTTGCTGTACAGGCAGTTGTAATACAGTGGTAAATATTTGTGTATCTAAACATGTAAACATAGAGAAGATACAGTTAAAAATACAGTGTTAGAATCTGTGGAACCACTGTCATACGTGTGGTGCCTCATTGAAATGTTCTGTGGTGCATAACTGTACTCGTATTCTGTTCTTCCACAGATTTGAAATTATTTGTGAATGTTGTTATTTTCTAGATGGAATTTCCACTTAAAATCTATAACTTTAACTTGGAACAGCTCTTAAGATCACAGAATTGTCTATTTTAACCACCTTGCTTTGTGGGTCCAAAACTAAGGCCTAAAGAGATATCTGGAGAGGGCAAATTACATGGACGCATCCAGAGGTTCCAGTTTCCCAGATTTTATGCGGCATATCTACAGTTTTTTGTTTATATCCCTTTTTATTTTTTATCTTCCGTGGAATTTTGACCAAGATTCTGTTATTATAAAAACTATTTGAATATAATACTTGTATTTAAATGTGTATGTGTGCATATATATAATGTAATGTATTACATTTAAGTCTGTATAGATGAGAGGTCAGCGCACTACGGTCCACATTACAAATGCAGCCTGCTGCCTGTTTTTGTAAATAAAATTTTATTGAAACACAGCCATGCTCTTTCATTTATGCATTGTCTATGCTGCTTTTGTCCTGTGACAGCAGAATTGAGTAGTTGTGACAGAGACCATTTGGCCTATCAAGCCTAAAGTACTTTTTCTATGGTCCTTTATAGAAAAAGTTTGGGAACTCCTGCTATAGATGAATATCCAAATCCCAGATAAGTGATGTGGTACCAGTATTAGGCATTTATTCCTATACAGTTAATATATTTATTTATTTTATATATTATATATAATATTTATTGTATACAGTTTATGCATTTTTCAGTTATTAAAAGGTGTTTTTTTTTTTTTTTTTTTTTTGAGACATAGCCTCGCTGTGTCACCCAGGCTGGAGTGCAGTGGTGTGATCTCGGCTCACTGCAACCTCTGTCTCCTGGGTTCAAGCTATCCTGCCTCAACCTCCTGAGTAGCTGGGATTACAGGCGCCCGCCACCACCATGCCTGGCTAATTTTTGTATTTTTAGTAGAGACGGGGTTTCACCATTTTGGTCAGGCTGGTCTCGAACTCCTGACCTCGTGATCCGCCTGCCTCGGCCTCCCAAAGTGCTGGGATTACAGGTGTGAGCCACCGTGCCTGGCCAAAAAATGCTTCTTTAGAGTCTGTTCTAGGCCTTTGAGAAGGATATATTAATAAAAATGAATCTAATCTGGTTCCTACACACTGGGTGCTCATAGTCATGTTATGGAAAATAAGTTGATACACAAATACACTTCAGAAAACAAATCACTTTAGGGAAGAAAATATTGTGAGATAAGATCAGTATCTTTGTAAATGAAAGTAAGAAGGATGATTTCCATCTGGGGTTCTACATTAGAGAAAAACATGTAGAATATACAGCCGCCTCCTTTCTTTCACACTAATTTTCTTTCCAAACCTATTTCCCCGTTTCCCTTTTTTCAGTGCTGTGCCTCCACCCAGCCTGACTGTGCGCTGCTCCCATGCGTGGCTGGCTCTGCCCTGAGTGCTTTCCTCACTCTCTCTGGGTGGGCGTATGTGGCCTCCCACCCTCGTGTCTAAGTGCTGCGTGTCTAACTGCAGCATGTCTAACTGCTGCCTGCCCTTGAAGGCACAGTTCACATGCAGCCTCTGTGGGGAAAGGGTTCTATTGAGAAGTAGATCCTTCTGTTGAGAAGTAATTTCTTTCCTTGGACTTCTTGTTTCAGTTTGATTGGAATGTTTTTGTTTTTAGAAAAATGATCTGTGCTTTATCTGATACATTGTTTTTACTTAATATCCAGGACTAAAATGATTTTTTGATTTTTTTTTTTTTCTGAGTAACTGCTATGTATTTGCTTTAGAAAGTGTACAATAAGCCAAATTCCCCCAGTATAAAAACACACCAAACTTTATAAGACTAATAATTTTTTATGCCAAGTTTTCACAAAGTGGGATTGGATTTTATACAGTCCCTGCTGCCCATGACTGGAAAAAGATCATGTGGGCTGGGCACGGTGGCTCACACCTCTAATCCCTGCACTTTGGGAGGCTGAGGTGGGCAGGTCACTTGAGGTCAGGAGTTTGAGACCAGCCTGGTCAACATGACGAAACCCCATCTCTACTAAAAATACAAAAATTGGCCAGGTGTGGTGGCACCAGCCTGTAATCCCAGCTACTTGGGTGGCTGAGACAGGGGAATCGTTTGAGCCTGGGAGGCAGAGGTTGCAGTGAGTCAAGATCACACCACTGCACTCCTGCCTGGGCAACAGAGCGAGACTCTGCCTAAAAAAGAAAAAAAAAATCATGTCTTTTTGTTATTGCTTAAATAGTTCATAGAAAAAACAAAGATACACATAATCCTCATAAAAATAGCGATTTTCCGTAATTTTAATGTGCTGAGCCAACAGATTTTATTTCCAAATTGTTTTCTATTCCGCATTTTCCCTGCAGGCTTCTTTTATCACGAACATTAAAGGACCATCCATGGGAGACTATGAGGATTGTTAGGACGAGGCAAAGACATTCTTAACAGAGTTTACAAAGAGCTTTGAAATGTGAAACTACCTGCTCTGGAAAAGTGGGATGTTGGCTTGAAGATATTTCCTAGTATTCCTTGTTTTCTTTCTGGTTTTTCTATGTTGTTTTAATCATATTATCGGATCTTGTCATTTCAGGTAACATAGCATTATAAGTTATAGTAATTAGCTTCAGGAGAAACATATGTTAGAATTTGTGTTTTGTGTTTGGGTCCTATCTGTGTACTTGAAAGATACACGTATATGTAGTTGGATAGTGAGTTCCATCAGGATGCTCAGCGTTGAAAGCATAGGAGGGAACTGTGCTGAGCGTGTGAGGTTTGGTAATTGTGCTCTTTTATCTTCTTTCCTTCTTGAGTTTTTAGCAAGATAAGAAATGTAACTACTGTAAAATGAGAGGTGATTTTTAAAATAGCCATTGGGTTAACCAAAAACCTTTTAAATAGCTGTGGCATCCAGTGTGGGCAAGGGTCACATAGTTTGGTTCCTGGAAGTGTAAATTGTTTCAGACCTCCCCTGGCCCCCAGAAATTTGCTAGTATTTGTCAAAATTTAAAACATCATTATATTCTTTTTTTTTTTTTTTGAGGCGGAGTCTCGCTCTGTCGCCCAGGCTGGAGTGCAGTGGCCAGATCTCAGCTCACTGCAAGCTCCGCCTCCTGGGTTTACGCCATTCTCCTGCCTCAGCCTCCCGAGTAGCTGGGACTACAGGCGCCCGCCACCTCGCCCGGCTAGTTTTTTGTATTTTTAGTAGAGACGGGGTTTCACCGTGTTAGCCAGGATGGTCTTGATCTCCTGACCTCGTGATCCGCCCGTCTCGGCCTCCCAAAGTGCTGGGATTACAGGCTTGAGCCACCGCGCCCGGCCCATTATATTCTTTAATTTAGCAGTTCCACTCTTAAGAATCTCACTTACAAAGATATACTTGAGAAAATGTTCATGGTAAGGTGTTTCATAATAGCAAAATTTTAAAATTATTTGAAAGTAAAATGCAAAAATAAGTATGGAATACCTACCTGCAGATAAGTTATTTAATCATTATGACAACCTATGGTGTATTCTTATTTTTATTCTTGGTTTTATGGAAGAGAGAACAATCTCTGAAAGGTTAAATAAATGCCTTACCCAGTGTCACATAGCTGGTAAATGAGAGTATGGATCCCATGTTTAGTTTATGTTCCAGGCTGACTCTCAGATGCATTGGAACTGGGCTGGGCTGTTAGTGGTATTTGTTTTTAATCGATAGCTTTAGCTGGCACCTGTTCTTGCTGTTGGTGGAGGCTTCTCTCTTTCTGCTCCCTTCCCCTCTTCCCCATTGGTGTATCATCATAGACATCTAAAAAGTAGAGTTGTTTCTTTTGTTTTTCTCATCTTGTAACTTGGGTGCCAGTGAAGGCAAATCCTCACTTGGATTTGCTGACTTACTGAGTAGGTAACTGAGGGAGCTTTGCTCAGGTAACTGAGGGCCAGAGCTGCAGCATAGAGGTATTGATGCCTTTTGCCACTCGTTGATATTCTTTGGTGGAACTAATGAAGTCTCCCTGGATTTGGAGGAGAAAGTTCTGTTGACTCCTTTTTCCTTTTCACTGTAATTTTATAATATTTTTCTAATTGTGACTTGTACATATGTGATGTTCAAAAGAATTGATAAGAACTAATGAATGCAACTTCATAAAACCCTCATGCCAGAGTATCTTTTGAAATGTTTGAGAACCTTTCTTTTCCTGTGTGTTGGCTTAAGTTCAGCTTTTGGAATATTTGTTGAAGATTATGAATGTGATGTGGAATACTAAATGCTCTAAAGTGAATGCCTGAAAAGGAAGACTCTCCCTTTCCAGTTAGGGAGTCTTTTAAGGATGTAGATAGGTCAGATCCTTTTAGGGCTTGTGGATTTTGGGGAGTGGTTTCAATAGAAAAATCTCGGATTTGATGAGGCTGGGATTTTTTTTCCCTTTGCTTGAGGTTAAGACAGGTTGAAATGTTATTTTCTAGCTTTCTTATTATGCTCTCTCCTTACTGCCCTATGCGTCTATTAGCTCATTCTGGAGTCAGAATGACAGGTAAATTCTTTCTCTACCGCTTAGTAGCTGTGTGATCTAGGACAGGTTGTTTAATGTTGGACTCTGAAGATTGTGTTTTATTCTTACTATTTGCGTGATATGTATTTCTCCATCTGTGATTTTATGTTGAAAGTACTGTGTGTTTCTTGTAGCTAGGATGTAGTTGTGTCATGCTTTTGAAATAATTCTCATGGTCTCTATTTTTAAATTGTAGTGTTTAGACGCTTGTTTCTTCTTTAGTTTGCCTTCATGTATTTTCTTAAATAGCAGCTTTATTGAGATTTAATTCATGTGTCATCATGCTCACCCTTTAAAAGCATACAATTGAGTGATTTTTAGTATAGTCACAGAGTTATGTAACCATCACTACTATGCAATGTCATTAAAATCCATTAACATTTAATAAATGATCAAGGCGGTTGGATTTATGTCTGACATTTTATTATTTGTTTTCTCTCTGTCTCCCCTTTTTTTCCTTCTGTTTTCCTTTTCTGCCTTGGATTATTTTAATAATTTTTGAAATTCAATTAAAATTTATCTATTGGATCTATCTATTTTTCAGTGGTTTTTCTAGGATTGCAGTACCTATCCTAACTTTTCTTAATCTAATTAGAGCTAATATGATACCATTTCAAGTAAAATGTAGAAATTTTGCAATCATATAGCCCATCCTTCTCTTCCCATCAATATCCTCTATGTTATAGTTGTCATGTATTTCATCTGCATGTATTATAGATTCTATGGGAAAATGTTATGATTTTGTTATAAGCATGTTGAGGTGAGTTAGGACATTTCTTTAAAATGATCTGTCAGATTTGAAATGTAGAGACAAATCTCTAGGTTAAATATTTCATTTGAGAATCACAGAATTGGAATTTGGGACATACACATGGGGTCTTCAGCATGTCCAAGGAACAAAGAGGAGGTTGAAGGTTTTATTAGATAGAAAAAAAACTGTTACTGATTATTTTGAAAGAAAGTTAATTGGTACTTGAAAAGCTTTGGGAGCTGGCAGGCTTGGTTAGGAGAGTGAGAGCAGTAGGTAAAACTAGTCTTAGAGTGATAGCAGGTTGTTTCAGCAGTTACTAGGTAAAGCTGGTCCTAGGGTTACAGCAGGCTGTTTTAGCAACTGGGCCTCTGGACAGTTCAGTTCTTGGAGCCTGTGCTATGTGCCCTGAGTACTTTTTTCCCCTGACTCCTTGACTCTTATGTAGTTGGATTTACAAGAATGACCCAATTCATATAATCAGCTTTCATAGATTGAAATACCATTCAGTTGAAATTAAGACTCATTTTGTTTTGGTCCATTTAAAAAATGTTGTGTTTTAAAATTACGTATGTATTTTTATTGTGGTAAAGCAGACATAACATAAAATTTACCCTTTCACCAATTTTAAGAGTGTGGCTCAGTGGCTTTAATTTTATTCACAATGTTTTACAATCATCAGCTTCAGAACTGTATAATCGCCCCAGACTGAAACTGTACATATTAAACACTAATTCCTTATTTCCCACCTACTCCTAGCCCTTGGTAACCTTCCTTTTACTTTCTGTTTCTATGAGTTTACCTATTCTAGGTACCTCACATAAGTGGAATCATGTAAGATTTGTTGTTTCGTGTCTCGCTTATTTCACTTAGCATAGTATTTTCAAGGTTCACCCAATTTCTTCCTCTTTAAGACTGAATAGTAGTCTACTGTGTGGATATACCACATTTTGTTTCTTCATCACCTGTTGATGGACATCTGGACTGTTTGTACCTTTTGGCTGTTGTGAATAATGCTGCTATGAACATTGATGTACAAGTATCTGTTTGGGTCCCTGCTTTTGCTTCTTTTTAGTATATAACTAGAAGAGAAATTGCTGGGTCCTATGGTAATTCTATATTTAACTTTCTGAGGATCTGCCATACTGTTTTCCGTAGTGGCTGCACCATTTCTCTTTCCCACTGTTTTACTGTTTATAATAACTACCAAATCACGCCTTTCCTTACTGCAAGCTCTGGATAGTTGACTCATTGGATATTTGTAATGTAGCTTTACGTAAGTTTAAGAGATTTAATTTGACAGTATCATCCTAACCAATATGTTTATGCTTGTTAGTCTAATGTTACTGCCAGAGACCTATTGCAAAGACTTGTGGGAGTATTGGGACTATGGGCCATGGACATTTATTAATATTTTTTCCCGTAACATTTTATTTAACGAAGAATTTAAGAAATACAGAAAAGTTTGAAGAATTGTACCATGAATGCCAGTAGATTCTATAGTTAACATTTTCTTATTTGTTTTTAACATATGTATTCATTTGTGTTTTCCTCTACTCATCTATCAGTCGACCTCATTTTCATTTTGCATGTCAACTTAAGTTGTAGATAATAGTGCAATTTACTCCTATACACTTCAGCATGCAATTTTTAAAGCAGAGTTCAGACTGGGTGTGGTATCTTTGGGAGGCCGAGAAAGGAGGATCACTTGAGGCCAGAAGTTTGAGGCTGCAGCGAGCTATGAATCCAGCCTGGGTGACAGAGCAACACCCTGTCTCAAAAAAGTAAATAAGTAAATAAGTACGATTAACAAAAAGCAGAGTTCATTATTCGCTTACAGCTTTTCCAAGAAAGCCTTATTGAAATATAATTGCTGTTCAATAAAGTGCACATACATAAGAAATTAATTGTACACTTATATGTGTACACTCATGAAATAATAATCACAATCAGAATAAAGAATGTATTCTGCAACTCCAGAGACTTCCTGGTGCTCCTTTGCTGACTCTTTCGGCCGCTTCCTAGCCTTCCTCCTCCCGCTTAGGCAACTACTGATGTGTTTTCTTATCGTAGATTAGTTTGCATTTACTGGAATTTTATATAGGTGGAATAACACAAGTTATGCTGTTTTTGGATTTTTTTTTTCACTAAGCAAAATTATTTTGAAATTGATCCATGTAATTGTATCAGTACTTCATTCCCTGTTTTTTTTTTGTTTTGTTTTGGAGACAGAGTTTCTCCTCTGTTGCCCAGGCTGGAGTGCGGTGGCACAACCTCCGACTCCTGGGCTCAAGTGATTCTCGTGCCTCAGCTTCCCAAGTAGCTGGGATTACAGGTGTGCACCACCATGCCCAGCTAATTTTTGTATTTTTAGTAGAGATGGGGTTTTGTCATGTTGGCCAGGCTGGTTTCAGGCTCCTGGCCTCAAGTGAGCCGCCCACCTCAGCCTCCCGAAGTGCTGGGATTACACGTGTGAGCCACTGCACCTAATCTGCATTCCTTTTTATTGCTGAGTTCATTCCTTTATATTCCATTGTATGGGTTTACCACTATATTTTTAGTAGCCATTCATCTGTTGGTGGACATGTGAGTTGTTTCCAGTTTTTAACTACAACTGAAGGTGCTATGGACAAGTAGTTATGTGGGCATATGCTTTCATTTTTTTTGGGTAAATGCCTAGGAGTGTAATGGCTAGATCATTTGTATGTTTTATCTTAGAATCTGCAAACTCGTTGGTACAATTTTACATTTCTGCCAACAGTGTATGAGTGTACTAGTTGCTGCATATTCTTACCACCCTTTAAATTTAACTGTTATACTATGTATTGATGTCTTATTGTGGTTTTGATTTGCATTTGTCTGATGATTAATAATGTTGAGCTCATTTGCTTTATATCTTTTGTCAATGTGTTTGTGAAGTCTTTTGTCCATTTTTAAATTGAGTTACTTGTCTTATTTAGAAATATTAGGGTTTTTTATTCTAGGTAAAAGTCTTTTGTCTGATACATATCATTACAAATATTTTCTCCCACGATGTGGTTCTGTTTTCATTTACTCAGCATTATCTTTTGAAGAACAAAAGCTTTTAGTCTTGTTGAAGTCTAGGTTATTGATTTTTTTCTTTTATAGTTTGAATCTTTTGAGTCTTGCCGGGCGCGGTGGCTCAAGCCTGTAATCCCAGCACTTTGGGAGGCTGAGACGGGCGGATCACAAGGTCAGGAGATCGAGACCATCTTTGCTAACACCGTGAAACCCCGTCTCTACTAAAAAATACAAAAAACTAGCCGGGCGAGGTGGCGGGCGTCTGTAGTCCCAGCTACTCGGGAGGCTGAGGCAAGAGAATGGTGTAAACCCGGGAGGTGGAGCTTGCAGCGAGCTGAGATCTGGCCACTGCACTCCAGCCTGGGCGACAGAGCGAGACTCCTTCTCAAAAAAAAAACCAAAAAACAAAAATGAATCTTTTGAGTCCTAATAATATGGGCCAGGCGTGGTGGCTCACACCTGTAATTCCAGCACTTTGGGAGACTGGGGTAGGTGGATCTCCCGAATCCAGGAGTTCCAGACCAGCCTGGGCAACATGGTGAAACCCCATCTCTACAAAAAGTAACAAAAATTAGATGGGCTTGGTGGCATGCAGCTGTAGTCCTGGCTGCTTGGGAGGCTGAGGTGGGAGGATCACTTGAGCCTGGGAGTTTCAGGCTGCAGTGAGCTGTGGAGTGTTACTGCAGTCCGGCCTGGACGACAACACAAGAACCTGTCTCAAAATAAAAAATTATTTTAAAAAATAGAAATATGTAATTTCTTGCCAAACTCAAGGTCACTGAGACTTTCTTGTTTTTTGTTTTGTATTTTTAATGTTTTATAGTTTTAGATCTCTGATCCATTTTGAGTTAATTTTTATATGTGGTGTGAAGTAAGATCTAAATTAATCTTTTCTGCATGTGGCTATTCAGTTTGCTATACAATCTCTTGAAGAGGTTATCCTTTCCTCTTTGAATTGCCTTGGCACCCTTATAGAAAAAGTAATGGGACATATATGTGTGAGTATTTTTTCTGGACTCTCTGTTGTGTTCCATTGAGCTAGTTTGCCTTTATCTCATTACCACACTGTCTTGATATTGTTGTCTTGATTAGCTTTCTAAGTTTGGATATCAGGAGTGTTAATTTCTCCAACTTTGTTGCTCCCTTTCAACATTGCTTTAGCGATTTCATGTTACATGCAAATTTCATACTTTTATATACACTTCACATACATATAGATTTTAGAATTAGCTGTTAATTTCTTCAAAAGCCTCTTGGGATTTTGACTGTGATTGCGCTGAATGTGTAGATCAGTTAGGAGAGTCTGGATGAATTAACTGCCTCCCAAAGCAAACAAAAAACAAAAACAAATACTCTTTTTTTTTGAGATAGTTTTTTGCTCTGTAGCCCAGGCTACAATTTTCGCTCTGTGGCCCAGTGGCACAATCTTGGCTCACTGCAACCTCCACCTCCCAGGTTCAAGCAAAACAAATGCTCTTGAGAGGAACGTAACGGAATTTAGGTCTCTAACTGTAGGGTATCATTCGTAATATATGACACATACTCAAGACAAAAGACAACAGGTACAGATGGTAAGATAAATACCCAAATGAGCAAAGATTTTTTTTCCACCTTGGGATTTTCTTTTTTTCCGAGGGGAAAAAACATTATAGAGTATAAGACCCAGGCTGTCCGTTTATTAATAGCTTAGCCCATTAAATGTACTATACCTAGCCAGCACTAATAAAACACAGCTGTAGATAACGAACTCTTTTTTTTTTTTTTTTTGAGATGGAGTCTCGCTCTGTTGCCCAGGCTGGAGTGCAGTGGCGTGATCTTGGCTCACTGCAAGCTCTGCCTCCCGGGTTCATGCCATTCTCCTGTCTCAGCTTCCCAAGTAGCTGGGATTATAGGCGCCCGCCACCACACCTGGCTAGATAATGAACTCTTAAAAATACTTTGTCCAATCACCTTTCATTTACTTCCATGTATTACTGATCCTGCTGAGGCTATCTTGGTGTGACATCCTTCTCCCTCACCACTGACTCCTCTTTTCCGTCTCAGAACTTCCTTACTTTAACAATCCAGTTGAACACATATGCCAGCCTTATTCAGCAGTTGAATCGCAACCTGAGAGAAGATACTAGTGTTCATTCTCCAGTTCCACACATATCCGTTGTAAGATAGGCTCATTCCCATAGAAGGATGAGGTTTAAGATTGCTCCAGTCATTAACAGTATACAAGATGTCAGATAGAGTTTTACTGGGTCTAAGAAAAATTAGGCTGTAACCAAGAATATTTATATATCAAACCAACCTCTCCACACATCCCAATTATAAATTCTGGACAAAATAGAAAAAGCTACATAATACCTATGGGTACCAGAGAGCAGCCGCAATTAGAAAGAAGTAGGAAGCTGACTACCCTTGGAAGGAGGAAATGGCATGGGGGCAGTTTCCTTTTTTGGCCTTTTTTGTATAGCTCATGGAATCAATTCTGGAGTATTCCATGTATGCATGGGTCAGATTTCAATCACTCCAGCCGAGGCTAAAAGAACCAAAGAGAATTATTAGCTGTTTCTTATGCTACTATTGGGGAAAAATATTCAAGTTCTACCTAGGTGACTCTTGAACCCCCTTTTGAAATGTGACAACGCTGCAGATGCTGTTGATGCTGCCGTCCACCCTTTCTGCCCAGTTGGTAGCATCATCTTAGGTGACCGTCGCTTCTCTGTGAGTCTCAGTGGTAAATCCTGACTAGTGAAATCCTGACTAGGATTCATTCTCTTCCTTACCAATGACCAGTTTAGGGGAGGCTTGGGGTCCAGTTTGATTCCTGGCAAGTGAGAGGACCTTTCAAGAAAAGGCTTCTTTTCATGGTGTGAAATAAGCCTTTTTACAATTATTTTAAGCCATTGTAAACTGAGGGTTTTTTTTATTGTTGTTGGGATTTTTATTTTGTTTTGTTATTTTAATTTTGACCAAAACCACCAGGTTGAAAGACCAGTGTTTTACAGGTTGACATTCTATTCAATCTTAAAATATAATATAGCTTCTGATTCTTGTGTTAAGCTTTCAGAAATAATTTAGAAACAAAACCCTGTATGGATTACATGGCAAAAAAAGGCATGTTTCAACCATAAAGTAAATGTTTTAAAAATTGCCCTTAATTTGACCAGGCGCAGTGGCTCACGCCTATAATCCCAGCACTTTGGGAGGCCGAGGCGGGTGGATCACCTGAGGTCAGGAGTTCGAGACCAGCCTGGCCATCATGGTGAAACCCTGACTCTACTAATAAGACAAAAATTAGCCAGGTATGGTGGCGGGTGCCTATAATCTCAGCTACTCAGGAGGTTGAGGTAGGAGAATCACTTGAACCCAGGAGGTGGAGGTTTCAGGGAGCTGAGATTGTGCCACTACTACACTCCAGCCTGGGCGACAGAGTGAGACTGTTTCAAAAAAAAAGAAAAATCCCTTGATTTATGTAAGGATTAGTCTTTTTGTATGCAAGTAGAAGGCTGAACTGATGCTTTTTATTTTTTATTTTATTATTATTTTTTGAGATGGAGTCTTGCTCTGTTGCCCAGGCTAGAGTACAGTGGCATGATCTTGGCTCACTGCAACCTCCACCTCCCGGGTTCAAGCGATTCTCCTGCCTCAGCCTCCTGAGTAGCTGGGATTACAGACGCCTGCCACCATGCCCGGCTAATGTTTGTATTTTTAGTAGAGATGGAGTTTCACCATGTTGGTGAGGCGGGTCTCGAACTTCTGACCTCAGGTGATCCTCCCACCTCAGCCTTCCTGAAGTGCTGGGACTATAGGCGTGAGCCACCACAGCCAGCCTGAACTCATACTTTTTGATTCTTTTGTCTTACTGAGGCTTTCTGTAGGTGCTTATTAACTCTTTGCTAGATCAGAGAAGTTGCTGAATTAAAATTTAGAATTCTGGAATTAAATGTAGAAGGGACGCTTTGAGAAACATCCTTGTGCCTTCATCGTGTAATGCTATTTTTAACTTATAGTAACTTTGTGATGTCTTAAAATTTATCTTCATTGATTTATTTGTATGTGACCCCTAAGCTTAGGATTCAGTTGGAAAGATTTTTATTTTTATTCTAGTGAAGGAAATACATTGCTTGAGGATTTTGTTGGATTAAATGGAGTAACACTAGTTATCTCCGTTAATAGTTAATTAGTCTTGTTGCCCCCAAGTTTGTTCTAAAATTAAACTTTTAAATGCGTGCTTTCTAAAACAGGCAAAGAAGCAGAAATAATGAAATGATCACTGGGACTTTGTTTCTGGACTGGTCCTTATTTAAGGATATTACAAGGTTCCTGAGTTACCATTTTGACTCATAATATGTGATATGCTAATGTACCAAGCAGAGAGTTTTCTTTTCTGTGTGTTTCCACTTCCCGGCCTGCCTATGGTTCCTCTTCTGCACCTGCACGTGTGTGCGCATGTACATGTTCCTAGCTTTCTATTCAGTCCTTTATGTGCTAGTTGATTGTTGAGTGCAGACAAAAATAACGTGTTGCATTTCTTAGCCACAATATTTGATTTATAAGGAAATATTTTGATAACAGCATTTATATTAATGTATGCTCTTACTGATTAGAATGTGACAAGTGATAGAAAATATATTGGATATAAAATCGGTCACATATTTACATAATCTATATACAAATAACAGTATATTTTACCAGCATAATGTACAGTAGTCATAAAATAAGAGTGGGTGATACAGTAGAGCATGCGTTCCCAGTATGTTCTGGGGTACCTGGGGACTCTTGAGACCCTTTCAGACACTCTGAAGTAAACAATTTTCCGTAATAATCTTTCCTGTTCTCGTTCTCTGAGGATTGTGCAGTAGAGTTTTCCATGTAACAGTAGAGTTATATGATATATGTTATCACAATAGATTGAATGCAGGAACCAGATTTGAGAATCCAGCTATCTTAAGCCACATGTTAAAGAGATTTGGGAAAATGTAAAACATTTCCGCTCTAATGAATTTGTCATAAAAATGTTACTTTTAATTGTTAACATAAAATGAACTTTTCTTTGGAAATATATTTTTTAAAGTTTCTTAATTTTAACATGGTAAATAACGATATATACAATATGTGTAAGCCAAAGCTCCTTGAGATTGTCAATATTTAAAATTAAATGTAGAGATTCTGAGCCCAGAAAATTTGATAGGCATTGTCCTGGAAGGTGACTGGGTGGCCTCTTGAGATAGGGTGATGACAGTCTTCGCTGAGAGTGTGGCCTTTAAGCTGAGATTCTAGACAGAATGAGCACGCTTCCTCTGACTACTCAGCCCTGCTCCACTTCCACATTCTTTTTTAGCCTTAGGATAATTACTTCCATGTCAAGTCAAGGACTTTTACTCATTCGTTTGTGAATTCCTGTTGCTTACCACTTTACTTACTAGGCATTAATAATTCTTTACGGCTGGACACAGTGGCTCACGCCTGTAATCCTAGCACTTCGGGAGACTGACGCCAGAGGATCACTCGAGCCCAAGAGTTCAAGACCAGCCTGGGCACATAGGAAAACCCCATCTCTACAAAGAATTTAAAAATTAGCTGGGTGTGTTGGCATGTACCTCTGGTCCCAGCTACTTGGGAAGCTGAGGTGGGAGGATTGCTTGAGCCCAGGAGATGCAGGCTGCAGTGAGCTGAGATTACACTACTACACTCCAGCCTGCGTGACAGAGCAAAACGCTGTCTCAGAAAAAAAAAAAAAATTACCTTTTAATGGAATTGTTTATATACATTTCTACACATGAGACAAACATTTGAGGGAAGTTTAATGTCTTTGGCATTCACACCAAACTTAATTTGAAATGTATTTTTATTTAGTTTTTTTTTTTTTAACTGAAATTTTTTTTGGATCTGTTATTTCCTATTAAATTCCTTTTACATGAAAAATCATAAATTGATTTTAAAAAATGACTTTTAATGTTAATAGGGCTTTGTTTTTTAGACATATTTGTTAATGATAAATTTGTTTCTGTGATTGTTATGCTTTGTAGCTTTAATCTGGGCCCATATGTAAAGACTCTGTAGTTTTATTATCATTCCTGCCGTCATTATCCTTGATCATACTATTTAAAAGCAATAGAAGTTTTAAAAGGACTAGTAGAGAAAGACAATCAGGAAATAATGAGTTTAGATAAAATAAGAGTACAAGCAAATGAGGTTGATTGTGGCCATGTTAGGAATGCGTGAGATTTAAACTTTTAGCAAATTAATAACTTTTTTTGAACACTTACTGTGTGCCAGGCACTATTCCCACCCCTCTGCATGTACTAACTCATTTGCTCTTCCTAACAGCCTTATAGGTGGGTACTATTATTTCCGCTTTTCAGGCAAAGAAGCAGAAGTTGCTCAGGATCACACAGCTGTTAGTGCCAGGGCAAGGACTTGAACCCTGTCATTACCATGCTCATCTAATGGACTATGCTACCTCTGAAGAAGAGATTATACAGCTTGTTGTGGCATGACACAAAACTTTAAAATGTGTTCAGCTTTTTTTTCCACCTATCTTTATTTTTTTCCCCATACGACTGTTATTTATTTCTTCAGCCTCTTGGTATCTAGCTTGCAGAATATTTCAGGATCCCAAAGGGACTATATAAAGAGCTGTCTGTAAAAGTTCTGCTTTCCTCCCAAAAGCTAGCAGTGGGAAAAAGAAGCAGGAGAGATAAGGTGCAAAGCACAGGGAGGAAGAAAGAATAGTGGAAGCAGCAGTGGTGATCTGTAGTGGTGTCTACAGCGTGCTGGTTCTGGTTGAGTTGGTACGGGCAGCCATGTCAGCAACCAAGTCTTCACTTGTTGGAGGACTTGCTTTTTACATGCTCTGGCCAGGATGATTTTAGTTACTAGGATGTAGGGGACAGGAATAACAGCATTTGTTAGAGATTCAGAACAGCAGCCACGGATGATGAGCTGCAGACATTGATCGATATCAAGTAAATAATAAGAGATAGAAGATAAAATAGTTGTAAGGTGCCAGAAAGCAGCTTGGTAATGGAGAAATACATATCCTAGAGAGAGGTAGACAAATGTTTTTATCCTCTCAGGAAATTACCTGGATAAGTGTACATTTCTGCAAAGCAAAAGAGAGTCAAGCTCTGAACTCCTGCTGCATAGGCTGGTGGGTGTGAGTGGGTGTCTGATTGGAGAAGGATGAGGACTTCAGGTTTCTAGTAAACTTAAATGTGATATGGTTTGACTGTGTCCCCACCCAAATCTCATCTTGAATTGTAGCTCCTCTAATCCCCACGTATTGTGGGAGGGACCTGGTGGGAGGTAACTGAATCATGGGAGCAGGTTTTTCCTATGTTGTTCTTGTGATAGTGAATCAATCTCATGAGATCTGATGGTTTTATAAAGGGCGGCTCCCCTGCACACACTCTCTTGCCTACTGCCATGTAAAACATGCCTTTGCTCCTCGTTTACTTTCCACCATGATTGTGAGGCCTCCCCAGCCATGTGGAACTGTAAATCAATTAAACCTTTTTCCTTATAAATTACCCAGTGGCGGGTATTTCTTCTTAGCAGTATGAAAATGGATTAATACATAATGATTCCCTTGTTTGGAGGATTGTCCAATACTATATGAAAAGTAGCTTCACATGTGCTTTAAAAAACCTGTATATGTGCCTTATGGTGTCATTATTTCTAATTTATAGATGTAGAAATAATAATATTTAGAGAAATAAAATGCCTTGGCTAATCACATGCCAGTAGGTGATCAGCAAGCTGGGACTAGAACTCAGGTTCTTTTGATTGAAGTTGTTTTTACAAAGCCCTGAGGGTTCTAAAAAGCTTGAGTTTCACTGTGCACCATTATATGGAAAACTTAAATGTAGCCAGAAACCACATAGAGAAAATAGCCAGGTTTTAAATGTTTTATTGTATAATATTTGTTGTGGTACTCTTTTATGGGCTTTAAGAATCTAGTATGCTGGCCGGCTGGGGTGGCTCACGCATGTAATCCTAGCACTTTGGGAGGCCGAATCGGGCAGATCACTTGAGGTCAGGAGTTCAAGACCAGCCTGGCCAACATGGCGAAACCCCATCTCTGCTAAAAATACAAAAATTAGCTGGTCTTGGTGGCGCATGCCTGTAGTCCTAGCTACTTAGGAGGCTGAGGCAGGAGAATTGCTTAAACCTGGGAGGTGGAGGTTGCAGTGAGCCAAGATTGCACTGTTGCACTCCAGCCTGGGCAACAAAGCAAGACCCTGTCTCAAAAAAAAAAAAAAGAAAAAAAAGAAAAAGAGAGAATTTAGCATGCATTTAGGTAACCAGAGAGATAAAATCATATTCAGATATGCTTGTATTATGAGTATTACTCTTCTTTATAAGTATTCTTTGGAAAAACTATTGTCACACAGTAACATATTAATTATATCTTTATTCATTTACCGTATTTGAAATTCTCAGTAAAGTTTTAAAATGTATTTTAATTATAAAAATAATAAGTTAATAAATACTAGATGTCTGTTCACACTTCATTTTTCCACTGTAAGTTGCAGATTAGATTTTGTTGAATAGACTATAGTGTTCTAATATTCTCTGCCCTAGAAATGAGTCATTGCTTATGTAAGTCAGATATTTTGTAATTTTGATATCTAAGTACTTGGTTATTATGATTTATTTTTTTCTTGACAAGCTTCTAAGCTTTGTTCAGTCTTGTCAAGTCCCTGGTAAGTTTTAGATCTCTGGGTCTAGAGTTTGTTGACTGAATTAGTGAATAAACCAATAGATTAGTACATTGTTGATTTTTTTTTTTTTTCCAAAACTTTAGATCCTATTTGCTCTCTTAGGAAACTGAAAGTATTGCAACTTTTAGAGAAGTTTCACAAATCTTAGCCACATGTCTACTAATATTTTGCACACTATTTTTAGTTGATGAAATGGAAGCAATTTATATGTCCTAACTTTCCATCTATAAGGTAGTGACAGTGGTGACAGGCTGCTCTGTTTTGCAGCTAGCATCTTTAATTGATGTTGAATTGTGGCTTTCTGTGCACACAGGGTTAAGTGAAAAGGTTGCAGTCATCTAGTGAGCATTTTCCTTTAATGTGCTCATTAGTGGTGGCAAGTCCAGGTTTCAGCACATGCCAGTAATTTACATTTCATTGTGGAGAGGCTGCCCTTGTTCAAGAGTTGTTTCTAAGCCTGATGAATATATATTGGGAATAAACAGAGTAGAAGAATTGAAAGCCAAATACCCTGCCAGGCCTTTCAGTTGGTTCTGAAGCTTCCAGTGGATCTCTGATTAGCAATGCATAAAGCAGGATGAAAATGCAAAGATGAGGCCTACAAAAGTTGTCACAGGTAGCTTCTCCCCTTAAATCCTCTTTTTATGACTGCCTTTCTGTTTCATCTTCTCCGAATTCTTTTTTCATGGTAGACTTTGTTAAAGTGAAAATACTCTGTGTTAGACGTAGGATATGAATGCTATAGGATCAACCTGCTTCCTGTACCCCTTCTAACTGCGAAGCCAAGTCTGATTGTTATGCAGTGAGTTTTCAGAAGCAAAGGGCTTGATAGGCCTCGGTTCTTAGGGATCAAATGATTGTAATTGGAATCTTTTTGATTATTCCTTCTGGGACTCATTTTTTCCATCTTTGCTGATTGGTAGGTACCAACTTGTTCTGAGTTTTGAAAGCTTGCATAGATCATTAAGGAATAACTGTGGAGGCTGTGGTCAGTGTTGTTGGGGATAGAGACAGGACTCATATTCATATTGTCTTTGAAACCGTGGTGTTTGGGAAAATCCAGAAGTTTTCTTTTTGTAGAAAAACTAAATATGTTATAATGAAGCATTTTTGGAACTTGGGATTTTATTACAAGTTACTTCATGCATAGATGGAGTAGCATTAGAAAACTCAGGCCTAGCTGTTTTTAGAAGAAAATGTTATAATTCTTTATACATTTTAAGTTTAACTATTTACATGTATATAAAAATTTGGGTTTATTGCAAGAAGGTAGGTTTTGATGTTGCTGTTTCTGTGTGTTTGTATAATACATCTACCCATGTATCTGTCTACTTACTTTATGGTGCTAGTCAAAACTTGCAGCTTAAGAGGGTTTGTTCAGAATTTGTGGTTAGAATCAAAAGTGAGTGAATTTATGACTTACATTATTGAAAAACATTGACAAATGTCAGAACTCAAGTCAGGCTTTTATTATTTTACGATAAATCCAGTTAGATGTGATTTAGTACTTGGATCATTTAAATATAAAGGCATGTTAGTCACAGTTTAAGTCTTTATATTAGTTTGTTTTAATTAGAGTTTTAACAGGAGCAACATGGAATAACGTTTTGGAAAATTTTTGTGTGTATGAAGATAAAAATGCAAGTCTCGAGAATATTAGTTTAGTAATGTTCTGATTAGTGTTTGTAGCCTTTGTAAAAAATGTAAATTTACCTTCTAGATGACTATTTGAAACTATTGTTTTTGGATGCTTGCCAGATAAAAGTCCTATGGGATTAAGTTCTGGTTAATCGCTTGCAAATTTGTGAGGGATATCAGTGACTCTGAATGTTTAACTGTCGAAACTGTCACCTACATGCATCCTGTCACTGCATTGGGTGAAAAAATTAAAAGTTTCTCAGCCAGTTAGAATTAAAGGTGACATCTGCTTTTAATTGGTGTTTAATTTTCCTCCAAGTCAGTAAAAATTCAGTAAGACATGCATTATCAAATTTTGCAATGCTAAGCAACTTGTCAAGTGACAGTAAGCACTACCTTGAGCAGTTGTACAGATGGGAAGTGTTAAAATGTTGATTAATCTTCCAGAGTTCTGATTATGACTTTAGAAGCCTAAAGCTTGTGTAACCATTGCCAGCTTTCTAGTGACAGAACAGTATTTATTTGTTAATTTTGTAGACCTTTTTCAATTACTGACAAATTGCCTCTCGCATAATGAACATTGTACTAGTTTTAATAAGACTTGGTCTATTAGACTAAGGGTCATAGATGGCAATGTAGAATTCATGTTTCTGTTGTCTATTATTTAGTAAACATATTGGATTCTTTTTAGTAAAAAAACTGAAAAAAAATCTAAACATGAGCTTTAAGTTTTATTCTGTTACACACATTCATCCTGTGTTGAGAAGGGAGTATCTGTTTGAATCTTGGCAAAGTCAGTCTTGCTTGGGCCTCCTGTTGAAAAAGAAAATGGATTATTTCTGTTTTTACCATTTATAAAACATTTTAAGATGTAAAACATAAGGATGAAAAAAATCGTCACCTTCAAGTAGACCATGTAAAAATAACTCAAGTCTTCAAACATTCTCGGAACTAAAAAAGACCAAAGAAAATACTACCATCATACTGATTATGTTTTAATTTTCTAGTTACTAAAAATTAGAACATGGCACTAAGTAGACTATATAAAGTGTATCTTTGAAAATTCAACTGTGAAGGAGATCTTTTTTTGATAATCATTAATATGAAAGTGAAGTTTCTCTTTTCCCTATTTTAACAGTTCTGTATAGTAGAGGTAGAATTCTGATTTGAAGGTGTTTAGGACTTGTAGCAACATTTCTGGGATGAGTTTTTCAGTATTACCAGACTTCAGTTTAACTCAGGGTTTCTTTTTTGCTCTCCACTTATGAATACCTGATAAATATTTCATGTAGTCGTGTACTTTTGCTACTAGGAAAATCAGTGGATTATTTAATTTGATTCAGGAAATCTACCCTGTTGTATGGTTATTTAGATGCTGGGTAGATTTTATTTCAACTTAAAAAGTAGAAAAGATGCTTAGGCAAATCATCTAATAGTTTAGAAAAATTTGGTAACTTGTATCTTAAACCTCAGGGCCAAGTTTAGCAGTCTTACACATTTTTAGAAAATAGTTGAAAAATAGAAAATTTAGGTCTTTTGAGCTCAACTATACAAAACACTTTTATAGTCATTTTGATGCCTGATAACTTCAGGGTTCATTGCCCCTGTACATTTTTCAAATTATTTGCTTCTCAATACATAAGGCTTTAATTTACCCCCTACTGACAAATCCCAAATGGGTTTTTAAGAATTTTGAGAGTGGTCTGCTATAGTTGTGCTTCAGCACTGGCTTCAGTTGCTGACACAGACTCTCTTAAGATGCACCACATTTAGAATAGGAGGTTCAGGCAGCATTTCCTTTGGCAAATACTAAGGTTTTATTTGTGGAGGGAAGGGGCAGAGATACAGAATTACTGTTTTCTGTAATATTTTTCTTTCTTTGATCCTGTTTTAATGCCTGTTTATTTAAAAAAAAAATTTTATACACAAGACTTAGCCACATTTTTTTCATTAATTAAAATTTGTGGGCCAGGCACGGTGGCTCATGCCTGTAATCCAAGCACTTTGGGAGGCTGAGGCGGACGGATCACAAGGTCAGGAGGCTGAGACCATCCTGGCTAACATGGTGAAACCCCATCTCTACTAAAAATACAAAAAATTAGCTGGGCGTGGTGGCGGGTGCCTGTAGTCCCAGCTACTTGGGAGGCTGAGGCAGGAGAATAGTGTGAACCCGGGAGGCGGAGCTTACAGTGAGCCAAGATGGTGCCACTGCACTCCAGCCTGGGTGACAGAGCGAGACTCTGTCTCAAAAAAAAAAAAAAAAAAAAAAATTTTTGTGCTTGTTTGGATGGGCTTTTTTAATCTTGAATTTTATAGAATAATAATAAAGTATTTGTACCTTGAAATACCTTAACACAATTAATTATTGCTTCCATAAATAATTTTGATCTTATCATAAACATACTTTACTTACTGATGAATAATATTAACACAAATGTATACTCTCTTAGAGGTGCTCAGAATGACTTTCATGCTACCCTTCATGCTTGCTGGGTTTTAAGGCATAAGAGACACAGATGATTTCTGCATTTTACTGGAAAAAAAGACTAAAACATACAACTATTGAATTGGGGTAATAATCTGCCACTTTTTTGCCCTTCAGTGCTGTTGTGATCTTTTAGGGAAGTGAGGTCATGGTAGACCTGCTTGTTAATCATTTCTGCGTTTTCAGCTCAGTTTGGTCATGAATACTTGAATCTTGCTTCTATTTGCCTCTTTGCATGCAGCTCCTGTTGTTTAAATTACCATGCTTTCTTTATCATGTGATCCTGTCACTCTATTGACAATTGATTGGATCAAGGATTAGTGCCTGACCCAAGGCAGACATCTATAGAAGGGTCATCGGGGTGTGTGTGTGTGTGTGTGTGTCTGTTTGTGTGTGTGTGCATGTGGTCGTGAATGGTGGTGGTGGTGCCAAGAAGGTTGTGACATTGAAACTAATAACTGATGATGAGAGAAGCAGCCAGCACTTGGAGATCTAGAGTAAGAGCTCTCCAGGCAGAGGAAATAGCAGGTTTAAATATTCTGAGGCTGGAATGAGATTTGAGATGTAGAATATAGAGATTGGATATAGAGAAAGGAACTGAGGCCGGGCGCGGTGGCTCAAGCCTGTAATCCCAGCACTTTGGGAGGCCGAGACGGGCGGATCACGAGGTCAGGAGATCGAGACCATCCTGGGTAACACAGTGAAACCCTGTCTCTACTAAAAATACAAAAACTTAGCCGGGCGAGGTGGCAGGCGCCTGTAGTCCCAGCTACTCGGGAGGCTGAGGCAGGAGAATGGCGTAAACCCGGGAGGCGGAGCTTGCAGTGAGCTGAGATCCGGCCACTGCACTCCAGCCTGGGTGACAGAGCGAGACTCCGTCTCAAAAAAAAAAAAAAAAAAAAAAAGAGAAAGGAACTGGTGTGGCAGGAGAATCATGAGTGAGAAAACACGTGGTACAAGATGAGGTTGAAAGGATAGGTGGCTCAGGGCAGATCAGTTAGGGTCATTGTAAGAAGCTGGGATTTGGGTCTGAGTGCATTGGGGAGCTGCTAGAGGAGTTTTAAGCATGTGGTGACTTAATGTGATGCACTTCTGTATCACTGTAACAACAGTGCATGTCAGACTGAAGAATTATGTGATTAAGAACACTTTGCTACATTGGAGCAGAAAAATTTAAAGAAGAAACAGTGCCGTAGAAGAAGTTAAATTCTCATGGGCGTCCACCTGTGGACGTCCTCACTCCTTAATTTGTCCTGCTGTTCTTAGCTTCATAGCTCTCTGTGAAAACAAAGCTATCTTCTAATTTATACTTTGCAAATCATTTGCTTTTCAGTAAACCCCATTCTTGCCTATTGGGGTTAATCTAATACCAAGATCCAAGATTCCTCTTCCCACAATGGTTTATTTTCCTCAGGCTGGATTCTTCAGTATTGAAAAACCCGCGTGAGACAACCCATGGGAACCACTGACCCTTCATGTCCTAAGAACAGTTAGAGTTAGGGGGTAGGTGTGGATACAGAGGGTGTATGTGGTATTCCAGTTTAAGGTGGCCACTCTCCTCTGATTTCTTTCTCCTCTGATTTTTGTCTCCTCTGATTTCTTTCCATTGGTATTAATTACTAATACGCTTCTTTGACTTTCTGTCTGGCTAGTAGGTGAGGTTACATTGCACAAATGCTTAAATGAATGCATGTATGTTGGCATCCTTGTATATGGGCTTATGTTTGCACACAAATACTCAAATTCCAGTGAAGTTTGCTTTGCCAACATCCTTTCCACCACAGGTGATTTGTGGAAGCCAATCAGGATCATCTTATCTTCCCTCACAATTACTGATTCAGGGATTAATCCAGGCTTAAGCCAGTGTGGACCACTGAAACATGATGAAAGGCTTGCCTGGGATTCCTGGAAGAGGAATACCTCCTCATTCTTAAGAGAAAGACATTAGAAGCCAGGTTCTCTTGCATTCTTCACCACCCACCACCTTGTAAACGAGAGGGCTTAGCTGCTGCTGGCAGCCGTGTTGTGACCATGAGGATAGCTAACGTGAGGCTAAAGCTGACCTACAGAATAAGGCAGAGCTGAGAGAATGGCAGAGAAATCCAGAATTGGGAGATATATTTTTGGAATAATTTCTGTCTAAAAGTGTTGGTGGGGTATGTGTTATGGCAAGAGGAGAGCTGGGATGTTTAATGGGTTAACAGCATTTTGTTCTTTATCATATATTTATTGAAAAATTTTCCTATCCCATTGTGCTAGGCACTGAGGAAATTACTTAAAAAATAAAGTAGGGCACAGAACTTGCCTTTCCAGGAAACCCATTTACGGGTATTGGGTTTTGATTCTTTCTTTCTTCTTTGGAGATGGTGTTGCTCTGTTGCCTAGCCACCCCGGCTGGAGTACAGTAGTGTGCTCATGGCTCACTGCAACTTCCGCCTCCTGGGCTCAAGCAATCCTCCCACGGTAGCCTCCTGAGTAACTGGGACTACAGGCGTGCACCACCATACCTGGCTAATTTTTGTATTTTTTGTAGAGATGGGGTCTCGCCATGTTGCTCAGGCTGGTCTCGAACTCCTGGGCTCAAGTTATCTGCTTGTCTCGATTCCTTCTATAACTGCCCCTTGTATTGGATTTGGGGACTGAAAGAACACTTAGTTACTAATATTCTTTTTTTCTTTTTTTTTTTTTTTTTTTTGAGATGGAGTCTCGCTCTGTCACCCAGGCTGGAGTGCAGTGGCGCCATCTTGGCTTACTGCAACCTCCGCCTCCCTGTTCAAGCAATTCTCCTGCCTCAGCCTCTTGAGTAGCTGGGATTACAGGCGCACACCACCACACCTGGCTAATTTTTGTGTGTGTGTGTGTATATATATATATATATTTTTTTTTTTTTTTGAGACGGAGTCTCACTCTGTCGCCCAGGCTGGAGGGCAGTGGCTTGATCTCACCTCACTATAAGCTCCGCCTCCCGGGTTCACGCCATTTTCCTGCCTCAGCCTCTCAAGTAGCTGGGACTACAGGCGCCTGCCACCACGCCTGGCTAATTTTTTTTATTATTTTAGTAGAGACGGGGTTTCACCGTATTAGTCGGGATGGTCTCGATCTCCTGACCTCGTGATCTGCCCGTCTTGGCCTCCCAAAGTGCTGGGATTACAGGCGTGAGCCACCGCCGCCTGGCCTAATTTTTGTATTTTTAGTAGAGATGGGGTTTCACCGTGTTGGCCAGGCTGGTCTCAAACTCCTGACCTCAGGTGATCCTCCTGCCTCGGCCTCCCAGAGTGCTGGGATTACAGCACTGTGCCCAGTCAGTTACTAATACTCAGTTTTAAATTTTAGAAACCTAGTACTTAAAGCATATTAACCTTTGCTTACTGTGGAACCAATGTCAGGGCTGTGAGTTGCCTTCAGTGATGTTGCTGGGTAGCCAGACTTACCTGTGCGTTACACATGGTTGCTTTGAGGAATCCAACAATGTGAAGATAGTTAGTCTTGAAGACAGCACTGGAAGCAGAGAGTAGCCAGCAGTCAGTGTTACTTCTCTCTGAGTTTATGCTCCATTCTTTGAGCTGTTTCTGAAAGCCTCTCTGCTTTCCACCTCTGCTTGTCTGGCTCTCACGACCGTGTTGGAACATGCTGACTTCATCGCCTCTAAACCTATGTGACGTAGGCCAGGGATCCTGAAAACAGGAAAGCCTCTTTTTCTCTCTGTCCCCATGCCCCATGCCTAGAAAAGGAACCCTGCTAGGTCTAGTTTGGGCCAGCTGCCTCTTGCCACTCCTGTCTGTTCAGGGAGCAAGATTATGCCATTCATAAGGGCTACAACTGAAGAGGTCTTTTGCTGTGTTTGGGAAAAGGGCAGTTTGGGAAAGTCAGGCTAACTCTGCCACCAAATGTCTCGTAAACCACATAATTATAGGACAGTATGGTAATTGCAGCAATCAAAGGCTGTTGTGTGCAGGAAGGTAGTGGTTAACTCTAGTAGGTTGGGGGTTGGGTAGAGCTAAAGAGAACATTGTCAAACTTCACATAAAGGTGTGTGTGTGTTCATGTGGGTGCGTATATGCGTGTGTACGAAGGATTCATGAGGGGGAGTATTTTATATTGGGATAGGTGTTGGTTTCCTCCCTAAGAATTTATTCCTGTCATAAATGCTCTGTGCCCCTATGATGCTAAGTTTCATAATTGTGGTATCATTAGAGTTATAACGTACAGAAAATAGAAGAAAATCATGGACTTTTTGAGCTCGAAAGACCTTGGAACTTACCTAATTTGTTTGACATACATCTTTTAATGTGGCAGATGCTGGTAAATATAAAGATGAAGCAGCTTCCCTGCCCTGAAGAAGTTTATAGGACTACAGCAGGGCGGAGATATTGGGAGGAGTTTCTCTGATTCCCAGGAGAGGACAGCTGGCTATCGAGGGTAGTCAGATGACGAAGTGATCCATTTTGATGGAGGAGAGGTGCCCAGAAAGGTTTCATGAAGAAGGTGGCATTTGAAGTAGGCCTTGAAGATAGGTAGTATTTAGGCAGGGGAGATGATGGAGAAGAATGAGGGCACACAGGTGGACGGGGCATTCCAGGAAGGGGCTATAGTGTGGGGATGGCAGAAAAAGGGGTGCCACATTGAGCCATGAGCTGTGACAGACCTCTGAGTGTAAGAGTAAGCCTGGAAGGTGAAGGGCCCCGGGTACTGGGCTTGAATTTGTTTATACCATTCAAGCTTTCCAGAAAACCCCTGTGAGCATTGAAATACTTCAGGGGAGCATTCTATGTGAGGCTGTCGCTTTCTGCCATTTTCCTCAATTCAGCAAATGGCAAGAAATTTGGTATCATCTTTGCCCACCTTTGCTGTGAGGCCGTGTGTTAGTCTGTTCTTGCATTGCTATAGAGAAATGCCTGAGATTGGGTAATTTATAAGAGGTTTAATTGGCTCACGATTCTGCAGGAGCATGGTGTCATCTGCTTCTGAGGAGGCCTCAGGAAACTTACAGTCATGGTGGAGGGCAAAGAGGAAGTAGGCACGTCTTACATGGCCAGGGCAGGACTAAGAGAGAGGGGGGAAAGGTTATAACTATAGTAGTTATTGCTTCCTGATGTACATTTTATTCGTTTGTCTTTCTCCCCTGATGAAATACAACCTATACAACCATAGGAGTTCCTGTCTCTTGATTGTTGCTATTTCCTCAGTACCTAGGACAGTGTCTGTCTCATACATATTTGCTTAATGAACAAATGAATAAGAGATGAATTATTTAGCTTTAGGCCATTCAGGGAAAGTTAAATACTCGAAATTCTCTGTTAAGTAGGCAGATATTTATAAATACAGAAATGGCTTCTAAGGTGTCTCTGTAAGATGGCTGTTGAACTGTTGCATGAGCTTATGATGACTGGAATCTTAAGCCCTTTCATCATATAGACCAGCATGTGGCAGGCTTTTTTTCTGTAAAGGGCCAGATAATAAGTGTTTTAGGCTTTGTGGGCCATACTGTCACAACCATTCAACTCTGTTCTAAATACTCAGCTCTGCGGTTGTCGTGTGAAAGCAGCCCTAGACTACAGGTAAATGAATGGGTATGGTTGTGTTTCAATATAACTTTCATTATGAATACTCAAATGGGAATTTCAAATTACTCAAATGTAATTTTAATATGTCACGAAATATTATTCTGCTTTTGATATTTTTTAACTATTTAAAAACATGAAAAACATGTGGTGGGCTGGATTTGGCCTGTAGGCTGTAATTGGCCAGTAGTTGCTATAGAGCTTTCTGTGTTCCTCAGCTTTAATGGTTAGAAAATCCTTCATTATAATCTATCTGTTTAGAATATTTACCTATTTTTTATGGTGAAATAGGACATATATACCGAAAAATGCACATAATATAAATGTACAGCTTTACAAATTATTGTGAGCACCCACATAATATTACCTAGGTCAAAAAATAAGACAAATGTCTGCACCCTAGAAGCCCTTTGCATGTTCCCTTCACATGATACTCCTTCCTCCCATCCCAGGAACACTGTCCTAACTAATATGGGAATCATGTTCTTGCTTCTCTTTATACTTTTCACCTCCTTAATATGCATCCTGTGACTCTAGAGTTTAGTTTTGCCTATTTTCTTGAACTTTTTTTTTTTTTTTTGAGACGGAGTCTCGCTCTGTCGCCCAGGCTGGAGTGCAGTGGCCGGATCTCGGCTCACTGCAAGCTCCGCCTCCCGGGTTCGGGCCATTCTTCTGTCTCAGCCTCCTGAGTAGCTGGGACTACAGGCGCCCGCCGCCTCGCCCGGCTAGTTATTTGTATTTTTTAGTAGAGACGGGGTTTCACCGTGTTAGCCAGGATGGTCTCGATCTCCTGACCTCGTGATCCGCCCGTCTCGGCCTCCCAAAGTGCTGGGATTACAGGCTTGAGCCACCGCGCCCGGCCATTGAACTTTCTATAAATAGAATCATATAGTTAAAAAAATTTGCCTTCTTTGTTTCTCTCTTTTTATCCTTTCTTCCCTCCCTCCCTGCCTGCCTCCCTCCCTCCCTCCCTCCCTCCCTCCCTCCCTCCCTTCCTTCCTTCCTTCCTTCCTTCCTTCCTTCCTTCCTTCCTTTCATTTTCTTTTTTTCTTTCTTTTCTTTTCTTTCAACAGTTTTGCTCTGTCTCCCAGGCTGGAGTGCAGTGGTATGATCATGGCT